>NW_019154094.1:17738359-17976220 GCF_002288905.1 Enhydra lutris kenyoni
AAACGTTAAAAAAAGGGTAAAAGTTAAAAAAATTTAGCAGAAGAAGAAAAATAAATTGAAAAAGAAAAAAAATTAAATTAACTGCAAGGCTAAAGAATCATGGGGAGAAAGCCATGTGTTCCGTGCTTTGCTTTCTCCTCCTCTGGAATTCCGCTGCTCTCCTTGGTATTGAAACTGCACTCCTTGGTAGGTAAACTTGGTCCTGGCTGGGTTTCTTGTTGCTCTTCTGGGGGAGGGACCTGTTGTAGTGATTCTCAAGTGTCTTTGCCCCAGGCAGAGTTGCACCGCCCTTACCTGGGCCAGTCTGAGTAATCCGATCGGGTTTGCTTTCAGGAGCTTTTGTTCCCTGAGTGCTTTCCGTAGAGTTCCGGAGGGCGGGAATGAAGATGGCGGCCTCCCGGTCTCTGGCCCAGAGGAGCCGAGAGCCCGGGGCCCCACTCCTCAGTGCGCCCTTAGAGAACAGTGCCCAATTACTCCCGTCACCCTGGCCTCCGGCCGCGCTCTGAGCTGACCGAGCCTGCGACCAGTTCAAGGTAACCCCGAGGTTAGAGCTTACTCCTCAGCTCTGTCTCTGTAGCCGGCTTCCCCGTTCTAATACCTGTAAGCTCTGCAACACTCAGACACCCCCGATCCTTCTGTGACCCTGCGGGACCTGAGGCCACGCTGACCCCACGTGGCCTTCACCCCAGTTAAGCCTCTGGAGCGATGTCCCTCAGTGGAACAGACTTTTAAAAGTCCTGATTTTGTGCTCCGTTGCTCCGCCGCTTGCCGGGAGCCAGCCCCTCCCACCGCGGTCTATCTTCCCGTCGCTTTGGATTCACTTCGCCAGTCCTACCTTTCAGAAAGTGGTTGATTTTCTGTTTCTAGAATTGCTGTTCTTCTTCTCTTCGATCTCCCGTTGGATTTGTAGGTGTTTGCAATCTTTAGATAAGCTATCTAGCTGATCTCCTGCTACCTGAAGTAGTCTCAGCCTGCTACTTCTCCGCCATCTTGACTCCGGATGTGCCAAATTTTTATTTAACTTTTTAATGTATGTTATTTAGGATTTTTCTATTACACATTAATGTTATAATGAAAATCTTGAAAAATGAACCTTGATCTTAATTTCTGATTATTTGCTTAACTTCAATTTCCTAAAATGGGGAATTACTAGGTTAAATGTAATAAACATTTTAAAGTACCTACAAGACTGGACCAAAATTTGTTAATCCTACAAAAGCATATAACAGTATAAAGATATTGGAGTTTTTCTTTTTTTCAGTGATTAACCATATTTTAAAAACTTTGTTAATTCTGTAGATGACATAGATACTGGTTTTAATATGAATCTCTTATCATTGAATAGTTTCACATATTCATTGAACATAGTTGCTCTTTGGGCATACCTACTCTCAAGATCTTTGCCCATTTATCTACTAAGGAAGAACACAATTTAACTGATGACACATTTTGATTAATGGCACCCAATCATGTTTTCTTTGATAACTAAAATAAGAAGAGATTAAAAAAAAAAAAACCTTAAGTACACTTGACACATATTACAGTAGTTTCAGGTGTACAACATAATGATAAAAAATAGAACTTTTAAACAGGTTATATAACCTTGTTGAATTCATGAAGAAAACAAACTCCTGGCATGCTCAGTTACAGGATGTAGAGAAAATAGCAGAACACACTGTTTTCCCAAGTATATTTTGTATGGGCTCCATTCAGTTAATGAAATGTTTGTGCAACTTCCTGTGACTGCTGATTCCAAGTATCAGATTAACAAACTGTTGAAAATAAAATGAGGAGCTATATGGTATTTCTCTAGCGTGCAGTTTATGAGAAGCACAAACTCTCTTTTTAAAAACTGTGTGTCTGGTTCACACTGGTAGACTGAACAAACCCATTACCTCCTTTCCCACTCAAAGTACTTTCTAAATGATACTAAAGGAGTACAAAGGTGTAAAACCCATAACCACAAAAAAAAATGAGAAGAAGCCATTAGAAGATGAGGGATTTCAGTAAGAGTCTGTTGACTTATGAACCGTAGCAAAGAAAACCACAGCCTAAAAGGAGGTTTCAAGCAAAGGAGAGAACAGAGGTGCCTGACAATATACCAGAGAGACTCAAGTTTCAGAAATAGCAAGTACAACAGTGCGGGGAGGTGGGAGCAGCAGAGAGTGTTAGAAGGAGGGTATTACCTACAAATCAATATAAGTAACATCAACCACCCTCCTTCCTGTTCTCCATGTGGACTGGACTTGAACCTTCAAGGCAATAAGAAAAAAGTGTGTGGGGAAAACTAGGGCAATTTTCATGGGTGTTTAAACCTCATTCTGGCAAGTTGAGATTTCCTTCGTTCTCATTTACAGACTCTAAACTTTGACCCTTTAAGCAGGCCATTTATAAGACCCATCCACTTAAAAACAGTTTGTACACAGCCTTCCTAGGGCCTCATTTGTTTGCACAGAACCCCAGATCCCTAGGAATCTAATATGTCAAGAAAAGCCACCACAAAAAAAGAGCATGAACAAGGAAAACAATAGAAAATATGACACTGAAAAAACAGACAACATAGAGAAAAGATACAACCTTTAAAGAAAAGTCTATTTAATACCATCAGGAATGATTTCAGGAGATTTGATAATAGCATGACAAAAACATTTAAATTATATTTAAATAATATTTATATATTTAGATAATATATTATTAAATAATATTATTAAATAAAATATTATTATATATTATATATAATATATAATAATATAAAATATTATTTTATATTATTATATTATTAAATAATAATATTTAGATAATAAGAAAGACCTGGGAATTATATGATTCCTTAAATTTAAAATTACGCACAAAGTTTGATGGCAAAGTTGGAGAAATCTCCTAGACTACTGACTAAATACACAAAATATGCAAGAAAAAAATGAGATATACAGATGATCAAACCAGGAGTTTTAAGAATGCATTAGTAGGAGTTTCCGAATGAGCAAAAAGAAACTGGGGTGGAGAAAATTATCAAAGAAATTGTATTAGAAAATTTCCCAGAGCTAAAAGTAGACTTGAGTCTTCAAATACTTGAGTACATAGGAATGTACTCAAAAGGAGATGTAGTACTAGAAAACTGTGGTTAAAGAGAAATTCCTGATAGTCTCCTAAAAAGAAAAGAAAACAAATTGGAAAGGGAGACGAACTATGAGAGACTGTGGACTCTGAGAAACAAACTGAGGGTTTTGGAGGGGAAGGGGATAGGGGGTTGGGTGAGCCTGGTGGCGGGTATTATGGAGGGCACATATTGCATGGAGCACTGGGTGTGGTGCATAAACAATGAAATCTGGAACACTGAAAAGAAATTAAAAAGAAAACAAACAAAAAAGGTAGCCTAAGAAAGAAGTAAGGATCGGAGTACCAACAGATTTAACAGCAGCAGTTGGATTAAAAGGCAGTAATAGAAAATGATTTTCAATACAAAAGTCTATACCCAAATTATCAATCCTGTTTGGGAGCAAAATTTAAAAATTACAAACTTGCCAGGATTCAGAAAGTTCACTTCTCATTTACCCTTCTTGGAAAATTACAAGCAAGATTAAGTGAGTCAAAAATTTATTACAAGCAAAATTAAGTAAAAGAAAAGAAAATAAGGGAAAGGAAAGAAGATGAAAGAAGAGGAAAAAAAAGAAAAGAAAGCAAGCTCACTGGATCCAGCAAACAGTGAATCCCATCCTGGGGAGCAATGGGCAAACCTCAAGCTAATTCTATTACAGCTGGTCTACAGAGTAACCTGCGGAAATGAGAGCAAATGGAGATCTACAAGAAGGAGGGAGGACAACAGAACAAAGAGTGCATTCTGAGCTTTGAAACCTTGCTGACTGAGGCATACACTCAGGAAAGGCAAGAGGACATCAGAAATCCCGGTAGAAATAAACACAAGTCACTTTATGAGAAAGATGTGAAATATGTATTACATACACCAACAGATGGAATGATTTTGACAAAATGTCAAAGAAAGAGCATCCATTTGAACCTGACTCTAGGCACCATCTCTTTGGAGTATCACAGAAGATGTGACACTGTAACCATGGAGAACACTCAGGTCCGTGGTAAATAATTTAACAAAGTCCTAATCATGCAAATCCTTTTCATGATTTTCAACTTTGGAAAAATCAGAAATACCGTGCTAGTGACAGCTAATGTAAATTAAACTTGGCAATGCAAAAATAATGGTAAAATTGCCTGAGAATGGAAAGCAGAAGAGGAAGACTATTGAGGAAAAGGGTTTGAGGGCTTGTGTCTCATCTGCCTGGGAAGGAGGTAGGAAATACTGACTAGATCAATGACCCAATAAGGGGGAGTTTAAATTCAGTTTAAAAGTGGCAAGAACAATGGAAGTTGAAAACAATGTCACCTTCCAGAGAATGTGAAAAGGTGAGTGTAAGTAAGCTAAATCCTTTTCTTTCGTTGAAGAACATCAGTAGATAATGTATAAAATGGATAAGATATCAATGAGCTACAATGAGCTAAAACCAGGCATGAGTTATAGTGTTGCATTTAGGGGATCCAACTATAGGGGAACAGGTGGAGTTGGGAGTGGTTGCTTTTCATTTTAAGTATTTCTAAATTATTTGTTTGGTAACTATGGGCCAGTTATTGTTTTCATAAAAACAAAACAAAAAGAAAGTTATAAAAAAAAAAAAAGCAAGTGCATTGTGAGCCACCTTTTACTAAAAACAACCTGGATAAAAATGTCTTCTGAGCCTCTGAACAATTCTGGAGGAGCAGTAAATTTCATATAACTAGATTTATTTATAATAAGAAGGGAGCAAATGCAGTGTACGGAAATCAGACACATCATTTTTTTTTTTCCAACAGAACAATTAAGTTTTCATTAGGACTTAATGACAGGATGACATTCTGGGGTTTGGAGGGTAAGCACATCCCCTTCATTATCAAATCAAAAAATATCCAGTATCAAGAGGCACTCTTTATCCTGGATTCTGCCTTCACACAACCTCCCTGCACACCCCATCATAACCCCAGATAAAGATGGAAATCAAAAGTTCCCTAATGCTAACAGCTTGTTCTCTCATTTTCTTAAGATTGCTGCTCTTTAGCCATTTCATATTAATAGCACCAAAAATGGACAGCAAGTGCACATTTGAATACCCAGCGAGGTACATTTCCCAGAATGCAATTTAGAATGGGCCAGTTGTTTGAGATTGGCAAGACACCAGTGATCCATGTCTGGGCTACCATGCCCATCTGTCCTGAAGGCCTGTCATTCATGTTATTTAGAACAGCCTGGGTAAACTTATTATCACACCCTCTGTTCACAGAGAAGGTTGGTTCTGAGTTCAATTACAATCCCTAGCAGTTTAAATGATAGCTGCTGTGCTATAATCTAAAATAAATTGCTTTTCTCAAGAAGCCATGTGAGCTTTTGCACTGCAACTTAGCAGAGTGGCTGGTTTTATCTCATCTGAAATTCAAGTGGAGTAAGGAAGTTGGGTCTGTGAACTCCTGTCTTAAACCTTGAACGACATTCTTCTACAATCTGGGGGCCCTCTGTTTACCCACAATTCCTATCCTGGAACGAGATTTCTGGGAAAGCAACACTGCGTTTCCATTTTTTTATGCAAATCATTGTGTTGCTTTTGTTTTTCTTTTTCTATGCAAGCCTTACACTTTACTAGGGCTTTTTTGAAAGAATTGTATTACTTCCGGGCCAGATTAGTTCTCCCTGTTCTCAGGGCTAGGCAGCTCGTCCACCACCACAGACCAAGACAATCAGGGTATAGTCATAAGTATCTGAATGAATCCAGGTACCACTGCAACTATGTTCAAATTCACCTCCTTCCCCTCTCCTTACTGGGAAAGGAGATAAAGGAAAGAAAGTCGGCTAGTGCTCAAAACCTGAAGTGGAATTTCTACCTTCTCCCACCCCTCACTTCCCTGTGGATTTTCCCCAAAAGTCCCATAGGCTTGAGCTCACAACTTCCTTTGAGCACACCCAGACCAAGTGTGTCAGGAGGTGCACAGCTGCCTTAGCCCTTCTCTGATGGAGATGGCTTCTGATCCCTTGGATGCTTTCCCACAAAGGCAATCAAAGGTTTCCAATGTTCTACGTTCTTTCAGATTTAACAAGGCAACATAATTAACACTGCTGTTTTTCTACCAGTCAACATGAGAAAATTGCCCTTCCAAAAGATTTTTCGCATGTACAAAAATAATCCATTGATAATTTTCCCTTTAGAGATATATATATTATACATACATATATATATTTCACATGTACAAAAATAATCCACTGATAATTTTCCCTTTCATACACACACACACACACACACACATATATATATATATATATATATATTTTTTTTTTTTTTTTTCTATTGAAATTAAAAGAAACTGGTTTGGGGTGTGGTGGTGGTATGCACTCAGCAGCATTTCTTTGAAAGGGGAAACCTCTTTATTTCACCAAAAAGAATAGCCAGATCAAAAACCCAATATGAAAACTTTAGACCCATTCAAACTCAAACTTAGAGCCACTGTGAAAGCAAGAAGTTCTATGTCTTTGTATCACTTGCCGGCAGCCAAGGCAAGGGATAACATGGAATGTTCCTCTTAAATCACGTAAATCCTGCAGTTCCATTGCATGAGATACAGGAATCCCAGAAAGAGACAAACTGCACTGGTTTTTGACCAGGGTTCTAAGGGGGGATTAGGAAATATCCCAATAATGGGGGGTGTCTGACATGTAGGGAACATTCTAAATATTGCTAAAAGTTCTGCGGTGTATTATCTCCACACAAAAAAGAATTGTCCCACCCAGGATGCCAATAGATTCTCCCTTGGGAAATACTGACCTCAGCTGAGAAAAAAGTTCAATGATGCAATAAAGTAAAATGAGCTCCTTGCCCTGGGTCCCTCATTTTCTCATTTTGCAAACCCTGGGCTGCTGACAGGTAGTGACTGAAGGAATCATCTAGTGGTTTAAAGAAGGCAAGTCATTTATTGATTCAACAAATATGTATTAAGTACCTACTATGTATGGTGTAATTAGTGCTCTACATGTATCAGATCATAATCTTCCCCTTTAGGAAGCTTAAAATGCCATTTTTCTCCATGAAGTTCTTCCTAATGCTTTACGTTACCAGAAAGTTACAAGTTAAGAGACAGAATAGCCTATCGGTTAAGGCTGTGGATACTGGAGCCAAAGATTCTTGGATTCTAATCTAAGCTCTACCAATTACTAGGCTTATGACTTTAGACTGATTGCTTAAACTTGCTGTGTCTTGCTTCCCTTGTTGGAAAATGGGGATAATACTGCTGCTCACCTCATAAGGTTGTGTTGAGGATTAAATGGAGTTATTAATATAAAATCATTAGAACAGTGCATAGCACATAGTAAAGTCTCAAAGTATTATACATATGTAATCTACATATCTATAAATTTTAGAAAGTGGTTAATATATAATCTTAATTGAAATTACTTTGAGGTCATTAGAGATTCACATGCATTTGTAAGCTATAGCACCGAGAGATCCCATGCATCCTTCATCCAGTTTCACCTAATGGTACCACTTTGCAACATAGTATAACAGCACAACCAGGATACTGACACTGATACAATATACTAATCTTATTCAGAGTTCCCCCAAATTCCAGTGTTACTTGTAGTCATTTCGGGGTGTGTGTGTGTGTATTAAGTTCTACACAATTTTATAACTTGTGTTGGGTCATCACTTTTCTCACTACAAGGATCCCTCATGTTGTGCTTTTATTACCATACCCACCTTTCTCTTGCCCCAACCCACGCTCATCTCCAGCCCAAAGTTCTGGCAATCACAGATCTGTCCTCCATTTCTAAAATTTTGTCATTTCAAAAGTGTCATATAAATGGAATCCAAAAAATTGTAATTTATTGGTATGACTTTCTTCACTCATCATAATTCGCTAGAGAATCACCTAAACTGTTGATTGTACCGATTGTTCATTCCTTTTGATTGCTGAGTAGAATTCCATGGGTACCACAGTTTATCTAACCATGTATCTGTTAAAGACATCTGGGCTATTTCCTGATTTCGGCTGTTATAAGTAAAGTTGCTATGAATATTTATGTACCAGTTTTTAAGTGAACATGAATTTTCATTTCTCTGAGATAAATGCTCAAGAGTGTAATTGCTCAGTTATATGATAGTTGCATGTTTAGTTTTATAAGAAACTGAAAGACTCTTTTCCAGGGTGGCTAGGCCATTTTATAGTGTCACTGACAATGTATGTGTGATCAGTTTCTCTGTATACTAGTAATTGTTGTTGTCATTATTCTCTATTTTAGCCACTTTGATAGACGTGTACTGATATTACGATTTTAATTTGCAGTTCTCTGGTGGCTAATGATGTGGAGCATCTTTTAGTGCATTTATTTGCCATCTGTATGTCTTCTTAGGTAAGATATCTGTTCGTGTCTTGCGGTGCCCATTTTCTAATAGGATTGTTTTGGCTTTGTTTGTTTTATTATTGACTTTTAGGAGTTCTTATATATTTTAGATACTAGTCCTTGTAAAATATGTGGTTTATAAATCTCTTCTTCCAGCCTATAGATTGTTTTCTCATTTTCTTCATATGGGTTTTCAGAGAAAAACTTTTAATTTTAATGAGGTTCAATCTATCAGTTGTTCCTTTTATTGATTTGTGCTTTTTGAGGCCAAGTCTAAGAACTCCTTATCTAGCTTTAGATCCCAACAATTTTTTCCAGTGTTTATTTTATTTTATTAATTTTATATTTGTCTATAACCATTTTGAGTTAATTTTAGAATAAGATATATGGCTTAGATTAGTGTTTTGATTTTGTTTTGTTTTTGCCAAAGCTAATTGGATGTCTAATGCTCCACCACAGTTTGTTGAAAAGTTAGGCTTCCATCACTGAATGGCTTTTGTATCTTTGTCAAAAATCATTTGAACATGTGTATGAGGGTCTATTTTTGGGTACTTTATTCTGTTCCACTGTATCTTCTGTGTACCACATTGACTTGATTAATAGAGCTACACAGTTAGCTTTAACATTAGGTAGACTAATTTTTATTTATTCTATGGTATGATTGTTTGAGCTATTATGGGGCCTATGTCTTTACATAAACATTTTAAAATAAGCTTGCTGGAATTTTGTTAGGAATTGCATTAAACCTCTCATTTTGGGGAGAGCTGACATTTTTACTATGTTGAGATTTTTAAGACTTTTAAGTCTTCTCATTTATTCAGGTCTTTGATTTCTTCGACCAGCATTTTGTAATTTTAATAATACAAATCCTGTACGTGATTTGTTAAGTGTATATCTAAGTATTTCTTTAGAACTTTTGTACATGGCACTGCATTTTAAATTTGGCATTCTGCATATAGAAATATTATGTATACATTGGATTTTTCTGTGTATCCTGTGCCCTTGCTGAACTCACTTATTTAGCTTGTTGATAATGGTGGATTACATTGATTAACTTTAAAGTATTAAACCATCCTTGCATACCTGGAATAAATTTCATTTAGGATTCTTTTTACACACCTTTGGAGTTGATTTGCTAATATTTTGTTTAGTATTTCTGAGTCAAAGTTCACAAGAGATATAGGATGATAATATTCTTTCCTCCCTCCCTCCCTTCCTACCTTCCTTCCTTCCTTTTGTTTTTCTTTCTTGTGCTCTTTATCCTATTTTGTTATCAGGATATTACTAGCCTCATAAAATGAGTTTGGAAGTTTTCCTCCCTTTTCTATTCTCTGAAAAGTTTGTGTAAATTTGATATTAATTCTTTTTTAAACATTTATTAGCTTCCCCAGTGAAACCATGTAATCCTGGAGTTTTATTTTGGGAAGAATTTTAAGTACTAATTTAATTTCTTTAATGGCTTCCGGGGCTATTCAAGTTGTCCATTTCACCATGCCTGAGTTTAGGTAGTTTATGATTTTTGAAAAATTGATTTATTTCTTCTAAGAAGTTGAATATATGAATATGAAATTATTCATAGTATAATCTTATTATTTTTTAATGACTGTAGGATCTGTATTTTATTCCCTATTTCTTTCCTGATAACTGTTAATTTTATTAACTGTCAGCCTTGCCAGTCATCAATTTTATTAATTTTTTATACTAACCTTTTTGTTTCATTGACTTTATCTTTTTCCTATTTCATTGATTTCTACCTTTACCTTTATCATTTCCTTCTGTCGGCTTGCCTTTAGCTTATTTTCCTTTCCTTTTCTACCTGCTTGAGTAGGAACTTATGTTATTAATTTAAGACCTTTTGTCACTTCTAACATAAGTATTTAGTGGTATAAATTTCCTTCTCAATACTGCTTTAGCTGCTAACTACATATTTTGATATATTACGTTTTCATTTTCATTTAGCACTATGTATTTTTAAATTTTCTTTAAGACTTCCTCTTTGACCTATGGATACTAGAGTAGTATGTTGCTTAATTTTCACATTTGGAGTTTTGTCTGTTGTCCTTTTTTTTAAAGATTTATTTATTTATTTGAGAGAGAGAGAGCAAACACAAGAGCAGGAGAAAGGGCAGAGCGCAAGAGAGAATCCTCAAGCAGACTCCTCATTGAGCATGGAGCCAACACAGGGCTCAATCCCAGGACCCTGAGATCATGACTCAAGCCAAAATCAAGAGTCGGACACTTACCTGACTGAGTCACCTATACGCCCTTTCTGTTTTCACATATTAATATAACCACTCTGGCTTTCTAAAAAATTAATATTTGCATAGTATATCTTTTTCTATCTTCTTGTTTTTTGACATACCTAATCTCTGCCTTTGAACTGAGTTGCTCATAAGCAGCACATAGTTAGACTGTGTTTATTTGTCTACTTTATCAATCTCTATCTTTTGATAGGTGATATAGATGATTTATATTTAAGATGATATATATTTTCATATGTTAGCCTTTTAGTCTACCTTCTTATTACTTGTTTTCTATTTCTTTCCTCTGGTTCTCATTCTTTTCTTGCTTTCCTATGGATTATTTGAATTTTTTTTTTTTTTTTTTTTTTAGAATTTCATCTTTATTTAGAGTGGTTTCGGATGTACTTCTTTGTATAGTTTTCATAATGGTTGCTCTAGCCATTACAATCGATTATGTAATTATTACAATCTACTATTATCAATATTTTAGGACTTTGAGTAAATTGTGATAACCTCACTTCCATTTAAGTCCCTTTACCTTTCCCACTTTTAAGCATGATTGACTTGAGTATCAGATGGTGTTATAATTTTTGTTTTGATCATTTCATAAAGAATAGTTTGCTGTATGTATATAAATCTCTTTCCATTGTTCCTTCTTCCTTTGTCATTCTCCAATATTTCATTTTTTATCTTTTCCTTCCTGCCTGCAAAACTTCCTTTCGCCATTCTTTTGGAGTCAGTCTGCTAACAACAACTTATTTTAGTTTTTCTTTGTCCAAGAATGTTTGTGTTTCTCCTTCATTCCTGATGGACAGTTTTGCCAGATATGGAATTCACAGTTGACAGTTCTTTCAGTACTTCAAAAAATATTGTGGCACTTCCTTCTGGTCTCCATTGTATATGATGAGCAATCAGCTGTCATTTGAATTGATATTCCTGTATAGGTAATGTGTTCTTTTTCTGTGACTGCTTTCAAGATTTTTACCTCTTTGGATTCCAGTTTTGAATGTTTAAAAGAAATCCAAAGCATGGATTTCTTTTGCTCTATCATGTTTGGGTTTGAGTCAGCTTCTTAGATCTATACATTTGTGTATTTCACCAAATTTGGGAAGGTTTTCAGCCATTATTTCTTCAAACACTTTCAGCACCCTCTTCTGCTAGACTCCAATAATATGGATGTTGGATCTTTGGTTATTGTCCACAGATCCTTGAGGCACTGTTTAATTTTTCCATTTATTTCCTCTCTATAGTTCATATTGGGTAAATTCTATTATTTTCTCCTTGTAGTCAATGATTCTATCATCTCTCATCCCCACACTACTATTAAGAATACTCAGCAATTGTTTTTAAAATTTCTGCTATTGTAATTTTCAGTTCCATAATTTCCATTCAGTTCTGTCCTATAACTTCTATTCATTTTCTAAGATTTCCTATTTTTAAAATTTGTATCAGAAGAATTTGTGATTATGGTTAATGATTTAGATGACAGCTGCTTTTAAATCCTTGTCAGCTGATTCTATCATCTGATTCATCTTGGTATTGGTATCAATTGGTTGTCTTTTCTCATTCTATTCGTGATTTTCTTGGTTCTTGGTATGATGGGTGATTTTAAAATTACATCCTGGAATTTTGTCTATTATGCTAGATGGCTCTGGGTTCCAATTGAATCTTTTATTTTAGGAGGCAGTCAACCCTGTAAAATTAATCATGTGGCTACTTTTATGAGCTGTAGTTCCAATGGCATTCTAATTTTCACAGTCTTTGGAATGTTATTTTGGTGTGCTGTATTTATCTACTGTTACTAGGACTCCCACTGTCCTTTCATCATTTCACTGCCTCAGGGGGTGGAAGAGGTTTCCCCAGACTGGGCCTTAGGTGTCTCTCAAAGGGAGAGGGATGTGATGAGAATCTTATACTGGTATCCCCAGCTGCCTTAGTGTCTCTGAGCAAGAAAAGAGCATTTCAGGCATAAGGGAACAAAGAGGCTTTCTGGAATTGGCCATTTATTGTGGTTGCATTCCCCCTTGCTGGGTCTGCCTACTTGCTGCAATGTCTCTGGCCAGGTGAGAGGTATTTGAGGCCTGGAAAAAAAAAAAAAAAAGTGACTTTCTGGATTAGTCCATTTGCTGGAGCTGGGTCTCTCCTGCTGTTCTGCCTACCAGGCTCAGAATCTCTTGTTGGAAAGGAGAGCCTCAGGCCCACTGGGGAAGGAGAGCATTTCCTCTGGCCAAGTATTTTTGGGGAGGCATTCATTAATCCCCTTGCTGGTGGTGTCAAACTTGTTTGACAAACTTGTTTGACACTCCCATTCAATCAGTAATAGAATCAACCTCCCTGGCCTTTCTCCTGTCACTAGGTGGGGCACTGGGGAACACCTGGGTTGTGTGGTCTCTTCTTTGGGGAGGGAGGATTCTAGACACCCTGCTACTGTGCTGTTCTTCCAGTCCTGGGTTCTCAAACCAGCTCATCTTCTTCTTATCACCTTTCAAAGTCCTTATTTGGTTGTCTCTTGCTTCATTTCTGGAATTCATAATTGTGCTTTTAATAGAGCCAGGGGAAAAAATATGTCTATACCATTTTTTTGGACCAGAAGTCTCTGTTTACTATATTTTTAATTTTATACTTCCATTCAAGATTCTTATGGAACTTAACCATTTTTTTACCTTATGTTTATACGACTACATCCACCTCTCAGACTCCAAAATTCTCTTCAAACTTTATCTGTTTAATTTGAGAATTTCTCTTTATATATTTATGGTGACCTGAACACGGTAAGTTCTCTCCAAATAACTCTTATGAATTTAAGTATGCATGAATTAATGAATACTTATGCACATTTTCTTTGGGACTACACAATGGAGCAAGACCTACCTGTTAAGAGGGGAGGTTGTTGGCAGAATATAAATATGACCGATAAGTGCCAACCCCTGTAAATGGACACAGGAGTAACAATGAGAATCTTGCTCAGTGTGATTTACTAAAACATGGCTCAGAACATATGCCCACTTGGTCATAAACTCCCCGAGATTATCACACTCATTTTTCTCCTTCCAGCAGATCAGAAAATGTAGTAATGCTAGGGCACACCTCCCCACCATCAGTTCCTATATTATTCCCCTCTAGTCTATACTCTTGAATGTGTGTGCGCACGTACACACACACACCCACACACACACAAACACACACTTCAACCATTCAATCTTCCAGAGAAGGTGGGAAGTCAAAAAGGGGAACATGTCATATTTTCTTTCTAAAAGTGAAACCACCACATCTCCAATAAAAGGTGAGTATGAAACACTGATACCTAATAACAAATGGTACAGAACAATATTGTTGGGAAAATCCCAAGTTTTTAGAGCTCACAGAAGCATCACTAAAAATTGCATGTAAGAGATAGAAGGCCCCAGGCAGGGAAGGCAGCAAAATGTGAGGCCAGCCCCCTGCTGGAGCTCAGAAGTAAGAGTGATGTGATAGCAAGCAACAAGAGACCCTAGCCAATTGAATTCTCCCACTGGAAAAGATTGGAAATGAGGGCTTTCACATGGAATAGGTCTGATGCCTGACCTCCCATTTAACTACTGGAATCATGCATTGTTATCAATTGGTTTGAGCTCTTGGGCTTTAAGATTCCCAGGCACTGGTCCCTCATAGTTGTTGCACATACTTATCTCCATTTTGGTTTTTGGTTATGATGAACAGAAGTTTTAATTTTTAATGAAGTCAAATCTATTACTCTTTTATGATCTTTTCTTTCTGTCCTAAGTTTATAAGATCCTCTCTCACTGTAGTTGGGATATTTACTTCTATTCTGGTTTTCTAATGCTTGATTTAATATATTTATTGCTTTAATCAAGCTGAAATTTATTTAGTATATGGTGTGAGAGAGACTAAAATTCTTCAAACTCAAACGCGTTCTTGGTAAGTAAAAAATCTATCTTCCCAGAGTAGAAAACTCAACCTAGACACATGCTTTTCAGCTTTTGGAGGAAGGAATGGAATGAATGAGGCACTTTTCTTAAACACTGAAAACCTCATTGTGTTTCACTGTGGACTTACAACAACCTTCCTTCTTTATTTGTTAATGCCTCTTGTCTTAGAGTAGGGGCACAGATATCATACACTGTATCCCCAAGGATAAGGCAATTTCTTGAGCTCATCAAGTCTTCTGAGCACGTTCTACATAGAAGATTTTCCATTACTGGTGACACTGCAGATACAGGGCCCTCCTGGCGAATGTGACCAGTGGAAATAGAACTCCAGAAAACATGAAATGAGCTATCAAGGGGTTCCCTTTCTTAGGAATGGTCTCAGGAGAAAAATAAGTCTTGGTATTTAGAGCATATTAGCTATCACCTCTCAGATTCCAAAATCCTCTTCAAACTTTATCTGTTTAATTTGAAAGGAAGCAATGCTTCAGTGTTGGCATTTCTGAGTCAGGAGATGTCAATACAGTAAAATGTGGATTAAGCAAGGGGAATTTATGTCCTTGTTCTATTTCATAAATGGTCTTAAGGAATTCTGAAAGTAGAACAGTCTCATTATTAGTTGGTAATTAACATAGTGACTGCCAGGGGAGAACTGTCCAACTTGTGTCATATTCCCACAGTCGATCCATAAAATACAATATTCTTCAGAATATATAGTTTGTCTACCTGCGTTCATCCTACAAGGTATACTGACTTCTTGCTGTGGGCCTGGACCTGAAGGGAATTCACAATAAAGGATGGTCCTTGTTCTCACAAAAGCCACCCGAAATGGGTACACCCACTCATAGTTAAAAACACACTAATTTCTGGATTATGCTAAACTCAACTGGGAGGGTAGAGTCCTCTGCCAAATTTTTCTTTTAGCCACAAAACTATATCACCAGGTAAAACCTAAATGGAAGCCCAACATATCAAAAAGAATAAAAGAGAAAAGCATAAATTCCCTGGTCAAATGGAGAGTACTGTTCACAGAGCATTGGCCTCCTCTAAAACAAACATTCACACACACTCTCTCTCTCTCTCTCTCTCTCTCTCCCTCTCCTTAGAGCTTCACAGAGTAGTTGTCAAACCACTGCTCTTGATGAACTAATGGGCAGAAAGAAGAAGGAACAGAGAGATAGAAATATGATAAAGCAAGCATAGTAGGATGTTAATGGCAGACTCCAGGTTTGGGTAAAAATTTTTTCAGTTTTTATATATGTTTAATGTTTTTAGAATGTAATTTTGGGGGAAGAAAATCTGTCCTTGTTTCCTATATTTTGAGACTCTGTGATTAGTTACGTAAACAATTTATTATATGTCCTTGATGAATTGAGCCCTTTATTATTATGAAATGCCCCCCCCCCCTTTTTTTTGGTAAACCTTCTTGTCTTGAAGTTTACTTTGATTAACAAAGCCACACTGACTTTCTAAAAATTAATGTTTGTATGGTATATATATATATATTTCATTCTTTTTACTTTCGACTCCTCATGTCTTCATATTTAAAGTGCATGTGCTGTGGTCAGCATATAGTTGGGTCCTATTTTTTAATTTATGCTGATAATCTATGACTTTTAATTGGTGTATTAAGTCTATTAAGATTTGATGTAATGATATATGGTTAGGTTTTAAATTTACCATATGGCTCTTCTTCAATATTTGTATTAATTTTTCACTATACTACCTTGCCTTCCTTCTTCCTATTAAAAATGAATATTTTCTAGATCCATCTTACTATCATTGTTGCCTTTTTAATTATACCTCTTTGTAGTGTGTGTGTTTGCCTTAGGACTAATAACATGCTTCCTTATCTTATCAACATGCCTCCCATTTTATTAATATAATACCATTTCACGTAAAGAAGAAGAATCTTATGACAATGTAGTTGCATTTACGACTCCCTTGTGAGCGAGCTATTGCTATCACATTTTACTTCTATATATATGATAAACCCCACAGTACATTGTTATTACTACTGCTTTAAACATTATTATCCTTTAAGAAATTAAGAGAAAATAAAAGCAGTGTTTTTAAAGAACATACATTAATCTGCATATTTACCATTTCTAATGTTCATTATTTCCTATAGATTCAATGTATCATTTGGTATCATGTCCCTTTAGCCTGAAGAACTACCTTAGCATTTTGTGTAGTGCAGATTGGCTGGCAGTACATTTTCTTAGATTTTGTTTATCTGAAAGCATTGTCATTTCATGCTCATTTTTGAAGTACAGTTGACCCTTGAATAACATGGGTTTGAACTGTGTGGGTTCACTTACATGTGGATTTTTTTTATGAATAGAGTACAGTACTGTAAACTCTTCTGATGATTTTTTTAATCACATTTCTTTTTACTAGCTTATTTTACTGTAAGAATGTAGCATATGATACATGCAACATACAAAGTATATGTTAGTATACTGTTTATGTTATAAGTAATTATAAGATTCTGGTCAACAGGAGGCTCTCAGCAGTTAATTTTTTGGTGGAAATCAAAAGTTATATGTGGATTTTCAACTGCATTGGGGTCAACACCCCTAATCCTTACATTGTTCAAGAGTCAACAGTAATTCTATATTCACTGGACACAAAACCACATTGACGTACTTTTTCATTTTGCATTTCTTTCTGCATGTCATTCCATTGTCTTCTGTTTTAATAGTTTTTGTTTAGGAGACTAAAATAATTCTTACCATTGTTTCTGGTATAAAATGTGATGGTTTTTTTTCCTCCTCTGACAGCTATTCTCTTCACCTTTATATTTTAGCAGTTTGGCTATGACATACCTAGATGTGGCTTTCTTTGTATGTATCCTGATTTGATTTGCTAAACATCTTAAACCTATAGGTTGATATTTTTCCCCAAGTTAGAGAACTTTGGACCATTATTTCTTAAAATATTTCTTTCTGACACATTCTCTCCTCTTTTCTGAGACTCCAATTATACAAATATTAGACTTCTAGCTTTTGTCCCATAGGTCTCTGAATATATTTTTTTTTTTCCTTTACCTTTCTGTCCTTCAGATTAGATCATTTCTCTTGGTGTGTCTTAAGTTTACTGAATCTTTCTATAGTCCCTAATTTCCTGTAAAGGCCATTAAGTGAATTTTTCATTTCAGAAATTATCTTTTGCAGTATAGAATGCCCACTTGGTTCTTTTTTTATATTTTACATGTATTTATCTGAAATGTCCCCTCTTTTCATTCATTTTATGTCATCCATTTTATGTCCTTTAAGTCCTTAAGCATATCAATCACAGCTCTTTTAAAACCATATCTTCTAATTCTAATGTTTAGGCTAATTCAGGGTCTGTTTCTATTGATTGCTTTTTTCTTGTTGATGGGTCTTCTACTTCATGTGTCCAGTAGTTTTTTATTGTATGCTGGATACTGAATGATATATTCAAGGTATCTACATTGTACTGTCTTCCTTAAGAGTTTTATTCTAGCAGGCAATTATATTACTAAGAGATCCTCTTTATCCTTTCATTGTGAGGACTGGTCTACTGTGATTCTCTTCTTGGACCTAAAACATGGCCTTCCTCTACAGCATGGCCCTCACACCTAACGCTATCTTTTCTGGGGTCTCAACTGAATGCCCAAGTGTTCAATGAAGCCTCTTCTCTCAGGCCACAATAGAATTCCAACATCTCCCAACTCTGGTATCTTTCTTTGGCTCTTTCTTTGGCTCTTTCAGCCCCCAACCTCTGCTAGGCCTCAGGGAGTCCTGCCCTACCAATGCACACTAAGTCCTCAGACAATGACCTACAGAGGAACATCCAGGCACACTTCTAGGTGCCTTCTCCCATGCATGTCCTCTTTCTTCAGTACTCTGCTCTGTGAATTCTAGCCCCAAGAGCCTCAAACTATAAGCCCTGTCTCTTCAGTCCACTAAAACTGCCACCTAATGTTTGGCTCTACCTCCTTACTTTCTGGTCCAGGGGATGCACCTCTAGGCAGAAAACCAAGGTGAATGTAAGACCTATCTCAAGTGTTTATCTCCCCTCAAAGATCAAAGTACTGCATTGCCTATTAGTCAGTTCCTCTAAAGAGTTGCCTCAGACACTTTATCTAATTTTATAGTTCTTCATGAAAGGATGTCAAGATTAATCACAGATGTCTCATTGGGGCTGACAGCAGAAGTCCTCAATTTTCTAAAATCACTGCCTTTGAAAACTAAAGTGCTATAACATCTCTCTTCACTCATTATCTCCTCACCAACATCTGAACTTTACAAATGATTCTATTTCTCTGACCACCCACTACTTTACCCTGCACATGAGTGAAGAATAATATTTATCAAGTGAATTACCCAGTCTCCTTGTTTTCTTTTAATGATTTATTTCTATATTTGGGAGAGAGACAGAGCATGAGTGGGAGGATGGGCAGAGCAAGAAGGAGAGAGAGAATCTCAAGCAGACTCCCTGCTAAGTGTGGAGCACAACGTGGGACTTGATCTCATCCTGAGATCATGACCTGAGCCAAAATCAAGAGTTGGATGTTCAACCAACTGAGCCACAATCTCCTTGTTTTTACTCCTCTTCCCATTTTATTGGATAGCCTATTGAAAGTTAATGTCTGTGTCTCAGGAATAGAGATAATCAGATGACAAGAAAGAGGAAGCTCAACTTTTTGCAGAAACTTTTTTTTAAAAGATTCTATTTATTTATTTGACAGACAGAGATCACAAGCAAGCAGAGAGGCAGGCAGAGAGAGAGGGGGGAAGCAGGCTCACTGCCAAGCAGAGAACCCAATTAGGGGCTCGATCCCAGGACCCTGGGATCATGACCTGAGCTGAAGGCAGAGGCTTTAAGCCACTGAGCCACCCAGGCACCCCTGCAGAAACTTTCTTGACAAAAGCTGAGAAGATCAATTGGGCAGGAGAACACTTTTATAGTAAGGTTCGGGGAGTATGAAAAAATTTCAGTTGGTTTAACACATCCGTTTCCAGTACCTCACCATGACTAGACCTTCAAAGAAGTAATTATGTACTGGTTGTACTTATGCCTAAGCAGTAGTTTATACTCTTTTACAATGAACTACATCTGTCTCTGGGACAGAATGTAACTTCAGATCATCAGAGAGCTTACCTAGACCAACAGCATTTAGTAACAACACTCACCTGCAAATGCACCCAGCTTGTGATAAACTTTCTTTGTACCATTT
Source organism: Enhydra lutris kenyoni (assembly GCF_002288905.1). NCBI lineage: Eukaryota > Metazoa > Chordata > Mammalia > Carnivora > Mustelidae > Enhydra > Enhydra lutris. The sequence goes on from NW_019154094.1 coordinate 17,758,166, forward strand.
TTAGCTTCTACACGTTTGAATAAAGGTGAACCCAAAGCTAACCAAACTCTCAGAAAGAAGTCTCTAATAAGTTAAGATTAATCAGTGTTCCTTTTCAGAAGTGGGAGAGGGTGTATGTTTAGGAATGTTCAAAGATTAGTTTGTTTTTCAATTTTTTATTTATTGATTTTATCTTAAAGCAAAACACAATCCCTTTCTAGGGCTTTAAATACAGATCAACAATCTAAACAGGCTGCAGCTAAGTACATCATTCTTCAAAGATCAATTCAGAAAAGAACAGGTGGCTCTAAACTTGTCATGAATCAAATATATTTAAGAGAAGCAAATGTAAATAGCAGCTAAAAATGAGCAGGAGAGGAAGATTAGATCCAGTAGATGCTCCCTTTTAGGTTTGCTGAGGTGTTTCTAACTAGCTTGTGTATTGACATAACCAATGTTGTGTAATTTTTCTTCAGTTTGTCAATCCTTCTACACATTAGTAGATTATAATGTCACCTCAAGTTGATTTTTCCCATGTGTATTTGACAATTCCTTGGCAATACAGAACTTAAATGGTCACTTTCTAAGAAAAGAAACAAAGGCTAACATTTCTGATAAAGAAAGTGGCAACTTTGAGAGATGAGTGAATGGATGATTAGGTGGATAGATGGATCGGTGGATGGGTGGGATGGTGGATGGATGGATAGATGGATTGATAGGTACATGGATTTATAAGACAAGCACTAGGTCATTCATTATTTATTTATTTGTTCAACATGGTTTTGCTGAATGGTACCATGCTAGGATATAAAAGTGAGCAAGTTAGAAGTAGTCCTATTATGGAGTTTACAGTTTACCAGGTACAAATTGAGAATTCAAGGTAAGCAAAAATGTCTACTATGTCACCTGGAGAATGTAACCAAAATGAGCTTTCCAACAACTTAGCTGGCAGCTATCTGTAATTATATACATGCCAAGTAAGATAAGAAAAGGCCTACAACCTCTCCTGGATGTGGTTTGGAGACCAAATAGGTTTTCATCATGACCTTTCCCTATAAATCCTTACGTATACATTCCAAATGCAAAAAGAAACCAGGAGATATCACTATTACAAATCTCCTGCCAAGAACCCATTAGTTCTGTCCAAACAGATAAAAAACTGTGTTATGCTTGTTTTTGTCTTTTTTTTTTTTTTTTTAGTTGTTTGGAGATCAAAGTCTGATATAATTTCACCGTATTTCCCTCCAAGGACACTTGTTACAAAAGTTATTAATGTACATTTTTGGCATATAAAGTCACACTCACTAAATCTTTTATCTCTTTTGGAACATACTTCTGTTTTCATCTATCAACTGCATGTTATCATAGATGCCAATCTATGGGGCAAAAAAATAAGAGAAAGCAAACATTTACAGGATCACAAGGTATATATCACCAAAAAATAAGGAGATAAAAATCTCTTTTTTAAATATAAAAATAAAGAGCAAAAAAAAAAGAGAAAACGAACATTTACAGAATCACAAGGTATATATCACCATTCAGTCGAAGGCAAAATTAGCAAATACGAAATCTGCTACTTTCGCCATTCAACTGAAAGATTTTTCTGTAAGGAGTTCTCCAAAGTACAGTCAAAATCTAGAGTTTAACAATCACCGTCCTTTATTCTGCTCTTCCTGCTGCAAGTTACACACACAGAATCAGTTCTCCATAAGAAAGACCAGGGTTGGGATCAGAGGGTGCTGTAAATAGATTATAATCCTGAATTGCAAAAGGTTCATCATTTGCAAGTGTCCCTGTTTCTGCCCAAAGAGTGTCTCCAGCCTGTGTATGATGGCTATCTGTAATGGAGACAGATAGCCCCCCTTTTCTTTTTTTTAAGAACAAGATTAACCATTTGTTTCTTTCTGCTCATCCCCCAAACTCTTCCTGTCTCAGACATACCAGCAACATAATAAATATCATCTTGTTTTCTGTCTTTAAGACTTTTTATATTTATAGGCAACATAAAAACTGATATTTGGTTTTAAACAAGAAATGATTTGCAAACTTTTACCTGTAACATAACAATAGAGCAATAATCAGCCAAGGATAATAATGATGATAATGATAATGGTTAGATGCTAACTTGTGCCAGGAACTGTGTTAGGCTCTCTTCACTCATTGTTTCATTCAATTCCTACAATGCCCATATGATTCATGTATTACTTTCTGTAGCCCGTTTAAGCACTTTCACATAGAAATCCATCCTTCCCTTGCAAACATCTGCCAAAGTTGGCAATACAGGAACAGGCAAAGGGATAAGATTCTGTCCAATTGGGAAAAACAACCATAATCCTCATTAAGACCTACTCATTTTAGAATGAGGCCAGTGAAGCTATTAATTATGATTATGAGAGCAATATCTACTCACTGCACCCTATTTGAGAATTACAGCATATCATTTTTAAAATCGTAATTATTCTTTTACTCAGAGACAAACATTGATAATGTTTTGAGTCTTATTTACGTGTATGTACTCTCTTCTGTTTGTTGATTTTTAAAAAACAAATACAGATCATATAGCAATGTAATTTGGATCTTTTTTCACTGAACATTATACTGCAAGTATTTCCCCATTAAATATACTTTTTAAGAAGATTTTCAAGTGCTACCTTATGTACCATAATTTAAAAATTCCCCAATTTACTGACATTATTTAATAGAGTATTTAATTATTATATAAATACTGTAATACACAATTATAATAATTAATTTATGTTTGCATGATTTTCCTTCTGAACGATTTCCAGAAATCAAATTACCAGATCAAAAATATAAAAACTTCCTTTTTCTAGGAAGGCTGTCCCTATGCACAATTTCACCACGTAAGAATTTACCATCACTAGATCCAAGATTATATTAAATAACTTAATTAGGTGAAAATGATTTTGTTTTGCATATTTTATGTTTTATATAATGATATCACATTGCATTCTTCTACAACTGCCTCTTAAAAGTTTAACTCAATATTTTTCAGATTTATCTTTGTTAATACATGCTATCATTCATTCTTTTTGCTTTTTAAAAATCATCTCTTATACTAATATTTCATAATATGTATTCATTAGCTAGTGTTGGAATTTATGTTTTCCTGAATTACAAAAAAAAAATGTTGTAAATATATGGAGTACATCTCTTTGGGCAAAAGAGTCATGGGAGATACAACTGTCTTCAACTTTACTGGATGATGCCACACTATATTTCACAAGGGCTGTTTGCCCTATGAATGAGAATCCCTATTGTTCCATAACCTCACCAACACTTGGTATTATTAGATTTCAAAAACTTATTTTTTTCCAATAAGATGGTTGTAAAAAGCTATGGTATAATGATTTTAATTTACATTTCCTGATCACTTTTCAGGTTGTTCAGCCTTTTATTCATTCATTAATTGGCTATTTATGTTACTTCTTCAATTTATGTTTATTCAGACTCTAACCCATTTTTAATTCATTTTTCAATTTCTGATTATTTAGGTATGTTAATTCTTTATGTATTTCCTGTTACTTTTCTTCTGTTAAACATTCAATAAGTATAAGCATACCCTGTAGAATGTTGCCTTGATTAACATTTTCTGGAAAAATGAATTTTGGTTTTTAAAAAATCCAAATTTCATAATATATAAATTTTTCCAATGGTCATGTAGCAAAAATTTAGATTTATGACACCAAAACTCCATAGAAAAATTTCTACAAAATGACAGAGGAAAATTGTCAAGAAACTTTCCAAATCCGGTCAGTAGGATGTCAGAATCATGTGTAGGTATTCTGAAAAGCATGCTGAGTGTCAACACAACAGATACGCATTGCATATATTGCCCATGCTAAAAAGCCATGAGAGTGGGGTGCCTAGGTGGCTCAGTGGGTTAAAGCCTCTGCCCTTGGCTCGGGTTATGATCCCAGGGTTCTGGGATCAAGCCCCACGTTGGGCTCTCTGCTCAGTGGGGAGCTTGCTTCCCCCCGTCTCTCTCTGCCTGCCTTTCTGCCTACTTGTGATCTCTGTCTGCCAAATAAATAAATAAAATTAAAAAAAAATAAAAAAGGCCATCAGAGCATCAGTGTTAGCCCCACTTTGCCAGTGAGTGCTTGAACTGCAAACCTTTCCACACTGCCTTTCAGTTAGTTCTTTTTGCTTCCTGTTAGAGTCCTCAAAGAGTTCAGAACATATTGAAGACAATTATGCAGAAGGAAGCAAAGCAAATGAAGAAAGTTACTTCATATGAAGCACGCAAAGCAAATATTTCTTAACAACCATACTAACTGTTGTGTGATCAAGAACACAACTTTTAGTATTTTAAATCCTAACATGAGGGTTTATTGCTCAACCACGGATATTTTACTATTTTACTTACATTTCTTGAAACTGGTTGGTAAGTTGGGTTGATACATAACACATTATCATTCTTGTCTTTTTAAAATAATGGGCAATTGTCTCCTGGAAACCATTCTTGGGTGAAATGTTGGGTCATCAGGAATGAATCGATTAACATCAAACTAGACATGTCGGGTTTTTTTTCCTACAATGTTCCCTATCTATTACTCTTTGCTTTCTTCTTTTTCTATTTTTACACATTTCTCACTTAGTGTTGGTGTGACAGGTATGACCCTATTTTACAGATGAGGGCACTGACATGCAAGGAGGTCTATAGCTAGCTCTATTAGTTTCCTGCTTGTGGTTGCTATAACAAATGAACACAAACTTGGTGCTTAAAACAATAGATATTTATACTCTCTCAGTTCAGAAGCCAGAAGTCTAAAATCAAAGTATTAGGAGAGCCATGCCCTCCAGAGGTTTGAGGAAGGATTCCATTCCCTGGCTCTTCCAGCTTTTGCTGGTTGTTGGCATTCTTTGGCTTGAGGCCACATCACTCCAATGCCTCTATGGTCACATTGCCTTCTCGTCTGTGTGTCTCACACTTCCCTTTGCCCTCTCTAATAAGGACACTTGTGATAGAATTTAGAGTTCCCTAGAATAATCCAGAATGATTTCCTTATTTTGAGATTCTTAACTAAAAATCACATCTCCAAGGGCCCTTTTCCCAAATAAAGTCACATTCACATGTTCCAGAAATTTGACACAGATACTTTTGTAGGCACCATTTTCAGCCTGACACATTGGCTCAAAGTCACACAGCAGGACAAATAGTAGACAAGTTCAGATGTAGGACTTGTAGACTCCAGAGTTCATGTTCTTTCTGCTCCATGTGCTGGCTTCCATGAGATTGTGTGACCTGTCATCTCTGTCCCTCCTCACACCTCATACTAAGAGAAGTCTGCTTTACCCCAGAGTAAGGTCAGGATTCTGGACCTTTTGTCCCAGCTCCACAGACCTCTCCAAGGAGAGTCTGAAAAGGCTGAGCTGCCCATTAACACATTCTATCATGTACTCTTGGCTTTCTTTCCAACACCTGGTTAGCTTCCTGAGCCTAGTTCAAGAACTACACTAGAGCACCAAACAACCTTGCTGGCAAGAATTATTATATCCTTCTCACTCTGATTTCTCAAAAGTCCCCATAAGTCTGTAGTATAATAGAAGAAAAAATACTAAATATCATCCTCTTTCTTTTATCTGGACTTGCTATCTGCTGTGACTTAGGGAATGAAAATGGACATTTGAAAGAAACTATGCTATGTCTCCCAAACTGTCCTTGAACATTCAGTTTAAAGGTTAAGCACTTGTTTTTTGTCAAGAAATTGCTTGATGTGGAAAAAATATAAAATGTGATATTTCCACCTTCTTAACATATGGGTTAGTAAGATCTACAAAGTTCCATTCTGCTACATACTTTCTCCTTCCTTCTAAGAATGGTGATTTTCATCCACACAGATTGTCTGGAATTCAATCCATCCTCTCTTTTCCATCTACCCAGAGTTGCTATTACACCGTTTCACATTAGACTTGGAAACCTTGTAATTTTATAGGCCAATTTTATAGGCCAACCCTTCCCCATTCAAGTTGTCATCTGAATAATATCTACATGCATTATAAACCCCACAAGACAGTGTGTTCATTTTTACTTAAATAGACATACATGTTTCTAAGAAGTTAAGAAGAAAAATGGGCTTTTATATTTGCCTTGCTACTTACGATGTCTATCGCCCTTCATCCTCACCTGAGGATTCAAGATTTCCATTATTTCCTTTCATCTTGAAGAAGATCCCTTAGCATTTCTTGTAGTACTGGGTGGTCTGCTGACAATTTTCCGAGTTTTTCTTTATCTGAAAGCAATTTTATTTTACCTCTATTCCTGAAGAACAGTTTCACTGGATATAGAATTCTGGATTGATAGCTTCTGTTCCTTTCAGCACATGAAAGCTAATGTCCCACTGTTTCTAGGTTTTATAGTGTTTGAAGGTAGGTTGGCATTTTTTCAAAACGTGGGTCCCTTGTTGTATATTGTATGTTGTTTTTCTCTGACTGCTTTCAAGATTGCATCTGGGATTTTCAGCTGGTTCATAATGATGCACCTCAGCATTTTGAATACTGATAAATATATCTCTTTCACTAACTTTGGGAAGTTTGGGGCCATTATTTTTTCAAACAGTTTTATGCCACATTGCCTATTTCCTTTCCTTCTGGGAAACTAATTACCAGTATGTTAAAATTTGTGCTATTATCCCACAGGACCCAAGACTCTGGTTGGGTTTTTTTTTTTTTTTTTTTCTTTGTTTTCCCTTTGCTTTTTATAGGGAAAGCTTATATTTATCTATTGTCAAATTCACTGGCTGCTTGTAGTCTGTGTGTTCCAAGGGTCAGCCAGTGATTTGGGTAGAATTTATACTAAGAATCTGTGGTTCTTTCGGTCTGGCTTTCCATTTCTGAAATTGCCCCACCACTTTCTAATAGCTACAGTCACCCTAAACTCTGTACTCTGGTTCTTCTGGCCAGAAAGACTGTGGGTTTCCCATTGGGGTTTTAGCTACCCTATGTAGTACTGACTACAGCAAGACCTCAGGATGGGGAATTTGACCCATGCTAAACCCCTCTTCCAGGTGTCAACTCCTTTCCAGAGTCAACCTGCCTTTTTTTCACTCTTCACATACAGAGAATTGATCTGTTTGTTTTGTATTTTGGTCAGAGTTTATAGGTGTTTTCTGTGGGAATTTACTTGATTGTATGGGAAGCAGAAATCACTATTTCTTATGTTATAACTTTGTTATGTTGTCTACATTAGTCCTGACAAGTTCAGTAATGTTGCATAAACAAGTAACTCCTAGAACCTTAGGGGCTTAAAAAAACACAAAGGTTTATTTTCTGACTTATAACTCATGTCCATTTCCCAGATTAACAACGGCTCATGTCATCCTCATTTACAGACACAAGCTGGTGACCTTCACTAACTATTTATCATCCTGACAAGGGGAAAAGGGGAATATGGTAAAAAAAATGCACTAGCTCTTAATGTTTTTGCCCAGAGCCAACTTATATCACTTCAGTTCACATTTCATTTGTCTACAGCAAAACATGTGGCCTCACTTAAATTCAGGTGTGTAAGGAAGTGTACCCATTCAAATTGCCCAGAAGGAGGAGAACTAAGATATATGTGAATGAACCTAAAGACTACCAGGATGTCATGTCAAAGGGATTTTTTCACTTTCACAAAGTCAATCAGTCAATTTATTTCCTCTATGTATTGTGCCTTATATAAAAAGAACTTCCCTAAGATTATAAGGTCCCAAGGTTATGACATATCCCTTATATTTTTCCTCCAATATGTTTAAATTTTTACAAAAAGCCATTTAGCTCATTAGCATAACTGGAGTTGGGTGTGTGTGTTTTTGTGTGTGTGTGTGTGTGTGTGGTAATGTGTCTAACATGTTTTTCTAGGTGGATAGGCAACTGTCCCATTCACTGAAAGAACATACCCCCTCTACCAATTTAATATTCCAACCTTATCTATAAAATCATTTTATGTATACATGGATCTCTTTTAATACTCCTCATTTTTTTTTAAAGATTTTATTTATTTGACAGAGAGAGAGAGAGATCACAAGTAGGCAGAGAGGCAGGCAGAGAGAGAGGGGGAAGCAAGCTCCCTGCTGAGCAGAAAGCCCGATGTGGGGCTCGATCCCAGGACTCTGAGATCATGACTCGAGTTGAAGGCAGAGGCTTTAACCCACTGAGCCACCCAGGCGCCCCAATACTCCTCATTTTAACCAATGATGTATTTGCCTGGTAAATAACCCCACAGTATAAATATTTTAAGTTTTTAGTAGGTAAATACCCCACTATGGTTCTTCTTATAAAATAAATCTCGTCCAACTTTCTTTCAAAAACTATTCTAAAGTGTGGTCTTTTCTCTTTTAAAATCTACAAGTTGCTTTTAAGGTCCCTTAAGAAATCCTGTTTCTTTTTTTATTGTGATTGTACAGATTTGAAACAGATTGTGTCTTCCCATTAGGGAATGGTACTTCTAATCTACTAAGGTTTTCTAAGTTTGTTTGGTAGAGTTCAACATTTTTTATATAGCTATTGTGCAGTCCATTTTAGTTTACTTGTGAATCCTACAGTTTTGTGGTCCTCATAAATGTGTAAGAATGCTATTGATATTTTACTGGGATCTTACATATAGCTATCTCTCTGAACTCTATCAGTTTTAATTGGTTTTTAGTTGAGTTTGGAAAAGACAATCATATATATTTTAATAGCACTGGTTTATCTCTTCTTTCCAATATTACTACATCATATTTAATCATATTACTTTTTTCCCTTAGCAGAATTCATGTTGTATAATGGCTAGCACAATGTTGAAATGGTTTACAGTAAAGGCAAGCACACGCATCTCATTTGTGGCAATAAAAGGACTATTTACAGTGTTAACATTAAATAATGTACCTTGCTATAGAGGCCTCTGATACCTTGTAATATGCTGTGTAAGTTCATTCTATTCTATTCTATACTGAATGAGTATTGCTTGCTTGTTGTGTTGTTAAATAGAAAAGGGGACTCTAAATTTATTAATTCACTACTTTTATTTTCTGTGGATCAACTTTGTTATTCTCATTTAATAATGAGAGCTCTTGGGGAACCTGGCTGGCTCAGTTGATTAAGTGTTTGACTCTGAATTTTGGCTCAGGTCATGATCTCAGGATTTTGAGATGGAGCACTACACTGGGCTCTACATTGAGCTTGAGTGTAGAGCCTGCTTAAGACTCTCTCTCTTCCTCCCCCGGCCCCTCTGCACTCTCTCTCTCTCTAAAAAAAAGAGAGCAGGTAGGGGGAGAGAGAGAGAGAGAGAGAGAGAGAGAGAGAGAATGTGCTCTTGGGGCTATTAATTTTCTGCTAAACATAGCTTTGGCCATTTAAATGTATATATGCAGAGTTGTCTTTTTTCTAACACTTTGTTACTCTACATTTGATTTCCTATTTGAACCTGCAGTTCTTTAAAAGAAATTCTTGTTTTTTATTATTGGCATCACAGTTTTTCAAGTTGTTGAGCTATACATTTACACCTTTATTAATTTTTAGTTTTATTTCATTGTAGGCAGAGCGTGTAGCCTGTAAACATGTTGTGTTTCATAATACAGTTTTCTTTGAGGTTTAATATATGATCTTTTTTTAAAATGCTTCATGACTCTGTAAAGTATGCTTTTTATTTCTAGAGAACAAAGTTCAATAAATATTTATTAAATAGACTTACTAGATTAAAATACTCAATGTATTCTGTGTTTATCTGACCCACAAAAGATCAATAAGTGTATTAAAATCTCATAAAACAATTTTATTTTATCAAGTTTTCCTTATATTTGTAACAGCCTTTATTTCATGTATTTTGAGACTGTTACTATGTCAATGAAAATTCAAGAATGTCAACTTCATTGTGAAGTCTCACTATTTGAATGAAAATATAATCTTCTAGAACACATTTAATATTTTCACCATCTCTGACTCTATTTTGTCTAAATATTGCTAAGATTACTTTTTTGTTTATTTTGCTTCTGCCTGATATATCTTGTCCATCTTTGTTTGTTTTTGTTTGTTTGATTTAGCCAAAATGAGTCCTCTATGTTTTAGATATGTCTCTTCTCAGTAACCTATGGTTAGATTTTGCTTTTTCACTGTAAAAGAGAGTCTTGGTATTTTAATAGACTAGTTTAATGATTCTTTTATAATGTTTGAGCTTCAGAATCTGCTTTCACATTCACATTTGTTCTTGACGTCATGTAAGGCACATGGGAAAGGTCATTCCTATTTTATACATGAGAAAATTTAAAACTAAACAGGTTAAATATATTTCCCATAGTTATTTGGGTAAAATATGGTGGGGGTAAGACTTAGCCAAAGGATACTGAAACAAAAGCCATGGCTTTTTACAAAGATGGTATACTTTTGTTGAACGTCAATGTTCAGATGGACTAATTGGTCAAATTATCTGTCTTTTTTTCAACTAGGTGAATTTACACTAGAGTTGGCATAAATGATATATTTCACTATACTTCTGTGATCTTACTTTATGTTTTTTGTAGTTTATGCTTCATTGTTAATTTCTTTGCTTCCTATACGTGGCAATTTAGGCCAGGTGGCACAGTCTTTTCTCTCTCCATTGATTTGGAAATCATACCTACTGTCTTTTTTTTTTTTTTAAGGTTTTATTAATTTATTTGATAGAGAGAAGACAGTAAGAGAGGGAACACCAGCAGGGAGAGTGGAAGAAGAAGAAGCAGGATTCCCTCAGAGCAGGGAACCCAATACGGGGCTCAATCCCAGGACCCTGAAATCATGACGTGAGACAAAGGCATCAGAGCCTTAATAAATGACTGAGCCACTCAGGCAACTCCCCCCTTTCATTTCTAATAGGGGTAACAAGTATACCAAAAAGAATATTAATATTTATTGAATGCATAAATAACGTTTAAACCTTTCAAATATTTGAAATTGTGGAGTCCACCCCTGCTAAAATAGAGATTTATCACTTTTATTTTCAGACTCTGTAAATATGATCTTGGGTTCTGTGACTACTTAGTATTAAATATTAAAATATTAAGTACATGATACTTATTAAAGCATTATCTTATATTATATATTTTGTCTTTCAAAAGTATAGTTTTACATTTGCATTCAGTATTATAATTAAACAATCATTCAAATCTCTCTTAGGTTTAATTAGTTACATTAGTAATAATTAGTCTCCTAACATTTATTTCTCTGTTACAGAATTCTTAGGTTTGATTTCTCTCTCAATTGCCTGAGCTAGTGCTTCCTAAATCTTAGTGCATGTAAGCATTTCCTAGAATACTGTTACTATAGATAGCTGTGTTCCATCCCCAGAGAGTCAGCTTCTGGAGGTCTGGGGTGGACCAAAGAATCTGTACTTCTAACTGGTTTCCAGATAATGTTATTACTGGACTCAGAATTTCCCTTTGAATAGCACTAACCTGGGCTACATCCTTTTTTTTTTTTTTTTTAAAGATTTTATTTAGTTATTTGACAGACAGAGATCACATTTCCTAGTGAAAAGGCGTATGCTTTCTTTTCTCTTCTGTATTTGAGAATCTCTTTCTGTTACTTTTACAAGTAAAAGACAACTTAGGTTTATTTACCTTTCTTCAGTACACTCTCCCATGCTGTTCCAAGCAAATTTTTGAAAGGTAAATTGTTTTCTTGCCTGACTGCTTGAAGGATATTTTTTTCTTTATTCTTGTAATTTAAAAAAAAGTTGCCAAGTTGTAATAGTATGGAACCCTTTTCATTAATGTTGCCCAGAGTATGAAAAACTCTTTCAATTTGCATACTGAGGCGTTTTTGTTTTGGCTCAAAAAAACTTTTATTAATTTTTGATTACTACTTGTGTTCCAATTGTTTCTGTCTCAAGAACATCTATAATTCTTAGATTTGGTCTAGTGTTTAAGTTGATGATCTCTGCTATATTTTTCATCTTCTCTATTTCATTAATTTAATTTTATTGTCCTTTTCTCCATTTTGACAGAACTTAATCAATTTTTCTCCTACATTAGTGATATATATGTATTTCTAAATGTTTATTTCTTTTCAGCTTCTAATGCAGATTTTAATTCTGTATGGCATTTTGGTTTCTTTATCACATTTGCTTGACTAACTTATCTCTTTTTCCAAACCATCCTTTCTTTTAGCTTCAGCTTATTCTTGCACTTCTCTTTCTGTTTCCTGAGGTTTCTGAGGATACCAAGCTTCTAAATATCCTTTCATGTTCCTGTGGCAAAGCATCCTGTGAGGTCTATAATTCTGGGTCTCTGAGATACTGTTCCTTCTTTCTTGTCCATCATGATTTTTTTTTTATTAATATGGAATGCTTCATGAATTTGCATGTCACCCTTGCACAGGGGCCATCCTAATCTTCTCTGTATTATTCCAATTCTAGTATATGTGCTGCCAAAGTGAGCACTGCCCATCATGATTTAAAAAAAAAAAAAATCAGTTTATCATGAAAGAGCCAGTATTTGCCAAGAAAGAAATGATGATTGTCTTTACTAATGTGTTACTTGAATCCCCTAAAACTGGATCATAAATTGGTTTCCAGAATTCCTAATCCCAATTCCTAGTCTCTAGAAGCCGTTTTGTAGAGCTCCTTGGGATGATATAGAATCTTCTAGTACCACTGCCTGGATCTATGTCCAATCTGAATACAAAAAATAAACCACAGTACTCTCTTTGACTTCAGCATACTTATAGTTCTTTAATTATGATAGATACTGACAAATGTACTTCTAAAAATATTATTGTCCCCCACAATAGAAGGCAAAACATTGACCTTCCCCAAAGATGTCTACACCCTATTCCCTAAACTCTGTGAATATGTTAGGTTACACAGCAAAGGAGAATTAAGGTTGTGGATGGGATTAAGGTTGCTAATCATCTGACTTTATTTTATTTATTTATTTATTTATTGCTAATTATCTGACTTTAAAATAGAGAGGTTATCTACTATTACTCAGGTGGATCCAGCCTAATCACAAAGGTCCTTAAATACAAAGATAGGCGCAGAAGAGTTAGAGTCAGAGTGAGGCAATAAAACAAGGACTCAACTGGTCATTGCTGGCTTTGAACATGGATGAGTACCACAAGACAAGGAATGTGGACAACTGACAAAACCTGAAAAAGACAAGGAAACAAACTGACCCTAGGGACTTGAGAAAGAAATTCGACCCAACTAACATGTTGATTTTATTCCAGTGAAGTCATTTTCAGATTTCTGATCTCCAGAACTTTAAAATAATAAATCTGTGTTGTTTTGAGTCACTATGTTTGTGGTGACTTTTTACAGCAGCTATGGGAAACTAAAATACAACATGCCATCTACCATTTGCATTCTCTATGTCAATGCAGAGATAGAAGTCTGTGTTAATAGTATGGTTCAAACATCACTTCCACTGTATAGGAATTCTCACTCTTGTAATCAGTCTCTGCACGTTTCTGAACCAGGGCAATGGGGGGAACTAAAAGATTAAAGGTCTTTCCTCCTTCTAGCCATAGCACAAGGGCACCGAGTTGAAATGGTTCATTCCAGTTCCACCGAACTTCAAATTCGTAGAATCCTTTACAAGAATTTAGAATAGCTTTGACTGTAAGAACTAGTTTTTGGTGGTAGTAGCTTTATGTGTGTGTGCACGTGCATGTACACACACACACACACACACACTACTATCCAGGCATCAATTTAATTTCATATAATCTTCAATCCCTTCTTGGTTAAGGTATTGATCCTCTTACTTCACACCCTTGTGAGTGAATGAAAACTTGAGAAATTAGACCTTTATATAAAGTGAGAATGTGTTTCTAACTATAAGAATTATTTTTCCTCTAAATAGGTAGAACCAAGGCCTATTTTACTTTTGCACAGCACTACTTTTCCCTAGGGAAAGAGTAAAAGATCACATTTCTAAATGTTTCTCTCTCTGGATTGGAGGCTAGTAGGAATGTGATTTCCATATGTTTTGATTTGCCCAAGTAGATATTTCTCTACTCACTGGTCTCTGGAAATCACTGTGTTTACTCAAGATTTAACTCAAGACGCTAAAGTCATGGGTAAATACTAAGAGGGAATTGACAAAGGCATATTAAGTTCTAGGGAATAAACTATACTTTCCTAAAAGAAACACATTATTACGGAGTTGACACAGAACGGCTTTCTGCCTTTTAAGTATCAAAGGCCACATGAGCAGCCAACACTCTTCATGTGATCTTGTCTTGCAAAATTTCTGCACAGCATATAAAGGGCCAAAGCGACACACTTTAATGAATAGCACAGACTCATTCACCAATACGTACTAGATCTTAGGCCACTGGGCTTCTTATTGCTCCTACTATAAGAATCATCTTATGCTTGCATGCTGAATACAATTGTTCTAAATACACAGGTCTTTATCTGGACCAACACTGATTGAGGAGGAAGGGTCCTCCACTATTAATAGGCAAGAGGGTCTAACATTTCCCACCATTATGACCACCAAACAAGATAAAGCCTTTTTATCTCTGGGAGGATTAAATCAAAACTTAGATAGATTGACCTTGGAGATGAGCCATTAGTCTTCGTGAGATAAATATGAATACTTGGTGGTATTATTTAATAGAGCTGCAGAGAATACTGAGGAAATTAAGCAGGCTCATATGAGAAGGACTAGAAGGCAAATGTGAGATCCATAAGGACATGGGTAGGACAGAAGGACACTAAGATGTTGAATTTTGTCTGAGCATGATACTTCTCTGGTAAAGCTAACTGGTGGGCTCCTCAAAATAAAGATATTCTCTATGGTGTTGGCCAATGTGAGCCCAATGTGAAAGAACATGAAAAGCATCATAACTCTTTAAAAACAAATAAATATTTTCATTTTCCTAGGTACCTATGAAATAAGTGGTTAAGAGCATGAGCTCAGAAGTCAAACGGATGAATGTTCAAATCTGGCCTTGGACCTCACAAAAATACAATGTAACTTCTCCATGCCTCATTTCCTACATTTGTAAACTGGGGATAATACCATTACCTCACTGATTACACTGGGAGCTATATATATCAGCTATGATAATACATATAAAGCTCCTAGCATAGTCCTAACCTGTACTAAGAGCTAACAGTAACTACTGCTCCTGCTAAAGAGAGGCTGCAAAGCATTCTAGGTAAGAATAGGACTGTTGAACAATAAGACTGTCCAAGCAGGCTCTGCCATTTAATAGCTGTACAATTTGGGTAACTTATTTAAATTATCTGTGCCTCAATTTCCTCATCTATAAAATTAGAGCAATAATAATAATTATATCAGTATCATCTTGAGGACTAAGTGAGTTAATGTTTGTAAGATATTTAGAAGAGCATCTGGCATATAATGTGTTTGATAATACATTATTCACCTCCCTTGGTTTTAAAACTGTGATCATGGGAAGTCAAGGGCTCTGCAATGATACTCTGGGGGTCTGTGTGGTAGAGTGGAGATAAGGAAGGTATGGCCCAGCCTCTTTCTCTATTTAAACAGAGTAACTCTGTTTTACATTTTGAGCTCTTGGGCAAGATTTTCTTTGAGTAAAAGGTCCTGCTGTTCAAAAAAAACAAAAAAAAAAAAAAAAAGGAAGTAATAGAGAGAAGGAGACAAGCAGTGGGAGAGAAAGGGAGGTGAGGAGAAAGAAGGAAACAAACCAGGGATCTATACCAAGAGGCCCTCATATAAAATACCTATATCAGTCTGATTTCTACAAAATATTACATATTTTTATATGCATTATTTAGCGAATTTAACCAGGTCATTTTTAAGGTTCCCTATAGACAGAAAATTGTTTCTTGAAAAGTGAATTTTAGTAAATTCAAATTTTAAACACACAACTTCCCAAACTTCTTTAGGGTAAACAAAAATCTCGATAATTCTAATTTAACATGAGAATCATGAATATTCACTACAGTCAAATGAATAATAAATCACCCCTGACTTCAAGTGCTAGCCATGGAAAATTGCCTATTTCCTTAAACACGCAGAAATCTGTTTTTAAATTGTTTTTTTATTATTTTTGCCCTCATGATGGTTGCTCTTCAAAGCAGCTTGGAAAATGTGCCATCTTCAGCATTAAGGAGCTACAGAAGAAATGATAAAAGCAAAATATGGTATCATTAACAAAAGGAAAGATAGAGTCCATGGATCAGAAGGCTGGGTTCTGGGACACATTTTTTACATGTTACCAGATAAAAATTATGATATAAAAGGGAATGTTCCTTAGTAATTCTGAGTATTATTATCTATTTGAATAATAAATCAAAAGGCTCTTTATCCATTTATGGCTGAAATTATGACCTTAGACAGGTTACTGATGTGATTTACTCCAGTGATGCCAATGAAATGGAAACCCAGTGAATATCACTGGATGGGCCCCGTGTTCTAAAAAATTAGTGAGGCTTGGTAGAACAAATATTTTGAAGGGAAAGTATAAAACTGCAAATATTTATGTCACCATTATATCAGTGAGCTCATTAAGATTTCTTTTAAATAACTACCCTTCAGTCAGTGTTACACAGAATCCCAAGTACATTCAAGCTTAAGAAAAGTACCTATTTCATAATTTGATGGAAGAACATCACTAGTATTTGGCCCCAAATTGAATTAGTAATATTTTGCCTTTAAAGACTCATGTAGTGTGATTCCATTTATATAAAATTTAAAATATGCGGGACGCCTGGATGGTTCGGTGGGTTGAGCCTCTGCCTTCAGCTCGGGCCATGGTCTCAAGGTCCTGGGATCGAGCCCCGCATTGGGCTCTCTGCTCAGCGGGGGGCCTGCTTCCCCCTCTCTCTCTGCTGCCTCTCTTCCTACTTGTGACCTCTCTCTGTCAAATAAATAAATAAAATCTTTAAAAAAATTTTAAATATGCAAAAGCTACAGTGATTAGAAGTATGTACATTGATGATAAAATTAAGAAGAAATGCAAGGAAATGATTATTGCAAAGGACAGGATAGTGTCTACCTCTAATGTGGTCAGAGGTTTGCAGGGGACTCTTGGGGCACTGGGAATACTGAGGCTTGACCAGGATAAACCTTGACATGGGTTTTCATTTATAATTATTCACTAAACTGCACATATATATCTTATGTCACAATTGTGTTCAAAATTCCCTATTCTGAGGTGACTCTCCAGTCCAGTACAGAGGTCATACTTTATACTAAAAAAGTATTGGTTGTTAATCTGAAATTCAAATTTAACTGGGCATCCCATCCTTCATTCTTACCCCAACCAGATTAGCACAGTTAGATTACAAATACTTAAAAAGAAAAAGGCAAAATAAACCACAGATACAATGCATAGAGGTCTTGGCTATTCCTGTTTTGTATCCTATGAATATGATAAATTTGTGTTTCATGGTTTATGCCGCCCCTGGGGTTCTTATATCCAGGGACTATAAACAAAAGTAGGCTACATAGATGCAAATTATAATTTGCTTATAGGAAGGCAAAGAAGCTGACCTTTATAAACACAACCACACCTAAGAAAGGAGAGCTCAAGTCAAAACCAAATCTGAAAAAGAAAAAAAAAAACTTAATTTGTTTTCTTTAAAGCAGTGATTTGCCTTTTGTTATGTGCATTTGTTTGCACAGGAAAGGAAAAGACAATCAACTAGTTAAAATGGGTGCTATATTGTTTCCTTATTCACAAAGAATTACACATCTGTCTAACAACACTAACCACTCTGAAAGATAATTATGGATCAATGCTTTAAAAAATATCCTGAACTGCCTCCAGAAATGGCAAGGAGAATTCAATTAAATTATTTGTAAAAGCCAGAGTCTTTTTTTCCTACCCATCTGCTACTTGAAATGGGATGACCTTTCAAATAGTGCTTGCGGTTCTCAAAGCAAACTCTAAATAAAGAAGTGGAGTGTGTTTTTACCTCCCCCCCCCCCCCCCACCCAACCAGGTTCAGCATAGATAGAGCATTTGTACTGACATTCTACACCACTGAAAAGAATGCAGATTTGGCCTCTAGGACACAAAAGAAGCACTTTAGGAATATCAATCAAGCTCTGTCCCATGCCTTCAGTCATGACATTTGCCTTCTATGAGAAAGGTGTGCTGTTTCCAAGATAAGTGTTTGGGAACAAGCTACACGAAGTAATTTACTCCCTGGAGAAAAACTGGAAACCCTACCCCCAAACAAATAGAATAAAGTACATGTTAGCGAACAGTCCCTTGTTTAAGCTGCCTACGGCAAGAGAGCTAATTCAAAAAGGTCAGATATTCAAGTAACAATAGACTCAAAGCAGACTTCCCAAAGGCCTCTCCATAGGCCTTATATTATCAACTAAGAGCTGGTACTATGAGACTATTAACAGTGCTTTCTTCACCAAGTCTATATGCCTTTTTCCTTGTTTTATTTTTCCTCCCCCTGCAGCTCTTAATTTTTAGAACATTTCCAGTTTGGTCTTTTGTGTCATTTTTTTCCTAAAAATCAGAATCTTAAAAACACAACCAATGTATTTTTCTTGATAAAAGTACAACACACATTTTACAAAAACTTTAAAAAATTTAAAAAAACCCCCAACATTAAAGATAATCTTTTACCACACCACACACAGAAAACCACTCCAGTCTGGTGTGTCTACTTCCATTCATCTTAATGCATGACTACATCACAAAATTGCATCATACTAGGTTAGCAACTGGAATCTAACACACTGATCAACTGTTTTATGCATATCTTCCTATGCCATCAATGGAAATTCATCATATATAAATTTTCATTATAACTTTGTGATTTTGTACATGTATCTATGTGTGTACACAGTTGTGATATAACTTATAAGTGAAATTATTTATTCAACTATTTATGAATATAGATTTAGCTTTTTTCATTAGTATAAACAAAGCTGTACTGAATATCAAATATTCATCTTTGCAATTACTTCCTTAGCATTACTTTCTAGAAGCAGTGTGGCAGGATAGGAAAGTATTATGATAATGAACATTATCAAAGTTTTTACATTAATATGGCCAAACTGTGCTCCAGATAGTTGAGCAAGATATGTACACACTCTAGACAACACCCTACACTCTGGGTAACATTGAGAAGCATTAATTTTGTGTTCACTTGTGAGTCTGAGCAATAACTCATCATCGCTCTAATTATCTTTGCTTTGATTAACTAGTGAGCTGAAAGTTTTAGTGGTGTATTATATTGCCTCCTTTGTAAATTGCCATTCAAATATTTTGCCCACTTTTTCTTTTTTTTTTTAAGATTTATTTATTTATTTTTTGGGAGAGAGAGTGTACACACCTGAGCATGTTGGGGGGAGGGGACGGAGGGAGAGAATCTTTCAAGCAGACTCCCTACTGGGCAAGAAGCCCAATTCGGAGCTCTGTCTCACAACCCATGAGATCATGACCTGAGAGGAAACCAAGAGTTGGACGCTCAACAGACTGAGTCACACGGGCAATGCTTGTGTCTACTTTTTAATGTGGTAAAAGGATTATCTTAAAATACAATATTTTAAGGATTTAATGTACATACATATACAAATGAAATCAGAAAAAATGTTACAGATAATAATTATTTTAATTTTTTAAATTAACATAATAAACAGAAACACAAAGGTATGTATGTTAACAAAGGTATGTATGTTTAATAAATTAAATAAATGTGGGGCCCCTGGGTGGCTCATTCAGTTAAGGATCTCCTTTTGGCTCAGGTCATGATTCCAGGGTCCTGGGATTGAGCCCCATGTTGGGCTCTCTGCTCAGCGGAGAGCCTGCTCTCCCTTGCCTTCTGCCCGATACTCCCCCTGCTTGTACTCATTCTCTGCCAAATAAATAAAATCTTTTTAAAAATAAATAAAATAAACATATACACACACACACACACACACACACACAAAATATATCAGTACTTTTCCCCTGTCCTATTGTCAATCCCATGTTCCCATAACTCATAAAAAAATAAAAAATAAAAATAATTACTTGTTTATGCTTCCACAGCTTTCTCTAGCTTCAAACAAATATATACAAACATAAATTATATATAGAACCATTCTTTTCTTTTTCACTTAAATGAACTCAATACTTTCCCTACTAGTCCAATCAAAGGACTATTCATCAACTGTATCATGTACATGTTGAAGATCACATAGAGGTCTATCTAATTATTTTTATTCATTGCACAGCAGAGTTATAAATATGGTCAACAATTTCCCTATTAATGAGTTTTTTGGTTAGTGTTTTCTCTTGCTTTGTTTTGTTTTTACCCCTTAAAAAATACTGCATACATCTTTGAATATGCATTTGTATACAATAGATTAAAGATTCCCAACAATGAAAGTAGCAGGTCAAAGAGTAGGTGTACCATTAATTTTGACAGATAATGCCAGACTTGTCAGAATTTGAAAACATTCTACTTTCTTATTATGATTTGATTTGTATTTCTATGACGACTGCTGACAAAGTTGAGATTTTCATGCCTATTGCTCATTTAAATTTTCCTTTTTTGTGAATTACCAATTAGTATTTTTAGCTATTTTTTTTCAAATATGGTGTAAAACTTTATCTCATCAGTGTATGAATTCCTAGTTTTCTAATATTTATATTGTTAAAGGCTGTACACTTACATCTTTAATTTATCTAAAGTTTATTTTTTTAATTTTATGGTGAGAAATAGGGATTTATCATTTATAACTTACAAATGAAAAGCCAGCTTTTACATCATTTTTTAATAGAAACATCCATTTCCCACTTAAATAAAAAGCTACTTACACTAAATATTTAGCTCACTATCACATACTTGGATCTGTTTCTGACTTTTTCCTATTCCAATGTCAATTTTTATTATGGCCAATAACATACTGTTTGAATAACAGCAACTTTACACCTGCTTCTTGATTTTAGCTCGGGTCATGATCTCTGGGTTGTGAGATCAAGCCCCGTGCCAGGCTCCTCATTGAGTGTGAAGCCTGCTTAAGATTCCCTCTTGCCTTTTTCCTCTGCTCCTCCCTCCCTGCTTGCACATGTACATGCGAGGTCTCTCTCTCTGAAAAAATAAAAACAAAAAAGCAAAAAAAAACCCAAACCCCAGCAGCTTTAAGTTTTAACTTAAGACATTAAGTTTTAATGTCTAGAAGAAAGAATAAAAATAAAAAGCTGTTGCAATTGTGACTGGAATTCCATGAACATAGGCATGGTTTTAGGAAGGAATGACATTTTACAGTAGTAAACATTAGGGAATACAGAATGATGATTTCCTTTCTTGTTAAATGCATTACTAAAGACTTTATATTTTTTATGTAAATGAAAATTTTCTATTTCTTTGTAACTGGTTATGGAAGGTATAAATATGCTTTAATTTTAATATATTTATCTTGCAGCCATCCAGCTTACATGTTTTCTTAGTCTGTAACAGAGTCTTAAGTTTGCTGGGAATATAATCATATCATCTCAAAATGAGGATAACTATGTTTAATATCTTCCAATATTTATGTTGTTTAATTTTATTGTTTAATTACATCATGTAGAACCCACAACAGTACCAAGTAACAATGTTGACAGTAAATATTCCTCTGCATTTTTCCTAGTCTTAATAGCAATGGCTTTTATATATTCACTGTTTAATGTTATAGTAGGTTTTGTGAATATATATTATTATGTTTAATTAACATCCTCCAATGTCTATTTTATTTAGAAAATTATTTGAAATTTCTAATAAATTTTAGAACATTATTTTCTGGCATGTGTACTGGGTTGAAATTTATGGCCTTAGAATCTCAGATGACCTTATTTTGAAATGGGGTCCTGGCAGATGTACAGATGAGGTCATATTGGGTTAGGATGGGCCCTGTCCACCCTATCCCCAAAAGAAGAGAAAATAGAGGCAAAAACAGACACACAGGTAAAAGTCCATGTGATGACAAAGGCAGAGATCTAAGTGATATGTCTACATGCCAAGGAACACTAAGAACTGACAGTAACCACCTGAAGCTAGAAAAAGGCAAGAAAAGATCACCCCTTATAGCATTTGAAGGAGGCATTATCCTGTTTGGCACCTTTATCTTAGTCCCTTAGTATCCAAAACTGTGACAGAAAAAATTTCCGTTATTTTAAGCTACCCAGTTTGGTAATTAGTTACAGCAGCCCTAAGAAACTAATATAGCATGTATTTATAAAATCGTATCATTTTTATCTCTTAATTTGCTGATGTGATGAACAGTGTGGATGAATTCCCAATTTTGAACCAGTTTGTAATTTTTAAAGTAAGCCCAATTTCAAATGTTTTATTATATTTTCATAAGCAGATGGACTTAAGTTGCTTTATTTAAAATCATATACATACAAGAATGAAATTGGTATGAAATATCTTTTAGCACAATTGATATTGGGTTTGGATATAAAATTATATTGGATTTGTACTATTACTTGAGGCCCCCTTCTTTTTTCTCTACAGTCTTAAATTGTTTGATAACCATAAAGAGTATCTGTTTTTAAAGCTTAAATTAAATTTAGCTGTAAAACCACCTGGGCCTGGAGCCATTTTCAGTGGTACATCTTAAACAATCTTCTACTTTTTTCCCTCTGATTATTATTATGAAAATATTTTGACTTATGTGAGTATTAATAATGTATATGTTCCTAAAGAATCACCATTTCTTCTAGGTTTTCAAATAAATGGCTACAGAATTTTTTTTTTCAAAGATGTG
Organism: Enhydra lutris kenyoni; assembly: GCF_002288905.1. NCBI lineage: Eukaryota > Metazoa > Chordata > Mammalia > Carnivora > Mustelidae > Enhydra > Enhydra lutris. The sequence continues at coordinate 17,780,809 of NW_019154094.1, forward strand.
GTAGTTACCAGTTGACTGGTAGAGTTGACCAGGAAACTAGAAGAATACATGCCCCTTTCCTCCTACTATTACATGTGGATTGAGTCAAAGGGGGGCATTCCTCAAAGAAAGAAAAGAATCATTCTCCAGTCAAATGTATAGAAGTAGCTCTTATCACTGGCAAGAACCTCTAAACAAACCCATAAAAATGTTTCCATCTGAATCACAGGTACACATCACAATAAAATTTAGTTGGTCCTCAAGTTATTTGATACTTTCCTAGAGTCTTAGCAAAGCTATGCAGAAATTTTCTTGACATTTCCATTAAGCTACAATAAAGTTTCCATTTTTTTAAACACTTAACAAAATAAAAAAAAAATTATTCTTCCCTCGCACCTGCACACATCTAAAAATATCTCCAACTTATCTAAGAAACAATGTTCCCTACAACTCTCCCAGACTTCATACTCATAGCCTTTTATTCATAGCAGATGGAGGAAATTAGAGTAACACATTTGCTATAAAATCATTAGTGTTGCCTCAGCACTTCCAATCTAAAATGGCATTTCAAGGGGTTATTGTTACGTGGATCAAGAGTTTGCTCTAGGCACAAAGAGACATAAAAGCCAATTTGAAATATTTTTTTTCACAATGAGCTTTTGCACCTTAATTTCTTCAACATCATTCCAGTTGGATTTTAAACACAAATCAAGTGGGAGGACAGAGAGGTCTGATTTCTGTCAGGGGTGATATTTTATTCCATGGCCAGTCCTCTGACAAATCATTATAGCTGCTTTGGAAAGCACTGTTCTCAAAACTGTCCACCAACTGCTGGGTAGTCTGGAAGACTAGGAATATATTTTTACCTCTCAGATATCAGTCTGCCCTTTAGCCTCCTGAAATGCCTAAAACTAAAATAGGTAGTGAGCTTCAGATGACAGCAACTCTGTCCCAGACCAAAACAATCCCTGGCTGAAGAAAGACCAATCTTTGAGAGTTTCTTTAGCATATACTGTATTAAGTCCACTGTAAAAAAAAAAAAAAAAAAAAAAAATCTTTTAAGTTTAAGAAACTACACACCTGGAAAATACAATCTTATGTATACATAAGAGCAATCATGGAGCATGATACCAGATCTTTCTATTATGTATTACAATTTTCAAACTCCCTTCATGTCACATTTGTATGTCATCCTCATAAATCTATAATGAATGTAGAATAAAAGAAGAAGGAGACATAAACACAGTGGTCTTAAGATGAAAGTGACATTAAAAATCATCAATAAACCTCTTTTACAGGTGAGAAAATGGAGGCCAAAGGGGAATGAGGACCTTTGCCTTCTTGCATAGTCACCCTGTGAGGCTAACAGAGTGAAAGCCAGTCACGAGAGTTACAAAAAAGAGTCACAAAGACCAGGAAGGGAAACAGAATGGAAATAAAAACACTAATTCTGATTTAACATATTTTCTTAAAAGAAGAAATTCTGTTGAATTAAAGCTTAAAATTCAAGATTCATCTCTAAGGACCACTTGGCTATGATGGTTTTAAGCCATTATTAGAGCCCTTAGAGAGAAGAGCAATTTTAAAATTCATATTTCCAGTAAATATGTGCAAGTCTTGAAGAACATATTCATGCAGTTGTAAACAGTATACACATACACACAAAAAAAACCTTGAAAGTCACTATTATATAACTATTGAAAGGAGCCTAAATATTCCATAGCTCAGTTAAGTTATTCATGCATTTACACCCTTTAACTCACCCTCTACTTTCCTACTGCAGCAAGGACCTAGTCAATTATCTTAATATTGTGACCTCTCTATCATACAATAAAGTTTTAAAATGATCTTTCCTTTAAAGGAAAATATATTACTAGTAGTATTTTCTGTGACAGCGTTCTCAAAAATACATGTCAACGATGTAGAGGCCAGAGTCCTAATATCTTTGTTTCAACAGAAAATAGCAATTTTCCATGACTCAATCCAGAATATTTTTAAAAATCTAGATCTAGAATATCATAAGTCAAGTAAAAGACTGTATTATAGAAAAGCACAAACATAAAAAAACATTAAAAGTGGAGTCATCATTTTAAAAGGAAGAAATTTACAGCGGCGGTGAAAGATCGTATCAGGGTTAGAGGATTGGAGGACAATCTGTGTCAGAATCCACACTTTATTGTCAGAACGCACCTCGACATTTTAAAACTGCTTTTAGTCACCTTTTAAACGGCTGAGAATTGAGAACATAAAACACAATGTCTAACGCACCACAGAAAGTTTTATGATTCTCTTCCAAAAAAAATTAAAAAAAAAAAAACAAAAAAAGGAAGAACAAACATCTCTATTTCCATTCCGGATCTGCACAATATATGCTTGCATTCCATTTGCTCTGGTTCATTTACATTTTGCTGAATTTTGTTTTTGTCCATTTTCATCTTTCAAAAGATTTTTAAAAAATCAACAACAAAAAGCCCTCAAAAGATGCTTTCAAGATGAAACTGCAAAGAAAATAAGTACATGAATTAGTGAAACAACATTCAAGTTTATACAAATGGGGCAATTACGTCTTTTCTCATCTTGTCCGAGAATTAATTGCCCTGCTGAAATTAGACACCAGCATGCTCCATGCAGACAGGAGCCCAAGCTGGAAGCAAACTCTTGGAATGATAATAATACTGCCCCCTGACTCTTTTCACATGGCTACGTTTTTGACATTTTCTTCAATATTCTACCCAGATGTGGTAGGACTATGACAAAAGATTTCTCTAGGCATGACGAGCACGTCCGTGGTGAATGGCAGGGAATGACAATAGGCAACAAGTCCCTTTAGTGGCCCCAAAAAGCCCACAGGTCTTCTGCAAACCTTACACATACATGCTCCAAGGAAAGCATATCAAAAATGGAAACTGTGAGGACAATTTTAATCACCCGACAGACTATTCTATGATCTATTATAACTTTATAACAGCAAATCTTCCAACACACAGGAGACTGACAAGCTTATAGTCTCTCACTGCCCCTCAGTCTCTTTAAATGTTTATGTGAGGGTTTTTACACATGGATGGAGATGACCTTAATATAGTATTTATTTTAATCTACCCAAGGGCAAACTACAAATAGCTAAATTTGACTATAGTGGAATTTTCTTGGTTATTTTTAATTTGACTCAAATCACCTCTATGGGCTATAGAACTTTTCTCCCAGACCCTGGGAGATGTCAGGTGTCACTAATCAGAGTTAGCCCATCTTGTAGTCAGTGCAGCCCAAAGTTCTGCCTGCAAAGTAGCAATTAGAGTCAAGTCTCTTCTGGAAATGCCAATTACTGCTCTTTGTTTTCCCTGTTGAATGTCTCCTTAACATAAGAATGACATATCGTTTCTACCCTATCAAATTAGAAAATATTATTTGAAATAACACTCATAGCTGGCAAGAGGGCAGGGAAAGAAGCATGCCCAAAGATGCTGGTGAAAATGCAAAATGCAATATCTTTTATGGAAAACAATATGCCAACATATACCATGACATTTTTATCCTATGGTATTCACTGATTTTCTTTGGGGAACATTGTTCCATATGTCTAAATAGTCTTAAAACCATACTTTTTAGCATCTCAATAGTATTGTATTATGTAAATATACTATACTATAGTTGTTCTTTGTTTTCACATGTCAACATTTTAGTTTCCTATTTCGGTTACTATGAATAATGTTGTAGAGAACATCTTTATAAATACATTTTTAAATTGCATCTTGTTTATTCTTTAGGAAAGATTCTTAGAAATGGAAATACAGCTGTTAGCAGGTGTACCTTCAAGTATAATTTTGTCCTAACAACTACAGAATTGCAATTAGCAAACCAATTCTTCAACTAAAATTCCAGTGGATCATCATTTACAAGGAGCAAAATACATAGTGACAAAAATGGCCCTGCTTGTTTACAGAGCCTTGAGAAAGTGTAATTTCTCCAAGGAAACCAAATCAGATAACACATATGATTGCGCAGCCATTAACTCAAAAAGGACAAATCAGGTCCCACCAAAGGACATTCGCTTCAAGCAAAGGCACAGCGTGCTAAGTTAACGGCCTTCTGTTTTCAACTAAAGATCCTCTTCCCAAGTTCATTAGTGTGTAAGACCTCTCTGAACACATTCTTACCATCACTGGTTAGCAATCATTTTCCTGTCTTTTGAAGACTAATAAGCAACCCAGGTTTATAAAACGGAAAAGTCAGAATATGATGAAACATTCTGCTACTGCCAAGCCTGGCCTCCCTGATGACATGAAGGGAGATGTTATTGGCTGCAAGCTCTTCTAAAAGAAGAGATGACTGACCCTTAAATTAAAATTCCAGCTCTGAGAAGCCAATAAATAATAACACACCACTTTTTAACCTTTCATATTTAAAATGATAACACCCAACGGTTGGCAAGGGAATGGTATTTCCCAAAGCATACCCCTTAGAAGAATATTTCCATGATAAAATGAGGGTTTTTAAAAAATACTTTATTTATTTATTTGAGAGAGAGAAAGCAAGAAAGAGCATAAACAGGGTGAAGGGCAGAGGGAGAAGCAGATTCCCCGCTGATCAGGAAGCCTGACGTGGGACTTGATCCCAGGACCTCGGGATCATAAACTGAGCTGAAGGCAGACGCTTAACCGGACTGAGCCACCCAGGTACCCTCCATGATAAAATTAGTTTAGGAAAGAGAACGGAAGGAAGTTTAAGTTGAACATTTAAGGCACTGTTATAAACTGGGAATCTCCACAAGGGGCTGTAAGCAAGCAGTGTTTCTAAACTTATTTAACTACCAAATTCTTCTTGTTTTATGTTGCCTTTTATTTCTGGCTGCTGGCTTTCTGTGGAGTCTCTCAGGGGAGAGCATTCTGAGGAACATCTTCAGTAAATGTTTCTCTAAGCCGGCAGTTCTCAAACATTTTGGTCTCAAGACTCATTCACACTCTTAAAAATTGTTAAAGGTCCCAAAGAGGTTTTGTGTACATAGGTTCTATCTGTAGATATTTACCATATTAGAAATTGAAACAGAAAATTTTCAAAACACTAATTCATTTCAAACTAACAGTAATAAACCTATTACCTGTACACATATGCAATATATTTTCTAAAACAAACAAACAAAAGGAACTAGTGGGAAGAGTGGCATTGTTTCAGAGTACTGAAAATCTTTTTAATGTTTGGCTTAATAGAAGACCGGTAGATTCTCATACCTGCTTCTGCATTGTGGTGTTGATGTAGTTTTTGAATGTAGGTGAGATTTGGTGGGGTGAGGTCCAGAGTCCATGACTGAGAAAGAATTCTTGAAACGTCTTTGGTGCAAAAAGGTGGTTTTATGAAAGCACAGGGATAAAGGATACTGCTTGGGAATATTCCTTAAAGCTCCCAACCCAAGGTAGACTAACCACAGTTGGCTCCAATTATAGCCATTAACCTGGGAAATGAGTGAGGGAGAAGCCCTCGCATCTATTGGGAGGAGGAACAGTGAGAAAGGGAATAAAAGTCAGAGTCCCCTTCATCTAGGATGGCCTGTTTTCCTCCAGTGACCTGGGCTGACTCGGAGGAGGGTTATTTAGGTAATTATCATCCAATATGTCAGGAGGGAGTTTACTAGGCAACATGTTTGAGCAAACACATTCTACAAGAGGCCCTTAGGTTGGGGTCCTAGTGTAGAGAAATGAAGGCCTAGGTATGAGCAGTGATGGTACCCTAGGTCCATTTGGTCTGTCTCCTACAGAAGAGATCTAACTGATAGATCCCACTGAGGCAATATGGTGTTACAGGAGCTCTGTCTTTTCCTAAATTTTGCAATCCCAATCGTTTCCAGTGGGTGAAAAGGCATCCCAAGGGAGAATCCTTGGGGACTTAAGAAGAATCTCCCATGCTAGAGAAAGTCCATTACCAAAGAATATCCCGCCAGACTCCCTTGTGGTGTCCCATGCACAGGGTATGTCAGAAGTTCCTGGTGTCAAAGCGGCCCAAGGCATTCCCCCAAACAAAATCGCTATGATCATGACTGTCATTAAAGGCCTGCCCTCCCCCCACTTCCCCATCACATCCTAAGCTACAGATGGGTGGCTGGTGTATGAACCAAAATACCATGCCTAGAAGGTCATGCAGTGAAGGTCACACCTTATTTTACCTTGCCTTGAACCTGCCATTTTTCACCCATGGAGAACACTAGAACAGTTTTACAAGGGGAAATTACCCAATTTTATAGCTTAAGTAGTTAGTAGAGGACATTGGCAGAAAACAGTAAAGATAGAAATCCATTGTGGTCTAAGTGATATTCTAACACAAGTAGTCTTTATAGCCAGCTTCCCTAGGAAAGGGTCTCTGTTTGGGGTTCAGTTCAATCAGGTACAGTTTCAGCCAGCTCCCAGTGGATATCTCACAGCCATAAGCAGCTAGACCAGGGATGTGAAGGGGATCACATTAGACCAATGAGGAGGAAATCTCACACAGGAGTCTTAAGATTAGCAGCCATTCTGGTGACTTAAGTGGCTATCCTGTGCCAAAGACAGGCAACTTTGTATAAGGACAGGAATAAAGAGAGGGCATCAAGTTTCTGGGTCTTATTACCATTCTGGCCAGGGTACTAACTTCCAGCCCAAAGGAAGGCTTTCTCCTCCCTATACAGTAGTCATAGGCTAGAGGATTGGAGCCTGAGCAATCAACAGGAAAGTATTCCAATAAGACCGTACTCCTTGAAGAGTCCCTGAAATGGATGTAAAGGAAGAGATAAAGTACTCACCAACTTTGTACCAAACCTCAGAGTCCAGATGTAAAGACTCAGAAGCCCCACACTGTAGTACCAAATAATGTAGTTTTTGAATGTAGTTGAGATTTGTTGGGGTGAGGTCCAGAGCCAACAACCAAGAAAGAACTCTTGAGATGTCTTTGGTTCAAAAATGGTGGTTTTATGAAAGCACGGGGACAGGACTTGTGAGCAGAAAGAGCTGCTGCCCCAGGGTTCTGAGGGATGACTGATTATATACTTGGGGCATTGGGGGAGGTAAGGAAAGGGGAGGTCTTCAAAAGGACTTTCTTATGCTAAAGAGGACCTATAAAGCTACTGGAGGCCTTGCCATTGCCAAGTTCAGGTTGTTTTTCCCTGTAGTAAGGCATTAACATGAAGACAGTTGGGAGCTTTCTAGAGGAAATGTCACACATACTCCACCCAGAAGGGTGGGTTGGGGACAGTTTGCCGAGTGTCAGCTTGTGCTTTGTCCTTGGCTTGCCTTCTACTCCCTCATCACTGTGATATACTGTTTAGCTGAAGTATGTCAAAGCCTAGGAGTATTTTAATCACCTTTTCAAAGAACTATGGATATTCTTCTTGGATACTGCATCAAAAGTAGACAAAGGGGAGTGACTTCACCAAGATGGGAAAACAGGCTATTCCTAATTTTGCTTCTCCTCATAAGAAAAACAACTAACATCTATTCAAGAATAAGATACCACTGAAAGAATCTTAGGACACAGGGGTGAGGCAGAAGCACACCCTATACCACAAAGACAAAGACAGAGGACATCAGAATGGAAAAAGATGAGCTACCTGTTAACTGTACTGACCCTCCATCAGGCCAGCACTAGGTTAGAGAGGTCTCCCTGGAGCCTCCAGTTCCTCCGGAAGGTAAAGAGAATACAGAAGACAACCAGCATTCCCTAGCATTGTGGGTTCTTTGTGGGAAGCCCTTACTCTGATCTCACCCTGTGAGGATTGCAGGGGAATCTGTAGGGCCCAGGCACTGTGATGAAGAAGGGGGAGGGGCTCACAATGAGCAGTGCAAGGATCTTGGCAGAGAGAGTTCATGCCTGCAGTGTCCAAGCAGTAATCCCAACCAGTGCCTCTCCTCATCTGCATAACCCAGCTGGGGTATGTCCTGACCAGAGAACTCAGTGGGGAGCAGATCTGCCTGGTTTGGATCCTCAGACAAGTTTTGCCAGCCCTGGAGCCAAATTTGCACATGCCCAAGCAAGGTGATGAATCACAGCTCCATGCTCTGCTGAGCGTGCCTTTTGACCTCATCTGACCAGAAGGGCTGGCGACAACTCCTAGAAGCTCTGTGGTCTAGCAGTGCTAGAGCTCAGAGGAGGGCAAACAGATCATCTCCAGAACAAAGTCTATACTAGCATAGAGGTTTCCCATACTGTGCACAGACAGGGGGATTAAGTTGTAGATAAGGCTAAGGGTAGCTCCCAGCTCCTCCAAACTGGACAGCCTGTTTGGGAAACTAAAAGTAGTTTGCAGTGATCCCCCACCCACCCACCAGGCAAAGGAGATGAGAAACAACCCCACCCACTGTGGAGAGTGTCTTCCAGGCTCACCTGACCAGAAGGACTCGTGAAAATACATGAAAGCTGAGCAGGTTAGTAGTACTCCATCCAAGAGAACAGTAGATAGAGCCAATAGTTTGTAATACAAAGCCAGTGGTCCTGTTTGGCCAGAAAATGGGGGGTGAGGGGTACAGATTGATTTGAGCATTTAAAAAAATTTAAAATCCATTCATGATAAAAACTCTTAACAATTAAACACCAAAGGAACATATCTCAACATAATAAAGACCATATATGACAGGCCCACAGATAACATCATATTCAATGTGAAAGAATGAAAGCTTTTCTTCTAAGATCAGGAGCAAAACAAGTATGCCTATTCTCATCACTCCTATTTGCCAGGGATCTGGAAGTCCTAGCTAGAAAATCAGGCAAGGAAAAAAAAATCAGAATTGAAAAGGAAGAAGTAAAATTGTCTCTATATGCAGATGACTTGATTTGATATAGAAAAAAAAAATCCTGAATATTCAACCAAAAATCTATTAGACCTAATCAATGAATTCAGTGAAGTTGCAGGATACAAAATTAACATACAAAAATTAGTGGCATTTCTATACAATAATAAAATTACTGGAAAAGAAATAAATCTATCTCATATACAATAGCATCAAAAACAATAAAATACTTAGGAATAAATAACTAAAGAGGTGAAAGATCCCTATTCCAGAAGCTGTAAGACATTAATGAAATAAGCAAAGAAGACACAAATAAATGGAAAAGTATCCCATGTTCATTGATTGAAAATATTAATATTGTTAAAATGTCAGTACTACCAAAAGCCATCCACAGATTCAAGGCAATTCCTATCAAGATTTCAGTCAACTAGAGAAGCAAGATGGCAGAGGAGTAAGAGACCTAAATGTCATCTGGTCCCAGGAATTCAGCTAGCTAGTTATCAAGCCATTCTGAACACCTACAAACTCAACAGGAGATTGAAGAAAAGAACAGCAAAAATTCTATGAACAGAAAAGCGACCACTTTCTGGAAGGTAGGACATGCAGGGAAGTGAATCCAATGTAATATTTGGGAAGACCACGGGTGGGAGGGAGCCTCCATCAGCTGGCTACTGGCAAGTGGTCAAGCGGCAGAGCACAAAATCAGAACTTTTAGAAGTCTGCTGCATGGAGGGATATCACTCGTAGCTAAGTGGGGGGTGGAATCCTTGCTGGGGCAGTGTAGTCTCAGGACCCTTCAGGTCACAGAAAGACTGTGGGTCCCTGAGTGCCACAGAGCTCCCAGGTATCAGAGTGGGGAAGCCAACTGCAAAGACGGAGCCAAGGAGTGGGCTCTCAGCTCAGGGTTGCCATAAACCATGATCCGAGGCACAGTAGGGCCACTTCTCTTCAAACAGTGACCCCACAAGTGGCAGATCCAGGGAGACCCTCACTTCCTCCAATAGAAAGAGTGGCACAGGAATGTGCTGCAGGAGTTGGCTGCGTTTGGAGACTCCAAATATAGCCATGTGGCAGAGAAAAAAATGCTCAGTCACAGGCCAGGTGAGTATGGAGCACAACCAAAGACCAGGGAGACAGGAGTGATTGACTGCTTTTCTCTGAGGACTCACTGAAGAGGGGGGCCCAGAGCTCTCAGCTCTTTTAGGGCCAGAGATTGGAAAGCCACAATTTTCATCCTCATCCTCCAAAGCTGTATGGAAAGCTTTCAGGGAACAAATGCTACCAAGACCAAAGCCAAGCAGATTGCTTAGCCTAGCCCCTGAAAGGGTGATGCAGTTCTCCCTTCAGCAAAGACATTTGAGAATAATTGCAACAGCCCTTCCCCCACAAGATCAGCAAAAATATCCAGCCAAGACCAAGTTAACCAATCAAGGAGAACTGCAAAAATCCAGCGCTAGGAAAATATAGCACATAGAATTCATGGCTTTTCCCCCTGATTCTTTAGTCTTTCTAAGTTAAATTTTTTTAATTTTATTTTTTTCTTATGCTAGTTTTAAGAAATTTTTCCTCTTTCCTATTTTAACCAACATCTTATCAATATCTTTTTAAAAATCTTTTTAATTTTCATTTTTATATTCATATTCTATTTCTTGATTGTATTTAACCATACACACACACACACACACACACACACACACACACATATAAGTTTTTCTTTCTTTTTTTTTTTTTTTTTTTGGCAGAGAGGCAGGCAGAGAGAGAGAGGAAGGGAAGCAGGCTCCCTGCTGAGCAGAGAACCGGACGCGGGGCTGGATCCCAGGACCCTGGGACCCTGACCTGAGCCGAAGGCAGAGGCTTAACCCACTGAGCCACCCAGGCACCCCATAAATTTTTCTTTCTTTAAAATTCTGGGATACAGTTTATGCTAACAGACCAAAATATACCCTAAATCTTGGGTATGGTTTTGTTCTAGTCTCCCACCTGATCACATTCTCTCCTCTTTTTTTTCCTTCTTTTTTCAAACAACTTCTTATCAATTCCTTTTTAAAAATCTTTTTTTAATTTTCATCTTTACAGTTATATTCCATCCCTTCATTATATTTACCCTAATTTTTGTGTATATATATATATATATATACCTTTTTCTTTCTTTAAAATTTTGGGAGGCAGTTTCTTCTAACAGACCAAAATACACCCAAAATCAAGTGTGTGGCACTGTTCTATTCCACAGCCTAATCAAATACAGATTTTTTTTTCCATTCCTTTGCCCCCAATTTCGGGTCTCTTCTGATTTGTTTAGTGTATATTTTTCTGAGGTCGTTGTTACCCTTTTAGCATTTTGTTCTCTCATTCATCTAGTCTTCTCTGGACAAAATGACAAAGCAGAAAATCTCACCTCAAAAAAAAAAAAAAAAAAAAAAAAGCAGTACTGGGACCTAATCAATAAGGACATTAGTAAGTTGTTGGAAATGGAGTTCAGAATGATGATCATAAAGATACTAGCTGGTCTTGAAAAAAACAGAGAGGATACCAGAGAATCCCTTTCTGGAGAAAAAAGAAGAACTAAAATCTAACCAAGTTGAGGGGTGCCTGGGTGGCTCAGTGGGTTAAAGCCTCTGCCTTCAGCTCTGGTCATGATCCCAGGGTCCTGGGATTGAGCCCCACATTGGGCTTTCTGCTCAGCAGGGAGCCTGCTTCCTCCTCTCTCTCTCTCTGCCTGCCTCTCTGCCTACTTGTGATCTCTATCTGTCAAGTAAATAAATAAAATATTTTTTAAAAAATAAAAATAAAATAAAATCTAACCAAGTTGAAATTAAAAAATCTATTAATGAGGTGCAATAAAAAATGAAGGCTCTTACTGCTAGGATAAAGCAGAAGAGAAAATTAGTGCTATAGAAGACTAAATGATGGAGAATAAAGAAGCTGAGAAAAAGAGAGATAAACAACTACTGGATCACAATGGGAGAATTCGAGAGATAATGATACTATAAGATGAAACAATATTAGAATAATTGGGATCCCAGAAGAAGAAGAAAGAGAGAGGAGGGCAGAAGCTATATGGAGCAAAATATAGCAGAAAACTTCCAGGAGGCACAGAGAACCCCCCTCAAAATCAATAAAAATAAGCAAACACCCCATCTCTATAGCAAAGCTCACAAGTCTCAGAGACAAAGAGAAAATCCTGTATATAGCAATACAAGCCATTCTCAAGAAACAAGAAAGGTCTCAAATACACAACCTAACCCTACACCTAAAGGAGCTGGAGAAAGAACACCAAATAAGGCCTGAACCCAGCAGAAGACGAGAAATAATAAAGATCAGAGCAGAAGTCAAAGAAATAAAAACCAAAAGAATGGTAGAACATATCAACGAAACTAGGAGCTGGTTCTTTGAAAGAATTAACAAGATTGATAAATCCCTGGCCAGACTTACCAAAAAAGGTAAGAGAAAGGACCCAAACTAATAAAACCATGAATGAAAGAGGAGAGATCACAACCAACACCAAAGAAATACAAACAATTATAAGAACATACTCTGAGCAACTATACACCTGTAAATTTGACAATCTGAAAGAAATGGATGCATTCCTAGAGACAGAGACATATAAACTACCAAAACTGAACCAGGAAGAAAGAGAAAAAACCTGAAGAGGCCCATAACCAGAAAGGAAATTGAAGCAGTCATCAAAAATCTCCCAGGGGCCAGATGGCTTCCCAGGGGAATTCAACCAAACATTTAAAGAAGAATTAATACCTATTCTCCTGAAATTGTTCCAAAAAATAGAAATGGAAGGAAAACTTCCAAACTCACTTTATGAGGTCAGCATTACCTCAATCCCAAAACCAGACAAAGAACTCATCAAAAAGGAGAATTTCAGACCAATATCCCTGATGAACATGGATGCAAAAATTCTCACCAAAACACTAGCCAATAGGATCCAACAGTACATTAAAAGGATTATTCACATTACCAAGTGGGATTTATTCCTGGCCTGCAAGGTTGGTTCAACATTCACAAATCAATCAATGTGATACAATACATTAATAAAAGAAAGAACAAGAACCATATGATAGATGCAGAATAGATGCAGAAATAGATGCAGAGAAAGCATTTGATGAAGTACAGCATGCTTTCTTGATCAAAACTCTTCACAGTGTAGGGATAGAGGGTACATACCTCAATATCATAAAACCATCTATGAAAAACCCATAGCAAATATCATTCTCAATGGGGAAAAACTGAGAGCTTTCACCCTAAGGTCAGGAACACGGCAGGAATGTCCACTATCACCACTGCTATTCAACATAGTACTAGAAGTTCTAGCCTCGGCAATCAGACAACAAAAAGAAATAAAAGGCATCCGAATTGGCAAAGAATAACGCAAACTCTCACTCTTTGCAGATGATATGATACTTTATGTGGGAAACCCAAAAGACTCCACTTTAAAACTGCTAGAACTTATACAGGAATTCAGTAAAGTGGCAGGATATAAAATCAATGCACAGAAATCAGTTGCATTTCTGTACATCAACAACAAGACAGAAGAAAGAGAAATTAAGGAGTTGATCCCATTTACAACTCCACCCAAAACCAGAAGATACCTAGGAATAAATCTAACCAAAGAGACAAAGAATCTGTACTCAGAAAAACTACAGAATACTCATGAAAGATATGGAAGAAGACACAAAGAAATGGAGAAACGTTCCATGCTCATGGATTAGAAGAACATATATTGTGAAAATGTCTATGGTACCTAGAGCAATCTATATATTAATGCAATCCCTATCAAAATACCATCAACTTTTTCCAAAGAAATGGAACAAATAATCCTAAAATTTATAGGGAACCAGAAAAGACCCCGAATAGCCAGAGGAATGTTGAAAAAGGAAACCAAAGCTCATGGCATCACAATTCCAGATTTCAAGCTCTATTTCAAAGCTGTCATCATCAAGACAGCATGGTACTGGCACAAAAACAGACACATAGATCAATGGAACAGAATGGAGAGCCCAGAAATGGACCCTCAACTCTATGGTCAACTAATCTTCGACAAAGCAGGAAAGAATGTCCAATAGAAAAGAGACAGTCTCTTCAACAAATGGTGTTGGGAAAATTGGACAGCCACATCCAAAAGAATGAAACTGGACCATTTCCTTACACCACACACAAAAATAGACTCCAAATGGATGAAAGACCTGAATGCAAAACAGGAACCCATCAAAATCCTGGAGGAGAACACAGACAGCAACCTCTTTGACCTCAGCCACAACAACTTCTTCCTAGAAACATTACCAAAGGCAAGGGAAGCAAGGACAGAAATGAATATTGGGACTTCATCAAGATCAAAAGCTTTTGCATAGCAAAGTAACAGTCAACAAAATCAAAGAGAACTGACAGAGTGGGAGAAGATATTTGCAAATGACATATCAGATAAAGGGCTAGGATCGAAAATCTATAAAGAACTTATCAAACTCAACACCCAAAGAACAAATAATCCAACCAAGAAATGGGCAGAAGACATGAACAGACATTTCTGCAAAAAAGACATCCAGATGGCCAATAGACATAGGAAAAAGTGCTCAACATCTCCTGGTATCAGGAAATACAAGTCAAAACCACAGTGAGATACCACCTCACACCAGTCAGAATGGCTAAAATCAACATGTCAGGAAATAACAGATGTTGATATCCCAATGTTTATAGCAGCAATATCCACAATAGCCAAACTATGGAAAGACCCTAGATGTCCATTGACAGATAAATGGATAAAGAAAATGGGGTATATAAATATACAATGGGACATTATACAGCCATCAACCTCTCCCCTGCCCCAAATCTTGCCATTTGCAATGATGTGGATGGAACTAGAGGGTATTCTGCTAAGCGAAATAAGTTAATCAGAGAAAGACAACTATCTTATCATCTCACTGGTATGAGGAATTTGAGAAACAAGACAGAGGATCTAGGGGAAGGGAGGGAAAAATGAAACGAGATGAAACCAGAGAGGGAGACAAAGCATAAGAGACTCTTAATCTCAGGAAATAAACTGAGGGTCGCTGGAGTGGAGGGAGGTGGGAGGGATGGGGTGGCTGGTTGATAGACATTGGGAGGGTTGTGCTATGGTGAGTGCTGTGAATTGTGTAAGTCTGATGAATCACAGACCTGTACCCGTGAAACAAATAATACATTATATGTTAATTTAAAAAAAAGAAAGATTTCAATGGCCATTTTTTTACACAAATAGAAAAACACTCCTAAAATTTATATGAAACTGCAGAGCCAAAATACTGAGAAAGAGGAATAATGTAGGAGGTATCACATTTCCTCATTTCAAGCTATACTATAAAGCTATAGTCATCAAAACAATATGGTACTGCATAAAATCATAAAGACTAATGAAACAGAATCAAAAGCCCAGAAATAGACCATGCATGTACAGTCAACTAATATTTGAGAGGATAACCAACCATATTCAATGAAGAAAAGAGCGACTCTTCAATAAAAGGTACTGAGATAATTGGATATTCACATATAAAAGAACAGAATTGAACTCATTTAGTTTTCGTTAAAGTAAAAAGTTTCTGCCCAGGAAAAGAAACAATCAATAAAATGAAAAGACAACCTATAGAATGGGAGAAATATATGTAAACCACATATTTGATAAGGGATTAATATCCAAAACATATAATGAACTCATAGAACTCAATAGCAAAAAAACAAATGAAAACAACAAAAGAAAGAAAAAGAAAAACATTTAAAAGATGGACAAATAACCTCAACAGACATTTCTCCAAAGAAGATATATGGAAAGCCAACAAACACATGAAAAGATGCTCAACATCACCAGACATGGGGAAAATGCAAGTTAAAACTACAATGAGAGATAACCTCACACCTGTTAGAATGACCATCATCAAAAAGACAAGAGATAAATGCTGATGTGGATGTGGAGAAAAGGGAACACTTGTGCAGTGTTGGTGAGATTATAAATTGATACAGTTATTACGGAACAAAGTATGGAGGATCCTCAAAAAACTAAAAATAGAACTATCATATAGTCCATCAATTATACTTCTGGGAATATATCTAAAGGCATCAAAAACACCAACTCAAAAAGATATCTGTACCCCTATGTTCACAGCAACATTATTTACATTAGCCAAGATATGAAACAATGTAAGTGTCCATCAGTGGATGATTAGACAAAGAAGTTGTGGTATATATAAATATACAGTGGAATATTATTTGGCCATAAAAAATGAGACTATATTATATTTTATAACTAATTATATTTTATAATTATATTTTATAACTTTTATATTATATTTTATAACCTCCGTGTTTTATGGACACAGAAGGTATTATGCTAAGTGAAACACATCAGACAAAGAAGAACAAATAGTGTATGATTTCACTTACACGTGGAATCTAAAAAAATTTTATTCATAAAAAAGAGATCAAACTTGCGGTTAATAGGGGCAGGGAATGGGGAGAGGGGCAAGTTGGAGGAAAATAGTCAAAAGCATACAAACCACCAGTTATAAGATAAATAAATACTAGGGATAAAATGTACAAGGTGATCACTATAACACTACTTTATGATCTATAGGGAGGTTGTTAAGGAAGTAGATCCTAAGAATTTTTATCACAAAGAGAAAATGCATGCTGGCTGAATATGTTGTGGTAATCATTTCACAATACATGTAAACCAAATGATCATGCATACCTTAAATATATACAGTCATGTATGTCAATTATTTCTCAATAACCCTGAAACAAATGCTAAGCATGTGGGGAAAAAAACCACCACCACCTTCCTGCCAATATTTCTTTAAGAAAAGTTATTCAGGGGCGCCTGGGTGGCTCAGTGGGTTAAGCCGCTGCCTTCAGCTCGGGTCATGATCCCAGGTCCTGGGTTCAAGCCCCACGTCGGGCTTTCTGCTCGGCAGGGAGCCTGCTTCCTCCTCTCTCTCTGCCTGCCTCTCTGCCTACTTGTGATTTCTCTCTGTCAAATAAATAAAATCTTTAAAAAAAAAAAAAAAAGAAAAGTTATTCAGTTCCTGCCTTTGCTAATATTTTTCTATATAGTTTTCTTATAGTTAGACTAGAAGAGCCATTAGCTCAGATCCAAGTATACCTGAGGCCTTTTTAGTAACAAAAATTCATATGACAACCCAGTAAATGAATAAGTGAACAAAGCCATGGAGCATTAGAACTAAAAGACAAAATAAGTGTAATTGGAGGACAAAGGGATATTTTTAAAAGAAGAAGGAAATACGAGCAACACATAAAATAAGCTGTTGAAACACAAAGTATAACCTAAAGTTAGCCCAGTAGCTAGAATTATAATCAAGTACACATCGAACAAACAGTCTCTTTTCTTTGAATTTGAAAGTTTCACTGAGATGGATGGTGATTCCAGGTTTTTTAACTGATATGGCTCCTATGGATTCAAAAGGATATATATTGATCTTTCTGCAAGAGTTCACATGCTCAGGACTTATGAGGGTGTCACATAAGCTTGAATTTAAGAGGGAAACTTCTCTAATAAAATATCTCAACACTGTGGAGAAACCTGGAGATGGTTCTAGTTGCTGATCTTTGGAAAAGCCAAAATTCAAAATCCAAAATAAAAATTTATTCTCCTCTTCCATCCTACCTCATTTTCTATCAGTCAACAGTCTGATTTTTGTTTACTAGAGAAAAGTAGCTACTTTACTTACCTTATGTCAATTAAAATGAAGGAAGTATTGGGGCACCTGGATAGCTTGGTCGGTTAAGCATCCAGCTTGGTTTTGACTCAGGTTATGATCTCAGGGTCATGAGATCAAGCCCTGCATCATGCCCTCTGTTCAGCCTAGAGTCTGCTTGAGATTCTCTCTCCTCTGCCCCTCCCACTCTTGCTCTCTCTCTCTCTCTCTCTCTCTCTAAAATAAATAAATCAATATAAAATGAAGGAATATTTATCCCAAAATAGTGTCATTATATTGATTGTGTAATGGGTTGACACTTGAGGGATGTGGAAATCTTGAAAACCAGACAGTAAATTGTGATAGGCAGAATAATACTCCTCCCCAAGATGTCCATGTCCTAAACCGTGGAAACTGTGAATAGGTCATGTTATGTGGCCCAATGATCTTATACTAGACATCGGGCAACAGAGCTTTACAGTAAGAGAAATCTCATTCTCTTTCTCAGGAGTCTGAATTTCATTTCAAATTTCCAAGTACTTCCCTCCCCAACTCTGTCCGCATTCATGATTATAATCTCTTGAAGGTTTTAGTCAGCTTTAGCATGATGTCCCCTGAATCAGAGAGCTCTGAGGCTCTGGACTATATTCAGGATCTTTCCTAATGGAAGTGTGCCTCCTGGATCACTAACATCAGCATCATATCACTGTTGGTTGAAAATGAAGAATCTCAGGTCTTAACACAGACTAATGAATCAGATTCATGTGCATACTAAAGTTTAAGAAACACTGCTTTAAGCAAATATTTTGTGGGTCACAGAAATCTTAGGAGATTGTCCTCAGTTCCCTGACTCCTGGTGTTGATGCTAACCATAGCTGTGGTGGTGGATGTTGTTATTGTGATGATGATGATGATGGTTGTAATGGTGGTGTTTGCGGTAGTGGTGGTTGTGATAGTGTGGACAGTTTTAGTAGTAATTATGTACGGCAAATGGCTATACTGAGAAAGTGTTTTTTCCAATATGGCAGACATCCACTGACCTTGCCTACCTTTTTAAACCTAGCAACTAGCACAATCCTTGGCCTATAAAATGTAGTTAATAAATATTTGTTGATTGAAAAAGAGAACAGGATCTACATAATCAGCCATAGAATTCCAGAAACCACATCCTTCCTCCACTCCTCCAAGACAAAATTAAAATATATATATATATTCTACAGAAATTCTACATAAATCCGTCCAACCATCTGTCCATCCATTCACTCATCTACCCATTATTCATTCTATGGACTTCATTCATTCATGTACTGAATAGGCATTTATTGAGAATTTACATTTGTGTTAGATTCTAGGGGTTTAATGATGAAAAGAACACAATTCTGCCTTGACCAGTTCAAAATCAACTTAGAGATATCAACAATGATAATGAAGTGTAAAGATTCAGTGTCAGAAAGGGAAGGGCATTATAGAGCTACTAAGTAGAAAATAATCAAAATTTGGATTTTAGGGGCTGAGAATAAAGGATTTGAATGGTAAGTAGAGTTTCACTAAAAATAGGGGAGACAATGACATTCCAGGGAAGATGAGTTATTTCCATGTGTTTGGGTAGCTTTTGGCATTCTGAACCTTGTAATATCTGTCAAGTTTGGGGTATGAAATAAGAAATATGACTAATGAAGTTGGCCCAAGAGGAAGGAATTATAATTTTGCTTTGTATCTCTAGATTTCTTAGAACTAAGAGAAGTTTGCCACCACCTGCCACCATTCCCACCAAAAATCTCTAGGAATATGCCCATTGTTTTTATGACAACTGAGGCTTCCATGACACATGACCTTAATATGTGTTACAAAAAATTCTTGCCATGGAAAAAAAGGATAGAACCAATAAATAAGCGCACAGTGCGCTTCAGGAAATTCCTAAAAAACAATTTATCTAAGCAAATACTTTCCTTATCTGGGTAAACAGCCCATGCAGTGTACATTAGATCTAGCACACTTGCTCAAATAGCTTACTGAACAAACAACTATTTATGTATCACGGCTCATTTCAAGACCCTCACTTCACTGTTCACCAACCCCAAAATATTGCATCATGAATTTAGCTCAATCCCAATCAGAGCACTGCACTGAAAGATCTGCCTTAAACCATGTGAGCTCAGATTCAAAAATCTTAGAAACATCTGCTCCTGATCTGAACTTCCTGAGATACTACTGAGGAAAGGAGTTCTCTCTTACTGCAGCAGGTTTAATCAACTTAAATTTGCTTGATAAACAGATGATTTGGGGAGCAGTTTGGGGACCGTTAACATTTAAAATGTCTGAGAATAAAGTAATAGAAAGGAAATTCTAAGTTTATCCTGTGGGTCTCTTATAGTTACAGACTGAAATAGAGTTGGGAGTGGCCAAATCATTTTATGATTTAGTAGATTAAATCTCATTAAAGGAGGACAATATAAATATAGATGCTAATTGTTGTCATAGGAAATAAAGATGTTTGAAATATTTATAACAGAATGCCTAACAGCAAATTATTGAAAGTACGTCTTGGAAAATACGCTCACAGTGTTTCTCCAAACATCGTGTAGCTGCAACCACTATTTATTTTCCAACTGTATTTGTAAAACTAGCAAGTTAATTATTTTTCTTTTCCATTACCTGCTTTAAGTTTGTGGTTTATACAATGTAATGACTGTCTATTGTGAATATTGTTGAAAAAAATCTGAGAGGTTAAAAAGGATTAATCAAATAGTGTCAAGATTTTCATTCAAAAAATTTATACACAATTTGAGGGTGTACTGTAATCACTATTAAACTTTGATGGGGAAAAGCCATTTCCATTTCTGGTCTGACTGAGAAACAGAGTACAATTGCCTTTGGTGCTGCTGAACATTTTTAAACACTTGATAAATGGTAGTTTCTTTAATAGTTGTAGAGTGGAATCTAAAACTGTATCAATAGATTTTTAGTGTTCTATTATGTGAAAAATCTATGGTCTGTGTTGTACTTGAAATGGACCCTGTCCCCATGCAAAACTTCATAGAAGCATGCATTGCTCTGGTCGAAAATATTGGCTCACTGGATTATGCAGATCTTCCAAATGCTGACACATTTCATTATATGATATAAAAAAGAATCATATTTGTTAATATCACCATCGATCTCATCAGAAAAGTCTTTAAGTATTGGAAAGCTGTCAAGCTCATGGTGGCAGATACGAGTGTTCCAAAATTCTAATTTTTGCTTGAAATCATGAGTTTTATCATGGCAACAAATACTGTCTAATGGTTTACTTAAAGTGACAGGCTTAGTGTCTGCATTTTTGAGAAAATGTCTATCAAATATCAAGGTCTGAATACCTATATTTCACCTGTCAGTTGTTCTTTCAAGTAAAAAATGGTATTCCATATTAAAGCGGTTGGTTACACTTACAACTGAAACAGTGCTTGCTCTCAAACAACTATGATACTTCAGGATGCAATGGCAACTTCTTTTACGCAAGCTTCCTATTTCACTAAAAAAAAAAGAAAATGGTGTACGTGAGAGTCGAAACTTAAGCAAATTAATCATTTTTACTGTTCCATCAAGTTCATTCTTTTTTTTTTTTTAAAGAATTTATTTATTCATTTGACAGAGAGAGAGATCACAAGTAGGCAGAGAGGCAGGCAGAGAGAGAGAGAGAGGAGGAAGCAGGCTCCCTGCCTAGCAGAGAGCCTGATGCGGGACTTGATCCCAGGACCCTGAGATCATGACCTGAGCCGAAGGCAGAGGCTTAACCCACTGAGCAACCCAGGCGCCCCCATCAAGTTCATTCTTAAAATGAAAAATTTTTTAAACCATGTTGGTAAAGAATAAAAAGCCAATGGTACAGTTTGGTGCCCTTGCCTTGACTTATGCTGAAGTGCTGGATTCATGCAGTTTTATCTGCCATTGCTTTTGTACTACCAGTACAAATGTCAACAGAGAGAGACAACAACTTAATTTTATGGTAATATAGTTATTGCCTTGCAGACACCCTGATGAAGTCTCAGGACCCCTAGGCATCCATGAAGCATATTTGGAGAATTGCTATTCTAGACTCAAAATCTGGGCCTGACAAAAGACAGTTGATTAGAGACAAAGAGGAAAGTTCTCAGCACCACTTTATAGCTCGTCCCCTGGGAATGTTAATTAATTCACGAGTGTCAGGTAGTAGATCTACATTTTCCTGCCATGTTCTCTATTTTGTCCTAAGTATTACAAACCACTCAGTCCCCGCTCAGGATCAAATTCACGTGTGCAGCAGCAATGGAGTCAAAGCTGAGAGGACCTATTCAACTTATTTATAGGCAAAGATCCCATGCTTTTGGCTCCAGGTCCAGCAGCAGTACGAGGAATGTTGTAACATCTACAGCAGAGATGTGCAAGAAGATATTTGGAGACTATGGTCTGTCTGCAGCTTGGGAGTGTGCAAGTCTGCATGGCCATGGAATGTCACTGGTAAGGAACGTATCGTCAACCTAAACTCATCGGCCTGGGCCTTTATCTGAGTGGGTAGCCTATGACCTCACGTTTAATAGATCATCCATGGAACCTATCTATTCAAAATCAAGTTTCTAGAGCAGTGATTCTCAAAATAGGATTCCTGAATCACTTGCATCAGAATCATGTAGAATGCTTGTTAAAAATACTCCTTCTTGAATTCACTAGAGGAGTGTATCCGAGGATGGGACAGGGCAACTGGAATAGCAATGCAGGTTAGGTTCTGTCCATGTTGCACCAACTTATACAATTGTTGGAGGCTGTAGCTTGGAATTTCATTTTTAACTAATTGTCAGTGTGAATCTTGGGATAATAGAACCTGAAAGAGTATTCTAGAGCAGCTCTAACTTCATTGTGTCTCAGAATTAAATGTCTTGGGGTTGAAAATACAGATTTCTGTATGCCATGCTAGACCTGCCTAATCAGAGTCTCTTAGGCAGATGTATTTTCAAGGAGCTTCATATGTATTTTTCAAGGAGCTTCATAGGCAGTTCTGACGCCCATCAAAATGTGAAGACATTTTCCAGACTAAGGTTGCAACACTGTCTACAAGAAGCCAATTCTGTGAAAGTTGAAGACAACAGACACACTGGCTGAGGAAACTCTCATATCATTTAGACAGGCTATTCAGTACCTACAAATTCATCTTCTAAAATACTCAATAATTTTTTTCTTAAATACAACTTTCTATCCTCCTCTATTATCACATTTGTTTTCATTCTTAGTAGGGTATTAGATCTTACCTTGCATGTTATTCCACCAACATCTTGAAATTTATTTTTCCAGAATTTTCTGGTTTCATATGAATGCTAACTACACACAGTCGATTTTTTTAAAAAGGGTTTTTGTTTTTCTTCTTATGTGAGACCCTCAGATCCTTCAGGCAAAAGACAAACTTAATTTACTTTCAAATTACCAAATTAGCTCCGATTTTTAAAAACCATTCAAGTTTCATGTGATGTACTTAACATTAAAAAAAAATGATTCGATGTAAATGTCATAGCTGGCAATGATCCTATTCTTGGGATCTTTTACATGAAACAGAGTAGGGAGGAAGAGCCTATGGCTGCCAAAATAGAACCAAACACATAGAAACAAAGAAAAGAAACAGAAGCACAACTCACCTCTTCCAGACCACAGGGAAACATGCAGATAAGTCACTGATTTTCCTTCCAACTAACTCCTGAGGTAGTCTTAACTATTGTAAGAGCACTGGGCTTAAGTAAGAGAAAATAAAAACTAGGCTATTCTGCTGTCCTAGATATCAAGAACACCAAATCTTCTAGCCACTAAAAAAGTACACAGGCCCAGGCAAGTGATATTGATGCTTCAAAGACCATAGGTCTTTGTGAGTACAGACCAGCGTCTCATAAACTCCACCAGACAGAAAAACTGTTTAATGGAATGTCAAGAATTAGAATTAAGAAAATAATTGAGGGCAATTCTCAGGTCAAATTAGTTTGGAAAACCACTGAGTTATACAAGTTAAACACTTCTTTTACTGCAGGACTTCTCAGAGCCCTTCTGCATATGATATATGCATATGATCATATGATAGTTGTCTTTCTCTGATTGACTTATTTCACTAAGCATAATACCCTCTAGTTTTTTTTTTTAAACTGCATTTCAATTTGACCCAAGCAATCTATTCTATCCAAAAAGAACAAACAACACACTCAAGGAAATACATCCATAAACTGTAATATAAGCTGACTAGATCCTTTTCTGCTTACCCATTTTCAATGGCTGCCAATTGTCTGCAGATAAAAATCCCAATCTCTTAGCTGCTATACAACCTTCCCAGGTTGTCTCCAACTGACTTCTTACACCAAAAGATCCATCTTTCAGAAGCCATAGAGTTTGTGAGTAAGATCATGGGCTTTGGAGGCAGACAGACATGGTTAAAAGCACAGGCTCCACTCCACCACGACCTGAGTAAGTTATGCTACACCTCTAAGCCCTTGATTGTCTATGGCTTATGGACCACTCCAGGCAGCAGCAACAGCAGCATTTAGAGCTCAGGAGGCACAATCACAGGTCCCACTGCAAATCTGCCTCATCAGAATCTGCATTTTAACAAGATCCTCAGGTGATTCCCCATACACATGAAAGCCTGAGATGCACTACTCTAATTCTCATGGGCTCATGTGAACATCTGAGGTAATAATAGAGTAATAGTAACATAGGAGATGGCAGCCGTTTTCCTCTTCTGCTGTTGGAATCCATCTTCAAACCCTAAAGGTTTTACCATCTAAGTATCATTCAGGTATGCTCACCTCTCTCCCTTCACTGCCTTAGTCCAAATCATCCTCATTCTGTCCCGGTCTAGAGAAAGAGCCACCCAACTCATGACAGTGCACCCACTCTTGCTTTCCTTTTACCTGTTTCCCCTACTGTGACCAGAAATCTTCTAGGAAAAGTAAATGATCAGAGTTTCCATCTGGTTTCAAAATAAAGACCAAAAGCCTTTACCAAACCTATAACCCTTGCCAAGGAGGATCTGTCCATCTCTATGTCTCATCTTGTATCATGCTTCTGTTGGCTTCCTTTGCTCCAGGAGTACTGGTTTTCTTTCATTCCTTGAACTGGCCATCTTCCATCTCAATACATTTTCAAAAGCCATCATCCCTGCCTGTGGTAG
This sequence comes from Enhydra lutris kenyoni, assembly GCF_002288905.1. NCBI lineage: Eukaryota > Metazoa > Chordata > Mammalia > Carnivora > Mustelidae > Enhydra > Enhydra lutris. Next base: position 17,805,384 of record NW_019154094.1, read on the forward strand.
CTTTCCTCCCCTTTTGCCCAGCTAACTCCTCCTCAGCCTTTCAATGTCACTCCAGATGTCATCAACCCTGAAAATATTCCTTGAAAATATTCCCTAACAGCCAACACATTGCCTGGCCCAGTACCTGTGCCCCAAAAATATTCGTCAAATAAGTGAATTATGAGTTCATGAATCTTCAGCGATGTGCCTACTGGGACAATCAAACAGATTGATACCTGTAAAGCATTCAGCACAATGCCTGGTAGAGAGCAAGAACATAGGACTGTACCGGTTGTTATGTATTTTGAATAATAGTTCTGCTAAAAGGTAGACACCAAGCAGAGCACAATGTGGCTAACAATTAGAATCACCTGGGAAACTTAAACCTTTTGGGGATCAGGCTCTTTCCCGGACCAGTTAGAATCTCTGAGGGTGGGACCCAGGCACCGGAGGGGTTTTAAAGTTCCAAAAGGGATTCTAATGTGTTCCCACAGGAGAGAACCTTTTACCCTTTTTTCTCACTGTGGCCTCCCAGCCTTCAGAGGAATGCATGCTGAGTAACAAGAAGAGTCCTCATTATGCATGGCATGAGTCCCTGGCCTCACTTCTCCCATGGAAAGGGACAACAATAAGAAGCCATGTAGTGACAGTCCAGCAACTCACTTCTCTTGGGTCCCTTGACAGCAGCAGACAGATGGTGGAAACTCTCCATGTATCACTGAAGCCAAACTGAAACTCTTCCGGGGAAAACCAAGCTGCCTGAACTACTGCTGGGAGGAGGTAGCACAAGAAGATGTTTCCCGTCTTTAGGGTTAAGTGTCAATTTAACAAAACTCATCAGGATTCCATTAGAAACCTGTCATAATTGTTATGTCGAAGCAATTGCTTTATGGGAGCAATTAATTTCAACTGATAAAAAAGGTTAGACCTCCAGAGTGTTCATCCAGACTACAATAGGTAGGCTGGGAACCACTTGAACTTACCCCGTCTCCTTCAGTGTTTAAGTATTTGGATCATCAAGAGACCAAAAGACCAAACTATACTTACACTGTTTTCCTCTTCCCAATGACTGATGTTCTGTGTATGTAAATATATATTTAAGTACAGACAGATTGCACTGTGTTTCTCACTCATTTTGAACTTTTCAAAATGTGATATAAGTGATGAGGAGTATCCAAAGAAACTTTATCTCTTTTAAGGCCTCAAGTAAATACACACACACACAAAATCTCACACACACACACACACACACGCATCCTTAAATGGCCAAACAAAGCAAAACGCAACCCTCAAACAATCTGAGAACCATTTAAAATTAAAACCTAGCAAGTCAGAGCTGATACGAAGTGAACATAAAGGCCATAAAATTGTTATAAAAGCCATAGGATTGCTCTCTGGAAATAATATCCCAGTGGGCTAAATTCCCCCTCCTATTTCTCTATGCTGGTAAATTGGAAAAAAAAAAAAAAAAGGCATGATTCATGAATATAAATTTTTCTTGGCTTTTTAAATCATACACTGGCATATTCCTCCTCAAACTTTGCCAAATGAGAATACACAGATAATGACAATTTTACAATAAGTGGTTCCAGGATGTAGGCTTTTTAAGATCCTCAAATGAAAGGCACTATAATAAAGAGTATTATTATTATTATTATTATTATTATCCAGAACCCAGAAAAACCACAATCAATGGTTAGCCATAACAATTAAGCTAACAATAATACATCTGGAATGAGCTCCATGGTAATATGTACTTCATGCTTAATAGTTCAAATTAATTCAATCTCATGGTGTTAGACATACCAGCGAGGAGTTGGAAATCACCAAAATTCACATTAGCTTCCACTTGGAAAGATATTATGAAAAGACAAGGAAGGAAATGAGGCTATAAACAGCGGAGGTAAATAGGAAGAGCTCGTAGATGACATGGTGAGGAATCACTCTCAGCTTTTAGGAATTCAACGTGAAAACACGAAGGCTGGTATTTCTCACCTCACACATTCCTTCAGAGTCAGTGACTGGGCAATGCATCTATGGCAACAGATCTGAAACCCTAAAATCAAAGCCACCATCCTGAGAGAAGGAATTGCCTTCTTTCCCCCATCCAGAGTCCTTTACCAGTAGACACAGAATAGAAAAAGAATTTATAATCTTCAGGACACTGATCTCAAGAAATAAGAAAAGGGAAAGTAGGGTGGGGTGGGTATAAAAGGTGGTAAGCCCAATTACCTCCCTTGTCTTACTCCATCCTATAAGTTAATGGATAACTATCTTAGGCTCTATAGGCTGTCCATTATAAATATTCTCTGAGGCAGGGCTTTCAACTTTGGCACTATTGACATTTTGACCCACATAATTCTTTGTTGTGAAGGTGGTTCTGTGCATTGTAAGACATTTAAAAGCATCCCTAGCTTCTACCCCACAGATGCTGGTAGCACCCCCACCCCAGATGTAACAACTGAAAATGTCTCTAGACATAACCAACATCTTCTGGGAGACAAAATCATCCTGGTTAAGAACCATCACTCTCAGGCTTTAATTCATCTGTTGTGGGCATCCAGGAAGAAAAATGAGTTGAAAATACAGCCTAACCTCTAGACTGTTCTTCTCAGTAGAGACGACCAAGCATTGAGTTGGCAATTGTGTGCAAGGCCACACCCTTCCGAGGACACACTGATTCCTCTTCCCAGTACATTTTGCAGATATAGGCTTGTTACAGATCACATGGAAATTTTAGAACCTGGCTTTCTTCTATTCACTGTGCAGCCTAGCCTTAGAAAGCCCCGCTTGTTACATCGGTGTTTGGCCATCATCTGGGAATTTGGGCTGGTAAACAGTTTCCTACACGGATACAAAACTCTCCTGAGTGATGGGAGTAGCCACCGTGCTTTGTTTGTACAACTAAAGTGATTTATGCTGAATGCCTGTTTATCTCCTAAGAGTCTAGAATCTGGGGAGGTGTTAGGTAGACCAACCCCCAGTACAAACTTTATGCACAGCATCTAAGGAGCTTCCTTGGTACCCAAGGTCATGCAGCTCATCGCTGGGGAAATTAAGGACATCCTGTGTGGCTCTCAGAAGTTTGTGCCTCATTTCCTCCATACTTCACACCATGCACCTTTTCCTTAGGCTGATTTACTTCGTGTCCTGTCACTGTAGTGAAACATACTCATGAGTATGATAACTTCTGAGTCCTACTCGTTCTTCCAGAGATTTAGGGAACCTGAAGTAGTACTAGCAACCACCAGCACAGTCACAAACCTTAAATACTTTCTTGTGTGCCTCTATTTCCAGGCACAGGATGTCTAACTTCATTTCAGTCTTCACAGAACTGACATGGTAGCAACTGGTGAAGCACTTATTCCAGGATACTTCAAGTTTGTTCCACAGCAAACAAGTTCTGTGGCAACTCTTTTCTGTTTGTTTTTAGAATCATATTTTTTTGCAGATATAGTTCACACACCATTCAATTAACTCACTTAAAGGATACAATTCAATGGTTTGAAGTATGTTCACAAAGTTGTGCGACCATCACCACTATCAGTGTTAGAACATTTCATCACCCCATAAAGAAACAGCCTACCCATTAGCAGTTACTACTCATTTCCTCCCAGCCCCCCGCCAAGCAACCACTAAACTATTTTTCTGTCTCTACACATTTGTTTATTCTAGAGATTTCGTATTAATGGAATCAGACAATATGTGGTCTTTTGTAATGGGTTTCTTCATTTAGCATAATGTTTTCAAGATTCGTCTACCATGTAACATGTTATCAGTACTTCATTTCTTTTTACTGCTGACTGATATCCCATTGTGCAAATATACATTTTATTTAACCATTCATCAGTAAATGGACATTTGGGTTATTTCCACTTTGGGGCTGTTATGAACAATGCGGCTGCGAACATTTGTGGACAAGTTTTTGTGCGCACATATGCTTTCATTTCCCATGGATAGATACCTAAGAGTAGAATTGCTGAGTCATATTTATGCTAAACATTTTAAGAAGCTTCCAGCTGCTTTCCAAAGCAACCACACCATTTTACTTCCTACTAACAGTGTATGAGCGTTCCAGTTTCAGCATATGCTCACTAATCCTTGTTATCTCTCTTTTGATTATAGTCATCCTAGTGCATCTATCTGAGGAGGTTTCTTTCTCATTGTGGTATGACTTACATTTCCCTGATGGCTAATGGTGCTGAGAGTCTTTTCATGGGCTCATTTCCTTTTGTATGCCTTCTTTAAGCAAATGCTCTTCAGATCCTTTGCCCCTTTTTAATTGGGCTATTTGGCCTTTTGCTATTGAACTGTAGGAATTCTTTATATATTTTAGAAATAAGTCCCCCAGCAGTTGTATGATTTGCAAGAAAAAATTTCCATTCTGTGAGTTGTCTTTTTATTTCCTTGATGATGTCATTTGGAGCATGAGAGTTTTAAATTTTGGTGATGTCCAATATGCCTATTTTTTCTTATGTTGCTGTACTTTTGGTATCATATCTAAGAAAGGTTTATGCTTATGTTTTTGTCTAAGAGTTTTATAGTGTTACGTCTCCCAATTAGGTCTTTAACCCATTGTGAATTAATTTTTGTACATGGTGCGAGGTATGGGGCCCAACTTCATTCTTTTGTTCATGAATGCCGTTATCCTGTGTCATCTTTTGAATCACCAACAGAGATAGCTCCCTGTAATTTGGATATATACAAGTTATTAAATAGTCCCCAATATATAAAATCTAGGTATATGACCAATAGTTTTAGAACCTTTCTTTTAAGCTTACGCATTTGGTCTTTTCTTTTCCCCCTACTTAAGGAAAATACTCAATATTCTCCTATTTCAGGAAGTAGCACTATTATTGTTAACTGATTAGTAATACTATTATTAACTGATATACTACTACGACTAACAGTAACAACAGCTATTTAGTACTTAGTATGTGCCAGGCATTATGTTTGCATTTAACATGCATTAACTTGTAAGTACTTCACATGCTCTACCTTACACCATGAGAACTCCATCTTACAGATAATGATACTGAGGGTGAGGCTCACCAACATAAAGTAATTTTCCTTAGGTCCCAGAGTTAGCAGGCAAGAAGCAGCACTGGAAAGTGAGGACCAAAGAATGCTTGGTAACTCTTTCTAACAAATATTAGGTAAGCATATATGCAAAACATACAAAAATAAACAACCCAAAGTCTATCACCAGCCAGTGACATTCCCTGTTCTGGCCAGGGAGCTGACAACAAAAGTTTGGTCTCCCCTTCTAACCCAACAAAGAGAAGTCTCATCACTCAAGACTGATCTGATGGCTGAAAAAGTATTTTCAACACTCTAAAACTGCCTTGGTGACGAGGTGATTGATGAAGGGAGTCAACGGCACTGGGTTAGAAATCGAGAGATGAACCCTATTACTTTCCATCTGAGAATTAGAAATTAATGAAGCAATAATATCATTTTCAAAACCACCCTTTCCCTGTTTGCCTATAGGAGAAAACATAATTAAAAATAGCTTTGAAAAGACTAAATCTGTAGAGCAATTTGATCTGGGGAACATTTCTCCAGAAACTTGTGCATTCACTAACTCACTTAGTTCCCAGAACTGGATGGCTAGTAAGGAAATTTCAGTCAGTTTTCAGTAGAGAAAGTGTGGACAAAAAAGTGAGTTGACTGGGGCGCCTGGGTGGCTCAGTGGGTTAAATCCTCTGCCTTCGGCTCAGGTCATGATCCCAGGATCCTGGGATCGAGCCCCGCATCCGGCTCTCCGCTTGGTGGGGAGTCTGCTTCCCCCTCTCTCTCTCTGCCTGCCTCTCTGCCTACTTGTGATCTCTCTCTCTGTCAAATAAGTAATAAAATCTTTAAAAAAAAAAAAAAAAAAAAGAAGTGAGTTGACTTTTCCAAGTTCCAAAGCTTTATGGCCGAAAATCCAGATGTACTCACTTCAAGTTGAAATCTCTCTCCCTAAACCAGCTGAGACCTTAATAAGGAATACAATGATAACAGCTGCTATAGATTGAGTCTTCCATTATACAGCACTCTGAGCATCAGAAAGATGGCAACTAATCCAAAGCATATGAGGTAGGTAGTACTATTGTACCCATTTTGTATAGGAAGAAAAGGAGATGCTAGAAGGTTAACTGACCTGCATAAGAAGTGGAGTGAAGCCTTGAACCCCGTGTAGTCTGTCTTTGTCCTCTTACTAGTGTCACTAAACTGTTTCAGAGTAGAAGCAACTAGACGTAGAAGGGTTAATCATGGCTAGACCAACTCCAAGTTGAGTCTTTTTTACACTAGGCAAACTGTCTTCAATATACTTATAATAACTTTATATACCAAATAACATTGTGAAGTTTATTTCCTCCCAACACGGAAACATCCTTCCATTTCCTCTGGGATTTTCAGCACTGTCTGCTGCAGAACTGGTCTGGGCTTAGCAAGTATTGCTTTATCATTCTTAAATAAAAACCATTATAGAGAATGCAGAAAACAATTTCCTTTAAGTTTCCCCACTTCCACCCATATTGAGAAAGATGGATTCTTAAAGTGCTGAAGGAAAGCTCACAATATAATAAAAACTCAGCACCAGAAATGTTCCAAGTCCCTCTACTCTCTCCCTATATTTAGGAAACTACAATTTAATATAGGGCTCAGCCCTCCAGAGAATCCAGGGTATCGAACTGTTAATACATTTTTATATATTTTAACTGAGATAAACAAGAAAGAGATAGAAAAGCCAGAGCAGCTATGTCAAAGACATAATTACGATAAGACTAATCCAGCTAACAGCAATCGAGGCAGACAGTGACTCTACTGTGATGCTGTTGTATAGTTGGGATGGTCAGAAAACTGTATCATATAAAATGTCAATGAGGCAGGAAAGCAAAGATAATTTACTATGTGATTTCAGAAAATAAAGCTCATCCAGGAGATCAAAAAACATTTCCTCTATTACTAGAATATTATCCAAATGCATTTTATAAATTGAAGCCTGGATCAAATCATTTGATTAATAAAAAGGAGCACGTTACATCTATAAACCAAATAGGGAAACCTCAATTTTGTTTTCCATAACAGAGCTTAAACCTTGTGGCAAGCTTTTAGAATTCTATCTATCCTAGATAATTTAAAAATGCTCCCACCAGTTCTAAATTCGTGGTTGTGCTACCAACCATGTCATATTTCTAGGTCTTGACCGCAAAAATACCTCAAGATACATATACATTGCTGAAACGCACTACTTCTTAAACTTGACTATATCTTCGACTCCAGTAACCCTTTCAAAAAAAAAAAAAAAAAAGGGACAATTACTCTAGTCACTTCATTTTTGGCAAATTCATTAACTTCTTCTTTTCAAATATTCATTAACACTTCCATAAACCATAATTCTGACCCTCAATACTCAACATCCAACTTCTCAGACGGGTCAGAACTAAATTCCTCAGTTTGCCGTTTTAGCATTTTTCTCACGTCTTTGCAGATAAAATATGGTTAAAATAATGGTTTCCAGGATGCCTGGATAGTTCATTCGTTAAGTGTCTGTCGTTAGCTCAGGTCATGATTCCAGGGTCCTGGGATCGAGCCCCACATTGAGCTCCCTCCTCAGTAGGCAGCCTGATTTTCCTTCTCCCACTCTCCCAGCTTGTGTTCCCTCTCTCACTGTGTCTCTCTCTGTCAAATAAATAAAGTCTTAAAAAAATTATATAAAAAAACAAAAAACAGTGGTTTCTGGGGCAGCTGGGTGGCTCATTCAGCTAAGAGTCTGACTCTTGTTTTGGCTCAGGTCATGATCTCAGGCGTCATGGAATTAAGCCCCACATCAGGCTCCCTGTTTAGTGGGTAGTCTGCTTGAGATTCTCTTCCTCTCCCTTTGTCCCTCACTGTTCTCTCTCTCTCAAATAAACAAATAAACCTTTAAACACACACACACACACACACACACACACAATGGTTTCTATTCCAGGAAGACAGGAGTTCTCTGCCCTTCTCTATACTCTTCTCACTAAACTCTACTTGCTCCTTTTGGAGAATCCTGGGAGAAGTGCAAACTCACATGCCTATTGCACTGGGACAGAGGGCAAATAAACGTTCTTATAAGAACAACAGATACCAGCACGCTTGACGACATATGAAACACGCTGTCTCCCTGCCTCCACCCTTTTTTGTAAGAGACTTCTCAAAATTTATTTTTCATTTTCTAAACTTTGCTTGAAGACATAGATATAAAGAAATAGTCTCAATAGGGCATGCAGGATGCTAGGTAGTAACCGACCTTTAACCTCTGTCTCAGGAGTACTCCGGGAGAGGAAGGCACTGGCAAGCTCTGTCCACTATGGCAAATGGAACTCACTTGGCCATTTGTGCCCAACTAGGAGGTGTGGTCCAATGTTGTCATATCATCCAGTTTTATTAGGTAAGCAAGAAAACCTCCATTTTATGTGAAATCTCCAGATTCTCTGCTATTTTCTAATTTATGCATGAATCTTCCATTTTTCCAATATAATCTATTTCTATATTCTCATATAATAGACATCAAGTGGGCTAGTACACTGAGGCCTCTGAGTTATGCCATCCTTCAGCCAGTAGCTTTTACCCTTTTCAACCATCTGTCATTTCTGCCAGCCCATGCTCACACATCCTTCAAGACTTTGCTCAAAAAATAAATAAAGAAAATAAAAGAAAAGAAAAAGAAAATACATTTTCCACACAATCTTCCCTAGATCACTCTACTCTTCATTGCTCATTATCAAAGTGTTTTACTTCCTCAGCCCTTCTTCTTCTTTTTTTTTTTTTTTTTTTTGTTTTTAAAGATTTTATTTATTTATTTTAGAGAGAGAGAGAAAGAATGAGAGGGGACAAGGTCAGAGGGAGAAGCAGACTACCCATGGAGCTGGGAGCCAGATGCGGGTCTCAATCCCAGGACTCCGGGATCATGACCTGAACTGAAGGCAGTTGCTTAATCAACTGAGCCACCCAGGTGCCCTCCCTCACCCCTTCTCTGTACACTCTGAGCTCCCTTTCTGAATCTTCCAGCTTCTCCTCCAATACCTAGATTCTAAATCTCTAAAGGTCAGGATGCTGTCTCCTATCACCTTCACACGCTCTAAGGACTTAGTGGAGTGTTATACACCTGTAGACGTTAGATGCATACTTTGGTTGAATAAACACTCCACCTGCTTAATCCTGTAGAGCTAGCAGTTTTTATGCTTATACTTGGTGCACTTCTAGATCAAAATAGTAAGTCGAAGTCAAATCTCCGCACTTAAGGCAATCTTGGGGATTCACACACTGAGCTGTAAAGGCAAAACAGTTTATCCAGGCAGTGAAAGAAGCGGCCATCTGTTGATCTGAATCATCAAGGCAACTTGTCCTAATCCTGCAAACATTCAGTATCAGAACTTACGTTCAAAATGTAAGCAGCGAGGAAAATCATAGGATCCAAGTGCCTTCTCTTTCACGTCCTGGGCCTGTGACAGACATCATTCATTGATTACAGCATTCTTTTCTGTTGAGTCCGAATGCAACTTTAGCAATCTCCTTAACAACAGTCCAGCTAGATCTTGTCTAAGAAACAGAATTGGTATGCGGATGGAAAATGCTATTATGTGGATTAAATACACACCAATTTTATGGGTCAAATAAGAGAAAACAATACATAGCTTCTGCCACTTCTCAACTTCTGTGTCTTAGAAGCTGGATGACTTAGAATGGGGGAAAGCCAGGTATCAAATGTGGAAGAGTTAAGTAAGAACTAAGGAAGAAAAAATATCTCTACTTTAATGACCTTACCCATTAAATTTTAATCCTGTGTGAAAGATTTACTATGAGATGAGGCTGCTTTTGTTGTGCCTTGTAAAATATACTGAAATATAAAAAGAGTAAACGGCTTCACAGGGATTGCTAATTTAAATAAATAAATAAATGGCTATATTTCTATTTCTATTCAAGGGACTGTTTCATTTCTCAAACATAGAACCAAAGCAATCTGGAACAACTCAGACACAAAATTACAGAGACAAGCCACTCACCTTCAACTATAAGCAAACTTACTAGCATTTATCAGAACAAACAAACCCTCCGTACTATAAAAATAAATGTGGGTTGGTTGATTGATCCTTTAGTTGTAAGCCACCAAACATGACTTTTCAGAGACTCTGGGCCTTTTAAGGTAAATCCACAGACAACAAGAAGCTGGTAAGTGGTAAATCAAGGCCCAGGCAAAAGACTGAGTAGCATAGTGATATCTGTGAGTTTGGCTTGCCACCACATACGTTTCTCATTATGGTAGTGCCAGCAATCTGATTTTCCTCTAGGGGACACCTTCTTTTCCCAACTCTGAAGCCAGATGGTGTGGATGGAACTAACATCATTCCTTACACGGAGAGTGGGCAAGTGACCAGTCAGTGTATTTCTTTTGACAAATGATTCAGGGAGTCAATCATTGATTCAAGTCACTCCAATGCTACTCACTCCTGAAATTTGGGATTTGAACTCTTGAGAAAGAGGAGCTAAAGATAAATCCTGCTAGCATCTGGTGGCCATCTAACTACCACAAAAAGAGACCCTCTCTATACATGACATCAACCTGATAGAGACAGTACTAAGAGATGAGAGAAATAGATTTCTGATGTCATCTTTGAGCAGTTAGATCCATCTATTCCTGAAGGCAAAACAGCCCTTAAGTTTTGAGATAGGTAAGCCAAAATCCCCTGACTTTCATTAAGCTACAGTTAGAACTGAGTTTCTGTCACTTGCAAATAAAAGAGTCATACCTAAATGTAAGTAGCTTATAGTTTATTTCATTCTTAGGTGATGAACCTCCAAGCTTTTACATCACTGAGTTAGAAAACTTAAATTCTAGTATGGATGGGTTATAACCTCATGCAGTAAAACTGGTAAAATCTCATTTCTTTTCAGTGCCTTTGTTTTCTCATTTATAAAACAGGGGTTAAAAATGGTAGCCCCACAGAGAAGATGTACATATGGTCAATAAGCACATGGAAAGGTGTTTAATATCATTAATCAGTAGAGAAATGCAAATCAATTCTACAATGAGATACAACTCATTACCCATGTGGACAAATTTGAAGCCTCACTCACTGTTGATAGTAATGTAAAATGGTACTTTGGAAAACAGTATGGCAATTCCTCAAAAACTTACACACAGTTACCATATGGCCTAGCAATTCTTCTTCTAAGTATATGCCCCAGAGAGAAATATATATATATACACACACACACACACACACACACACACACATATATATACATATACACAAAATTTTGCATACAAATGTTCACAGTGGCATTACTCCTCAGAGCCAAAAAAGGAAAGCAATATAAGTGTCCACCTACTGATGAATGGATAAACAAATGAAGTATATCCATATAATATGACTGAGCAATAAAAAGTAACGGGGCATTGACCCATGCTACATGATGGATGAACCTTGAAAACACTGTGCTTGGTGAAAGAAGCCAGTCACAAAAGATGACATACTGTCTGATTCCATTTATACGAAATGTCCAGAATAGGCAAATCCATAGCAACAGAAGTAGATTAGTGGTTGCCACAGGCTAGGAGGGGAGAATGGGTAATGAGCACTAATTGGTACAGGGTCTCTTTGTGGGGTGATGACAATGTTCTGAAATTAGAAAGTGGTTGATGGTCCCATAAGTTGGTGAATAAACTATTGTCACTGAATTATACACACACACACACACACACACATATATATTTTTTTAAGACTTATTTATCTATTTTAGAGAGAGAGAAAGTGAGTTAGTGGGGGTGGGCAGAGGGAGAGAATCTTTCAAGCAGACACCCTGCTAACCAGGGAGCTCTATGGGGGTTCTATCCCACAAACCATGAGATCATGATCTAAGCCAAAACCAAGAGTCAGACGTTCAACCGACCGAGCCATCCAGGCGCTCCTGAACTGTACACTTTAAAAGGGGTTAATATAGCAAAGGAATTGCAACGCAATTAAAAAATAATAATTTGTCAGGAAAAAAAAATGTAAGCCTATTCTGATTCTCACCACGGCCATTGTAAGAAATCCATGATGACAATGATAAAAATGGCCATTCTTGGGGAAAACTAAGAAAAAAGAATGCATGCAAACATAAAAGTATTGTTTTAAAAGCTTCTGGAAATGTTAAGAGAATAGGAAAATGAAATTACCAAATGGATTTTCTCGGGTCACTTGGCTTCCTTTGTATCAAGAAATGGTCAACAAACACACATAAAAGCTATTTGGAGACCTCTTGAGGTTAACACCATGCAACATATTGCCACTGCCCCGGCCTGGCCAGGAATATTATTTATGTCACCCTTTCACGGCTGTATCAGTCTCCCATTAAACATTCAGAGCCTCCTTGTTAATAAACTACACTATGAGCTGAATGCATTGTCTGGATAAACTGCATAGTCCAAAACACTGCCCCATTATTACAGAAAATGCAGAATGTAATTAGTATTCCTCTTTGCATAAGCCGCAGCTTCCAATAATGGAGCTGTATTATAAAGCCTTAATTAATAAACAAGAGTTGGGCCACGACCGGTTACACTTATCTGAATTTTATATTGTGAAGAAAGGCCACTGTTCAATTCCGTTTACAAATATCTAAATTCTGGCTAGCCTACATGAAGACAATCTAAACAGAAAGCCCAAGACTTCTGTGTTGCTAACAGCATTGTGTTGGTACACCAACAATAGCAAACAATTAAGTGCTGTGACATAAACCATCCTGAGAAATGCTCAGAGTGGGAAGATGATAACATTGTATTTCAGCTGTATTATATGGTACAATCCTTCCATTTGTTCATATGCATTTCCCGTTTAATGGATGGAGGAGCCAGGGTGGCTTTTCATACCACTGTAAAGCCCTAAATGTGACAAAAGAAAAAAAACAAAAAACTGAGCCATAAAAAAAACAAACAAAAAAATAAGTGTGAGGCGGTGCTGGTTGGGAGCCGGGGTACATCATGATGGAGTGTAAGTACATAGTCCCTTTCCACATTTCCAGCTGCTTGTTATTGATTTTCCCCTAACCTAACCCCAAAGGAAAGCCATTTATGTAAGCCAAGAGCATTGAACTAATATTTGGGACCATAATATTGAGTAGCCCAGTTTATGGGCCTTAGCTCAAGGAGCATTTGCATTAAACTGCACTCACCTGATTAAAATCCATCAACCCTACCATCTTGAGAATTATAGAGCACCTGGGATGCTCAGCTGCAGGTTCTCTGCACACTGAGACAGACCACAATGAGAGGGCAGCAAGGAGTCAGCCTGGGAGAGGAAAGGGAGTGGGGAGAGCATGTGATGTGTGCTGGAAAGCAGATTGCATTAAAGACCGCCAGTGCTCGAATCTGAAAAGAGTCCTAAGCCTACTGCAAATACAGAGCTGTGTGAACATGATAATTCTTTCAACAAAGTCCATAATAATGGTTTCTAGAGGCACTGTGAAAACAGGGTGGCTGAGATAGTGTTCCAGCTCAGTGAAGAGGGACTGGCCCAGCACTGGAGTGTGGCCTACCCAGGAAGCCCGGGGAAACGGTCCCTGCCTCCGCAGAATCAGCAAGAGCCTAGGGAGCCCAAGCCCGGGGGCTTTCAGCAGCATGTGCTGTCTTAGATCACTGCCCTTTCCATCAGTTCCAGGCACCAGGCACAGGCTCAAAGTCCTATCGGTCTCAGCAGGGCCTGCTCACCGTGACCACAAAGATGGCATGTGAATCAGTAATAGACTGCGAGAGGCCACCTTCCTGCATGGGCAGACCCCTCCCTGAGACTCCAGGCTCAGGTGCTAGATCAATACCATCTATTTCTGCGATCTCAGACAAACAGGCTTGCTCAGCCTTCAATCAGAGGGTGGAGTCGGATCATAAACACCTGTGGAATGAGTGAATTAAATCCCTACGGCAGAGTTTTTCAAAGCTCAGCACCACTGACTTTTAGGGCCAGACAATTCTTTGTTGTGGGGGGATTGTCCTACACATTGCAGGATGTGTAGAGAGAAAAAAATGTTTTCTTCCATCTCTCTAGGTTTTGTTGCTGGTCTAAAAATGGAATTGATACAAGACAGATTAACAGAAGAAGGGGAAAAATGTTAATTACATATATACTTATGGGAGACCCACAAAGATAAAAAACTTAGAAGGCCAAAGGATTGAGGCCCATATACCCTCCAGAGCTGAGGAGAGGTATAGACGTCTGGGGTTTCATCATGGGGAACACAACTGTAGAAGGGAGGGAGAGGAGAGATTGGGTGAACATGCAGAGAAGCCTCGGGCAATAGCTTTCTTCCCTGTCTGGGCCCCTATCTAATGTTAATCTCCTTTATAAAACATAACTTCTGTTCTGTTTCCAGACCTTCTCCTATGTCTGCAGTTTCTCAAAATAATGACATCAAAATAATCCTTATGCCAAAGCAGCATCTTTGGGCGTGGTATATACGCAAAGATGTCTCCAGCATTCCTGGCCTCTCCTGACTAGCTAGGAGTAGCACACAGCCCCTCTCAGTTATGATCCCTAAAAAGTCTCCAGACATCACCACCTGTGGCTGGGGAGCAAAATCATTTGTGGTTGAAAATCACCTCTAAGGTATCTTCCAGAATTTTAGATTCCAGGAGATAGTAACGCATCATACAACCAGGGCATACCCCCTAATAATCCTCGGGAAAGCTCACGCAGGCACCTTCCACGTTGCTTGCAGCTCATCGCAACAAAAATTTCATTCAGCACCTATGATGTGCCAGGTCGAAGGACACATGGAAAGAGGCTGTTCTGGCATCTGACGAGCTCAGAGTCTAGGTGAAAGGTGGCATTTCACAGTCAAAGAAACAAGGAGAAGAACCATGTTCTTCCCTGGGTCAAAGGGAAGGGGAATGTTCAGCTAAACATGTTTCTAATAAATACAGGATGTCCTTTTATGTGATTAGAACAGTTGAACTGTAAAGGCAGGCAAGAAGTCAGAGCATACCTCTCTGCTGTTAAAAGAGCTGTGCATACATCAGAGTTGCTGTCATTCAACAAGGTAAATTTTTGGTCCTTTTGACTCCTTTTGGTTGTCTACTGCAGTTGTTTGTTGGTGGGGGAAGGGGCGGGGCTCAGAGGGAAAGGACCATCTAATGAGGTGGTTTCATGTGAGCATAAGCCAAGATAGAGAGCTCTAGGATGAGACGGCCCCTTACTTGCTGCATGACTCCTGGAAACTCATGAACCCCTCCAATGCTTGAGTCCTCTGTATGAAAAGGAGATAATCATTGCCAAGTGGCTAGCATGGCACCCAACACGAAGTAGAAACGGCGAGAACTATGGCTGTTATCATTGTTACTGATGTTACTGATGTTGTTGCCTCTATCTTATCATGGATAAATGGTTTTTTTATTGTGGTAAAATACACAGAACATAGAATTTGCTATTTTAACCACTTCTAAGTGTCCAGATGGTTGGCTTTAAGCACAGTCACATTGCCATGCAACTACCACTGCTTCTGGAACTATCCAGCTCCAGAACTTTTTTCACCTTTGCAAACTAAAACTCCCCATTCCTCCCCTTCCCCCATGACTGTTATTCTTTTTTTTCTCTTAAAGATTTATTTTTATTTATTTGAGAGAGAGAGAAAAAGAGAGCACAGGAGCGCATGAGTACAAGCCAGGGGGAGGATAAGGAAGAGCAGAGGGAGAGAGAGAGAGAATTTCAAGCAGACTCTCTGCTGAGCATGGAGCCTGAGGCAGGACTTGATCCCACCACCCTGAGATCATGACCTGAGCCAAAATCAAGAGCCAGAAGCTTAACCAACAGAACCTCCCAGGTGCCCCTTTTCTTATCCCACAACACACCTTCTGACAGAATGAGGACTGTCTTCTGTATGACAAAGACTCTCTCCCTGACCAAACTTTGGTCTGGCTCCTCTAATCCCTCTAGGTTTCAACCTTGGCTTTTTGTCGGGTCTCCATAGCCCAGCTGTAGCAAGAATCTTGCTAAATGAGTGGGAAAAAAATCCACATCTCAAGATCTCACCCTTACTATCTGACTAAATTCCTCATTCCTCACCCTTGCTACCTGACCTCCCTGGCTTGCCTTCAGTGAGAATCCCATTAGGTCAGTTTGGTACCCTACCCTCTTAGGAATTTCCAATGCACTGACCCCTACTCTGTTCCTTGACTATAAATCCCCACTTGTCCATCCTTCCTTCAGCCCTGAACCCAGTTCTGCACTGAGGTTTCTTTTCCACCATTGCAGTGGTTCTGGAATAAACTCTTTTTTGCTTTGTTTTCTTTTTACCTCTTTAGCTACTGTCAGGCTCGGGTTTTCTTTAACAACACGTAAATGGAATGTAAGGCAATTCAAGCCCTCAGTACCCTAGAAACTGAATAGAAACAGTGCTTAAAATAGCCATTCAGTGTGACATTGATGAGTTTGGTATCCATCAGCCACGTCCTAGGACTTGATTGTATGTGATTCATGGCATCTCGAAGCAATGAGGAGAGGATTTAAAACGTTAGCACAATGGCTCCTGACTGTGGGGCCCTCTCCTCTTATTCACCATCGTACAAGGACTCATCACACTCTCCACTTCAGGGAAGACTGGGACATCTAATCCATATTGTTCCAGAAGGAACTCCTTGGACATATTTACTTGATCGCCTGGAACTGGCAAAGAAAGACGAGTTCTCGGGTCTAAATGATCAAAGGTGCTTACTTTTCCACAGATGGTGAACGAACCTCCTTGGTCAGGAAGCCACATGTTCTTACAGGAGCACTCTCAGGGAAAAGACTTCCGGTTTATAGCCAACTCCTCCAGCCAGCTAAAGAGCTCCTAATTTCACCTCAAATGTCTGCTTCAGCACCTACTGTGTTGCGCCAAGTTATTTTCTATCCACTGTCATTTCTGATTCTGTCGTAATTGAGTTTAAGGCATTTGTAGACAGGAACCCTATCTGAGCTGTCAGCGCCCTGCCTGAGCATCTTCTGGCGAGTGGTCAGGCAGAAGCATGCAGCGAAGGTTGCCCTGAAGCAGGCTGTCAAGGAAACTGGCCAATGACATGAGCATTCTGTGCTCCACGGCTGAAGCCAATTCTGCTGTATTGCCAGTGGGACCTCCCAAGACCATCTCCACTTGGACTCAGTTGATAACATGTCTGGTACATCTGTCACCATCTGTCCAGGCATACTGACCTTGTAACAGTCCCCAGGCACTTCAATCTGCTGGCAGCTCTGTGACTTCTACCTGTAGATCACTTTGCCTCAATGCCTTCCCTTCTCCCCTTCTGATCCATAAATTAGGACCTAGCAAAATGTGATCTCCTCTGAGAAGTCTTTCCTGGAGCCGCCAAGGCAGAAGTGGGGATGGCTGAGTTGAAAGGGATGGAAACAGCTACTGAAATCTCCAAACTGAATCTGTACTTTGATTTATTTCAAAAGATGGGGAGGGGGGGTAATCCATGGTGTGAGATATGGCAATATTTTCCAAGTCTTAATCATACATTACAGTGACCAAGAACTTTTGAACAATATAGATCCTAGGGTCTTCCCTGGCTGAGATATAAGGCACAAGCTTGTGGCCCAAGAAGCTTTATTATTTACAAGATATTCTGATCCACAAATGGTACTGGAAAGAAGAGTCAGGCCTTACTGCTGTGGGCCTTCAAGCAAGTCACTTTGCTTCTGTGAGCCTGTTTTCTCATCTGTACAGCTGAAACTGAGAAGGCCCATCTCACAGAGTTTGGGGGGAGACTAAGAGAGGGGATGAGCACAAAACCCTTAAATGAGGCTTCAGTAAGTGGAACTATGATCACGATTACTATGGATTTCCTTAAAAAGCTCCTTTCCACTTCTTGAAACCAATGGTCCAATTTGCAAAACCCTCCTCTTTTAGACAACAATTTACTGAAGGGTAAGAGGGATTCAAACCAAGATGATAACAGAAAAAAATCAAAAGGGACATTGAGAAGTAGTTCATATAGAAAGGAGGTCATGAGCATGTAATTTGGTTTTTCTGAAGGCCTATATTCTTCATTCCCATTGCCCCTTTCTCCTGATTAAAAGGATTCCCCAGTAGCTGAAATCATTAATATATGGGAGTCCATCAAACGGTAGCTAGCGTAGAGAACTACCCCACCTTATAAAATTAGTCAAGCTTTTGTGTCTTTTCATAGCTTTAACACTTCAATACCTGCAGCAAAGTATCTGCACCACAAGAAAAATGTGTTCCATGGCCAGCAGGCTATCACACAGTCATCTGCTTCTAGAAGCCCTGGGTTAACTGTATCCCAAACTGATGATGAGTCACCATCTTGCTTTTAGGTAGGGAAGCTAAACAATGGCACTAAGTACCTAAACTCAGAGAGTCTGAGTCTTAGAAAAACACGCAAATATAGATAGTTTTGTATCTATTGATTTGTATCAAACAACGGGATACCATGACAGCTAATCAAAATCCTCTATAGGTAATTCCCCATAAAGAGATGGCAATGGGAAAGGAGGAAGAGTTTCACAGCTCAGGTGAGAGGAGAGAAAAAGAAGTAAAAGAAAGATGCCCTCCTACTATATTGACCTTTTCAGATGGCTGCCCTGCAGGCTAAGCATGAAGATAGTCCACCAGCACACCAGACTTGCGGGGCTCCTCTTTGGAAGGACAGACCCTTGGAGGGCCCATCCTGGCTCCCTCTGGCCAGTCCTGGCAGAGCAGAGCTGAAGGCAGGGCAGCAGCGGGATTGTAAATACTGGCTTTGGAGGCAGTGCAGCCTGCAGCAGAACCCACTCATTAGCTGAGCAACTGGCTTAGTCACCTCTTTTAGACTCTGGGCTTCTGTTTCTATTTGGAACAAAAAGATATGTAGCTTCTAAGGTCATGGTGCCCTTCATACATGTTCAATTAAAAAGTTAATACTATTATCATTAATTATTATTATTGTATTTTATTATTATTATTACTATCAAGGGAATATCATCAAGTATGAGTGTTCAATGGGTGTCAGTCAAGAGATAATGAGCTTGCATGGGGCTAGGCACCTCGATGAAGTCCGGGTCTAGTTTAAAGGTACAAAAGTGTGTGTGTGTGTGTGTGTGTGTTTGGCCTGCACATTATTTATAAGCAAAACAAAACATGTAGCAAAATACTAAATTGGGTGACTTTGCACAAAAGTCCAGATTTCTGGCTTCTTTTTGAAAATATCAGAAAAACCAGAAGGACATGAGATCTCTTTCCACAGGCCAACCAGCTCCTCCAGAGCCCTCCCAAGTCCCCAAAGAGTGGCCCACTGGTTTCCTTATTTAGAGAAAACTCCCTCTGGCTACATCATGAGGGCCCGGGGGCAATCATGAGCAACAAGATTGCTGAGGACTCAGATTGGGAGAACAAGAACAGAAGCAAGGAAGGAGAAAGGAGACTTGGCATTCACTCTCTGTCACGGGCCTTATTTGTCTTCAGCTCAGCTCGCTTTGTTTGGCTGGACACGGAAAACCCTAGAGGGGAATTCTGCTTCCAACTTGCTCTTTGCACAGCTAATTATTTGGGGCTCCCAGAAGGCTGGAGAGAACAATGACTTCCGCAGCAGTTGCAGTTGGACTGGCTTAGTTCCTTTTTTTCACCCCAGAGGTCAGAACCCATGGAAGGGGAGCTATTTGTTCTGGTCTTAAACCAAATCTGCCCAGAGACACAGACACATGTTCTGACCTGAGACCAGGAAAGCTACTATTTCTTTCTTTCTTTTCTTTTCTTTTTTTTTTTTTTTTTAAGATTTCATTTATTCATTTGACAGAGATACAAGTAGGCAGAGAGGCAGGCAGAGAGAGAGAGGGAAGCAGGCTCCCCACTGAGCAGAGAGCCTGATGTGGGGCTCAATCCCAGGACCCTGAGATCATGACCTGAGCCGAAGGTAGAGGCTTTAACCCACTGAGCCACCCAGGCTCCCCGAAAGCTACTATTTCAATGCCTGGCAAAATTCTCCTCTCCTGCCATCCCTGGCAGCTTCCAGACTCAAAATATGCATTTTTCCTTGTGGATACCATTTACTTCTCTCCCTTGGAAAAAGGAGGTAATGTTCAGGAAAAAAAAAAAAAAAAATCCCTCACTATATGCCAAGAGTTGCATCCCTCTGCCCGAGGGAGATATTTCCTGTTTCCTAGGCTCATAGAATTAAGATAAGGGGGCGAATTAACTGGGATGCTCAATGAAACAACCCAAACTCATTTGTACACAACTTGCTAATAAGTATCTACAACTTCATTCTAATAGAGAATACATGACAAACTCTGAAAAACAAGGAAACAGGACAGAAAAATATACATTCTGTAGCTACAAACCCAATAATAATAGAAAAACCTCCTAGCAGCCCCAGAGAGACTTTTCTTATGGCCACCCAAAACTATTATCATCAATGGCACCCCTCATTTTAAACAGAAAGAAATGGAAGCAGTTGGCCGCTAGAGACTGCTTCCAGCCTTCCCGATCTGAGTCCATTTTAATTCTTGGCTGTTGCAGCAGAGATTCCTTTAGATTTCTTACCAACTAGATATGTTCCTCAAAGACAAGGTAAAGCCCATGATCTGATGAAACCTCTACTCAAGTTCATTTATTCATCCAGTCATACGACACATATTACCAAGCACTTCCTAAGAACCAGGCATCGTGCTAGGGGCCAAAGATACCGAGGTGAGTCAGAACAAAGATGGACACTGCCCTCAAAGAACCCCAGGGGAGGCAGATCTTGATCAAAGACCTCACATATATAACGGACCCTCTGAAAGGTGTATAAGGCGAGGTATTTAGTGCCAGAGCACCTATAACAAAGAAATAGTCCAGTTAGGGAGTAGAGAGGCAGAGAAAGTATCTCAAAAGTAAAAACACTCGAGCTGAGATTTCTAGGCTGCAGAAACCAGATGTGCAAGAGTCCTGTGGTGAGACTGAGCAGAAAGAAAATAGGGACTAAGTAAAGGCCAGTGTGATTGGAATGGAGAGTCCAAGGGACAGAGTGATAAGGACAGAGTGTTAGTGGAGACCATGCAAGGCCTTTCGAACCACTTCAAGGATTCTGAACAATGGGAAATCATTTAGAGGTGTTCAAGCAGGGAGTAGTGGTAGTAGCAAATACGGTCATATTTATGCTTTGAAAAAAATAGATTTGGGTCAGGGGGTGGGGGGGAGGGTGCAGTGCAGAGTGGGTCAAGGGTAGGCCAGTTCGTCCAGCTCTGCTAGGCTACAGAAGTTTTGGTGAGACAGCAATTTTTGTCTTGGATGATATGGTACCAGACTTGATGGAGTGAAGTTGACTCATTCTAACAGGATTTGCTGCAGGATCAACCCAAGGTGCCAGAGGCATCTCGATGGCCCAAGACTGGTCCTAACTGTAATCCCTGGTTCTGTGAAGCTGAATAAAGACATTTAGAAAGACCAAACCGCACAGAACCTGAGCATGTCTACATTCCCATGCCCCCCACAGCAGGGTACCACTCTGCACCCCAAGTCATCATAGCTCTCTATTTGAATTTACGAATTCTGAGAAAGACTCCACAGGAAAACCAATTAAATAGGCAGGGAAGAAAATGCTCACCATTGAGTACTGAAAAGAAAGATGACAGATAACAAGTAGGTTTCAGTGGAAGTGGGTAAAACGTTGAATTTCCATTCTGGTGTCATTCACACGGGTCCTGATTTTAAAAAAATTATTTTGATTAATCAAAACTATGGGTCAATCAAATGTTCCATAATGACAGCTCCTGTGGTCATAAATCTTTCCTATTGCCTACAGCTGACATGGTCTCAGTCCACGGGACAGTAAACAGCAGAAGACAAATGTTTCTCTTCATTTCCCCCAAAGGGAGTTAAGCAATGAGTAATAAAAGGATATAAATTATTCACAGTGCTTTCTAGAAGTTTATGATTCAAGGTTTGGGAGAAATAATGAAGGGGGGAGAGGCAGAAAACAGAATCCTGAATGAACCAATTTCTTTTTTTAGAATGAAAAGGTGAGTTTCTGAGGTGGACTCAACTCACCACACACAGGGCTCTGAGAGTGGCCAGAGTGCCCTCGTTCTTCCACAGAATGGCTTGTTCATTCCTCACGTGTGTTGGGACAATCATTTTTTTTTAAAAGATTTTATTTATTTATTTGATAGACAGAGATTACAAGTAGGCAGAGAGGCAGGCAGAGAGGAGGAAGCAGGTTCCCTGCTGAGCAGAGAGCCAGATGAGGGGCTTGATCCCAGGACCCTGAGACCATGACCTGAGCTGAAGACAGAAGCTTTAACCCACTGAGCCACCCAGGCGCCCCTGGACAATCATTCTTAACCTATGGTCACCTGAGGAGAGCTCTGTTTCCGTCAGTCAGTTTCTCTCGACTTCTGTAGAAATGGAGAGGGGGACAGAGAGGGAGAGGGGATTTGGGGAGAGGCTAAGTCCAGCCAGCACCACAGAGTCTGAGGGAACATGAAAAGGGGAAGAGGGGGGACAAAGCAGCTCAGCTGGTGGAGGAGAGAAAATTTTCTGGCTTGGTTTTACTTTTAAGAAAGAAGGGACATCAGTGTAAGGGAAGATATGGAAGTGCATAGCAGCAGAAGGCTGTTCATTTGTTTGTTTATAAATGCGGCCTGAAATCTTGTATTTCTTAGAAACTACGAAGGAGAGCAATTTTGAAACTCTATTCTCTTGCCAAACTGGGTTTCCTTGACTATAAACGTTCTGAGACAAAATCATGTGCATAAATGCCACAAACATATCCACTAACCCTACCAGATGCAGGCGCTGTACCAGGAACTACCATCCGGGTAGAAGGGACTGAAAAACTCCTCATGATCCAGCCTTTGCTTACCTGCCTCGTTTTATCTCCTGCTTCAGACAGTTGTCCTTCAGAACCAAGGTCACAGCCATTTTGTTCCTGCAGTTCACAAAAGACCGTGTTCTGCCTCCCCTCCAAGTCAGTAAACATGTTGCTTTCTGCCGAGAACGTTCTTCCTGGCTCATCCCGCAGCACCGCCCTCCCCAGCTGCTCCTGGCATGCTCCTACCACCCTTCCTCGGCTCTGATGTTACCTCCCCAGAATGCCCACCCGGATTCAGAGCTGAGTCAGGTACTCCTGCTTCTGGCTCGCCCTGGGCTTACCTCAACCACCTGTAGGTAGCAGTTGATGATAATTAGATGGCGTGCAAGGTTTTTGATGGCAGAGACTAAGTCTTTGTCATTCTTGTCTCCCCCACTCCTGGCTCCCCATGAGATATATACAAAGCGCCCAATAAATCTCCAGCGAATGAATGAAGAAATACTCTACTCAAAGCCCAACTGCAAGGAACTTTAGTATGGTTAGTGAAGACACAACCTTTTGTTGTTTTTTTGTTTTGTTTTAAGATTTTATTTATTTATTTGACAGAGAGGGACACAGCAAGAGAAGGAACAGAAGCAGGGGGAGTGGGAGAGGGAGAAGGAAGAGGGAGCCCGATTCAGGGCTTGCTCCCAGGACCCTGGGGATCATGACCTGAGGTGAAGGCAGACGCTTAACGACTGAGCCACCCAGATGCCCCAAGACACAACCCTTTGAAGTATAACACAGCACAAGGCAATATAAAACAAATGCCTTATGAGTACGAAAATCGGTATTCAGAGAAAACAGAGGACTTTAGTCTGGGATGATAAGAGTCACAGCCTCAATTACAAGCCTATGCGTGTCCGGGATACAAGCACGATGTCAGTCTTTTCATAAACAGTCCTGCAGCATGATCGTTGTGTCCACATTGACAAATGAGGAACCCAAGTTTCAGAGAGGCTGTGATTTTTCAAGGTCACATAGCTGGCAGCCACCAAAAAAAATCAGTATTTGAATTCTGAATACAAGATTTCAAAACTCAGAACAGGAAGGTAGGTATCCCACCTATGAAAACATAGAGAAATACCCAAAACTGCTTGGGGGCAAGGTGTGCACTGGGGACTACAATTTTTTAAAAAAAGATGAAGCTGATGGGATGTAGGCATGCTGGAGACCCCGCTGTCGGGAAGTGAGCTGTGACTGCATTGCAGGGACCCTGTGTGCCAGGCTGGGGAACCTACGTCAGGGCCTGGGCACCCAGGAGCCACTGGTGGCTTTACAGCAGAGGAAACATGATCGGAGAGGAACCTTTGAGAGACTAAGTGGTGGGCATAGGTTGGACTGGGAAGACAAAGAGAAGGAAACCAGCTCTAGCCTAATGCAACTTTGTAACTGGAAGGGCCCTGATTTCGTGGAGTGGAAATGACACATTAAGGCAGACTGAGAGAAGAAACCAGCAGTCTTTGATAGCTGAGTTTCTGTGGGTCTCAAAGAGAAAGAAACGGAAAGTGATTTTAAGACCTATTAAGCCAAGATACAGGGACACTAATGATGAAGCCAGCAAGGGGAAGGTACTGGTTTGAGGAGAAAAATTTTAAACATGCTAAATAAGGGGCACCTGGGTGACTCAGCTGATTATGCATCCCACTCTTGGTTTAGCTCAGGTCATGATCTTAGGGTCATGATCTCAGGGTTATGATCTCGGGGTCATGAGATAGAGCCCTGCTCTGGCTCCACTAACAGTCTGCCTGGGTTTCTGTCTCCCTTTTGTCCTTCCCCTCCTCTCTCTCTCTCTCTCTCTCTCTTAAATAAATAAATAAATCTTTTTAAAAAATGCTAATTAAAACACTGTAGGGAAAAATCTCTAAGAAACAGCTAGAAATGTGGACCAGACAACCAGAGAGCAATGAGTGCAAGATATGGAACTTAGGAGTTATTTGCCACCAAGTGCAAACAGAAGCCACAGGAAAGGTAGCTGGCCATCCCTTCGAGGGGTGAGGAACAGAGGAAGAGGGCTGGAAGATACACAACGAATCTCAG
Source organism: Enhydra lutris kenyoni (assembly GCF_002288905.1). NCBI lineage: Eukaryota > Metazoa > Chordata > Mammalia > Carnivora > Mustelidae > Enhydra > Enhydra lutris. The sequence goes on from NW_019154094.1 coordinate 17,830,207, forward strand.
TTAACACTCATGTTTAGACAGCAGGAATCTGCAGCTGAACAAGTAAAAGGTACACAAGAATCAAGATCTAAATGCTCAATATGAACTACACATAATGCCAGGCACTCTTTGCATATTATTCCATGAGGTAGTTACTATCTTATTGTATAAAAACAGAGGCTGAGAAGTAATATATTTTGCCATAGCCATACAGCTAGCAAGTGACAAAGGTGGGATCACAGCCGTGTTTGTCAGACTCAGGGAGCGTCTCACTCATGCCATGCTGCCTCCCTGAACAGGGCTGTGGTAAGGGGGCCAGTGGAGGGAAAGAATCTTCAGGAATGAAGAGAATGAACTCAGTCAAGGGCAATGAGGACAAAGAAGAAGCCACTGAATCTGGGGCCTCATCTCTCAGAGATAGTTGTGGTGTAAGGTCTAAAATGAAAGACCACTATTTTGTGCTGCCTTGACATCTGGGGGAAAGTGAGGCAGCCTTGAATGGCCTAACTATAGGATTCTTTTCCTATTTTGCTCCTGAGGACAGAGTCCGCCAGCCAAGCAATTCTCCCTGTAATTTGGGGACCAGGCACAGTTCCTGTCTGTCCCGGGGTAAAGGGTTTCAGTTTCCCATCAGCACCTGAAATTATTCAAACAAGCCAATTACATCTGGATACTGCAAAGCCTGCCTCTCACAGCCCTGGTTGTTCCCTCTGTTCCCAGGTACAAACCCCTCGTGGCCTTGGCAGTAAACACTTCTTTCAGCTTAATACTGTCTTCTTCCCCAATATTTTCTTTTTTTTTTTCTTTTTTAATATTTTGTTTATTTATTTATTTTAGAGATGGAGAGAGTATACACACGTGAGTGGGGAAAGGGGCAGAGGGAGAGAGAATCCCAAGCAGACTCCCTGCTGAACATGGACCACCCCATCCACGCCCCCATCCCTCCAACTCTGGGCTCAATCTCACGACCCTGAAATCATGACCTGAGCCAAAACCAAGAGTCAGACCCTCAACTGAATGAGTCACCCGGGCACCCCTTCTCCACTATTTTCTTGATGTCCAGAATGCTACACAAGAATCACATAAATCCAGAATGTACAGAAAGCTAATGCAAGCAATAAGAAAAATAAGAAAAGCCTAACAGAAAAATAGGCAAAAAGATGAATAGGTAATTCTCAAAAAAAAAAAAAAGAAAAAAGAAATAGAAATTGTCAATAATGGGAAAATACTCAATCTCATAATTAACCAAAGATATTTAAACAGAAATCACAATGAACCATTTTTCTGTATCTTTCAGGCTGACAGCTTTAGATATGCAATAGTCAGTGTTGGTGACGTTATAGGGAATTAAGTACTCTCACACACAGATAAGATGAGAAGAAATGAGTACCTTTCCAAAATGGCTCAAGAAGAAAACCTCTCAAGTCCATAAAGATGTATGTATGAGGACGTTTATTCCATTGTTCTTTGTCATACTGAAAAATCAGAAAGAATCTTAATGTCCATCAATAGGGGATTGGCGAAATAAAGGTGGTATTCCTATAAAATGGAATACAAGCAGCCTTTTAAAATGATGATGTTAAAAAAAATGATGATGTTGATGCACATTTATCAACATAGAAAGGTAATATTAGGTTAAAAAAAAACAAACCTAGATTACAGAATTACATGTGGAAAAGCACACTTATTACATAAAAATGTGTATGTTTCTACATGCACACATAGGGAAAGAAATTTACAAAATGTAAATACCTCTGAGCACTTAAGTTTCAGGTGAGTCTTACTCTCTTCTTTAGTTTATCCTAAAGACATATCACTAATGAAGGAATGGGAAAAGCCTTTCTCACTTGGAAGGAAAACAATGCATTGGGCAATGAATATTTCCCTTCAAAAAAGAAAAAGTGTACTTCAGGAAGAAATCACACAAATTACACACTATGCTTTGATTCTGTACTTATCCCCTCAGATAAATGTGAAATCCTGGAAGGGAATCAGCCGAGCACTGGATTTCTCATAGGAAGTACAATAAACTGAGGCTTTTGCGGCCTTGGAGGGGGCTAAGCGTTAAGAGTGAAAAGCAGCAGGAGCCTTCCCAGCCTCTGTCTGACAGAAAGGACATCTCAGCCATAACCTCTGAGATCCCATTCCAGGTTCTCAACAAGGGCTACTTTTTTGCCTTTGACCTTGCAAACTCTTCAGACCCATGGTTCTGGATAAATTCCGCTCTTAGAGCTTTCACCATCTGACAGCCACGGTTTCAAAGTCCCATTTGTGCCTATTGGTGGTTAGAAAGCTTTGTGGAGGGCACGCATGGCCTATAAAACATGATTCTCAAAACTTCCCTCCGGGAAATCAGTTACTGATTTATCCCCCAATCCACCCAGAGGAGCGCAAAAGATGACATGACAGAAACCTCAGAGAGTGTAATTCGAAAAGACAGACACTTCGTTTGGTTGTTTGGAAAAATTACAAACCCTACTATGTCACTTTAAAAATGTCAAAATAGAGATCTCCGTGTATCTTGTTAGGCGTCTGTCATGCTCCCAATAATATTACTTGTGACAGCTATAAAAGAAGCAATATCCATTGGCCTTCTAGCTCTTTAAGAATGCACAAATTAATCCATCTAGAAGGAGCTGTGTTCTTGACCCCGGGGTTCTTTTTATTAGAACAAATTCAGACACAAACTCTGGGAAAGTTCTGGAATATTATGTGAGGGTGAATTACGGGCAGTTGCACAACCTAGAATTGTCCTTTAATGCGTTTTTATGAGGCAGAGCCAAAGGTTGGCAAAACTCTCTTTCACCACAGAGGAAATCTAGGCTAAAAAGGAAAATAAGAAGTTTATGAACTATTAAAAAAAATAAAGCCTCAGAGTTAGGGAGTTATGGATTAAGTTCCGATCCATTAATTCTTTTATTCCCTCACAGAGCTGGCTGAAGACGTGCTCTCTGCTGGGGGACAGAAACACTCCCATGCAGAACGCACAGAAAAAGGGAGAGAATGGCAGTGGGGTGGGGCAGACCCTTTCCTTCAGATGTTAATTTATACAGGAATCCTGAATTCAATAATCTCACATCCCCCAGGTTAGGGAAAGATCCGCTCCCCAATTTCATTTGGGAGTTCTATTACATTAAGCAATATTCTGTTTGACCAGACATGCCATTCTTCTCTTGAAGGAAATTAATTTGTTGATTCTTCCAGCTAATAGAATCCCAATTCAGTGCTTCAAGTTTTCTCAGAGCACCACTAGATGAAATAAAGTTCTAAAGTACCTCTAGTGGGAACTCAAAAGCGACAGACGGAAATAATGGAGGAGAGGCAACTTGAAAGCGGGTGAGGGGGGGAAATCAGGTGTTGACCTGCCCTTCGCAAGCCGCACTGGTGATTTGTTAAGAGGGTTCCATATTCCTAACTCTTCCCTGAGTAATGCTCTTTTACGACTTCCAAAGGAAATTTATTTTTTCAAAATGGAAGGCCTCTGAACAGGATACATGGGAGATTATAAGAAAAGAAACACAGTGATTTCCAGTTGTTTAAAAGGCAAGTCAACAAGTCTTTACCAGCAAAAGGAAAAGGTCAGGATTAATAAAAGGGGCTTTCCTTTGGAAGGAGATCTGTTTTCAGTTTAACACAAGTAAATCCTTATGGTGGGCCTTCTTAAGACCAAGGAAACAGCCAGCTATACAAGGGATCCAGCCCCGCCAGAAAAATAAAACATCTCCATTTGAAATTTCCCAACAATATCAAAACAAAACATGACAAACCCTACTGGCTCTGCCCCCTACCTCAGGCCTCTGCCTGAAGGGCAAAGGTTATTTACACTGAAAAACGGAAATAAGTCTTCAAATGTAAAGATGTTACCACTCATAGATGTAATTTTATCCTAAAAGTAGCTTTTTGGAGACATCATCTTAAGGGTGATGTTAGCTGGGAAAATCCCAAGTATACGGTGAGCTTGGTCTGGGAATAGTGCGAGATACTGAGCATCATTTATGACAGAACTCCTTCCCTTGAAGGCATCTTGGTCAAACTCTCCATCTTACTCTTTTTCTTTTTCTCTTCCTTTTGTAAAGAAAGTACTGGCTCGGGGCACCTAGGTGCCTCAGTTGGTTAAGCATCTGCCTTCGACTGAGATCATGATTCCAGGGTTCTGGGATTGAGCCCCACATCAGGCTCCCTGCTGCATGGGGAGCCTGCTTCTCCTTCTCCTGCTCCCCCTACTTGTGCTCTCTCTCTTACTCTTTCTATCAAATAAATAAATAAATAATCTTTAAAAAAATACTGTCTCAACTACTATCTTTGGGAAGATATACAACAGATGGTATTTTTTTAGCCTTATATTCTCAGACAAATCTAACGCTTGCTGTAGTGATACAGCTGTTCTGAACACAGATGTTCTACACACACACACATACACATACACCCCCCCACACACACATATACGCACACACCACTCACAACATACACACACACAATTTTAATTGGTGAATTCATAAGCCTGACAGTCACCCATTATTGTGACCTTGGCTATGCCCAATTCCTTAGCTAGCTATACCTTCTCCTCTTTTTCCTTCCTCTCAAGAAGGCATTTCAGATTGCAAGGCTGAAGGAAGTAAGAGTTTTAACCTTAGATATGCTTTCATTTAAAAAAAAAAAAAAGTAAGTCATCTGCCTCCTTAAGCAATTTAAATATTATTAGAGAAAAACTACTGGGAATAAATCTCACAAACCATCACACCCACTGGTGGCATTCAGCATCAAAGTTAGTTTCTTGCCTGAAATGACCCCCTCCCACACACACACACACTTCTTCATCTATATAAATCCTACCAGTATCTCAAGGTCCATCTACTCTGTAGATGAACATCCTTCAGCCTCCCCTCTCTGGACTCTATCAGAGCTCACAAACTTGAGTCTTCCAGAAGATGGGGGCATTACGTGCACGATGGAAGCCATGTTCCAGACGTAAGCCTTCAGTGCTGAGCCATGGCGACATGGCCACCAGAAAGTGAAGCCCGGCCTAAAGGAGCAGCCGCCAGTCAGCCCCAGCCTGCTGCTGCCATATGGGAATACAGCCCCCTGCCAGTCCCTCTTGCGGGGTCTTCACAGAAGCCAAACATCTGCATTTTATGTGAAATATCCTTATTTAAAATGTGGGCTCAATTAAGAAAGTTAAGATGACAGTAACTGTGTGCCCAGTGGTTAGATGCATGAAACCACAAATTTGCCTCCTCTGATCGTTATCGAACATGCGAAGCTTAAGGGTCAATGACACACGTGTAAGTGGCTGTGTGGTGTGTGTGTGTGTGTGTGTGTGTGTGTGTGTGTGTGTGTTTTGCATCACCAGTTAGATCAGTATGTCTCAGAAAGATAGAGATAAATGTGTGGAACATATAACTTGAAAATAAAGCCAGGCTTTACCTACCGGTCTTCAACTTCAGCTTATTTTAAGTTTCAAATAATGTGTAAGGAGGATCCTAGGTATTGATATTGAGAAAAGCTGGACATTCATTGGTCAGGTGCCTGGGTGACTCAGTCAGTTAAGCGTCTGACTCTTGGTTTTGGCTCAGGTTGTGATCTCAGGGTCCTGAGCCCCCACCCCCACCCGCTGTTGGGCTCCACGCAACAAGATGTTGGGAAGTCATCTTGAGATTCTCTCTCTCCCTTTGACACTCTTGCTAATGCTGTCTCTCTCTCTCTCTCTCTCTCAAATAAATAAATAAATCTTAAAAAGAAAATTAAAAAAAAAAAAAAGGACATTGGTCAAAGAGTTAAGGAACACTGAGCCTGACAATAAGGCCTGGGAAGGGTATATACCCTTATCTATTTTATTCAGCATATATCAAGAGTACAAGCTAAATATATAGGTTTGAATGGAACTGATTTGAATCTCTTAAGGAACCAGACTCCAGACAACCATTTCATGTATGAGAAATTTAATTTTGCCAGATTGCACATATAGTACCAATGAATTTCCAAACTGCCAATAAAAGTATCCCATTCTTTGGCCAGATCTTAGCAAGAGCTGCCTACACCGAAATATTTTTTACTTTGCAAACTTAATAGTTATAAATCCAACCAAAGCAGTAAAGAAAAAGTGCCTGGCTCAGAAAACGCATTCAAAGCATATTAGTTAAACTTAACTAAAAAGAAATAAACAAAAGATAAAACTTCCAGGCATCTTATCTCTTCGTCGAGAAGCAAGAACGCCCTGTGGCTTGGGCTTCTTTTATCAAAAGCATACCCATACCTTTTTGTCAGATAAACTTATTTGGTTTTCCTTGTGTAATGGGGTGAGTATTGTACAAGGTTTCAATGCCTCTTTTTTCCAACTCAAATTGTCCCTCAGAGGCTCAAAGTCCTAACAAAGTGCTTCGCTGCATGAAAGTGCTGTCTACATTTGTCTGGCAAATATGATGCCAGCTGAAAAGCCTGATGGGTGTGTCATTTGTCACGGGCACCACCGAGCTCTAGGCTGCTTCCACCAGAGAGTGAATTCAACTTCATAAAGAGAAGCGCCGACAGGAAAGTCTTCCACCAGAATTCCCAATAACCAGAACATGGGCATGAGATCCAAAGATTAATAAAATGGACTGGGGAGAAGGTACTGAGGAAGCAGCAGGAGAAGGGGGGCACTGAGCCTGCTTTTGTATTGAAGGGCCAGGGATGGGCATAGAAAAGAGGAGGATGTCTAGCACCTGTAACTCTGTAATAGCTTCAGAGATTAGGCTACATTGCCCTAGTTCCTGTGGACACGGAAACAGGCTCAGAAAGGTCTACAGTCTCCAGTGACTGGCTTAAATGGAGTTTGGCCAAGTCTTTCGAGCTCTAAAGCTCCAGCCTAGTCAATATCTAATGCACCTTCCAGTAAATCACTAAGCTGGTCAACACAGGTAATGAGCTATGCTGGGAATCTACAGATTAGGGAGAGGGTGTTGTTCATTTTTCAGCTTAATTTTGTTAAAGACATAATACGCCAACCATAGAAAACAATCTGCTAAGCCATGGCGAATCAGCCTTGTTATTAGTAAGGGTATTTTATTCAAATATATATTAAGCACTTACTAATATATTTGAGATCCTGCAGATACTAGAGAGAGAGAAATTCAAATACATTCAAGAGAAGCTTAAAGGAAACCCCACCTTTTTTTTTCATTACTGCATAAATGGAAGGATATTTTCATTGAAAATGATGCTTGTTCACTCAATCACCAAATATTTATTGAGAAACCACCTGGGCCAGAAATAGATCTGTACTCTGAGGATGACACAGAGAACAAGACAGAGAAGGCGCGTGCCTCAATGAAGCTTGCTTTCCTTTGTTTAGAGACTGACTCAGTGAAGCAGAGGAGGGAAAGAGGGAGGAACCACTTACAGTTTGTGATAAATGCTGTGAAGCAAATATTGGGGTGCCTGATAAAGAGTAAACAAAAGACAACCTTTATGCGGGGGGTGCTCCCAGAGGAGTTGATGTTTAAAGGACAAGATGTAACACACACAATGAGTCAACATTGTAAGGGGATAAAGAAAGGGTGTTCCAGGTAGAGGGTCCAGTGAGGATAAGGAACTTCATTTATATCAAGAAGGTTTAGGCCGCACTGTGAATGGGTATAGCAAGCCAAGGCATCTGTGTAGAGTATAATGGGGGGTAGGGGGTGGGTAAGAACCATTCGGCCCCTCTCATACGCCAGAGTGGATCTGGATTTTACTCTAAGTTCAATGAAAGCTGTTAAATGATCAGGCCTTATATAGGGGTCCAACACACACAGATCGGGGGTTTTATTTCAGTTGTTGCATGAAGAATGGAAAAGAAGACTAGTGGAGAAATGGGAGAACAGGCTGCATCCGGGAGTCGGCCCTTGGATGTTCTGCTAGATGCCTGCCATTTGCTCTCCCAATCCACCCTCCACCCTTTCCTATCCTGTTGTCTACCTCAGAGGCTGGCTTCTGTAGGCTGCAGCCAAGGCTTCCCTTGGCTTCTGACTTCCACTTGGGTTTGGCTAATGGGAACCCCCAGCTGGAGATCAGAGGAAGGGAGAAGAGAGAGTTGTGATGTTTATTACCTCAGCTCCTCCCCAGGGTTTATCACAGGCTTGCTATATCCCTCAGCCACTGACTGTTGGTTGGTCAAATGGCCTCTACCAGGTACCCTATCTTATAGCTCCCCCTCCGGCTTCTAGTATGAATCCCTTCCCATACACCTTCCCTCTCCTCCCCTCTCCATGCCTTGGGTGGTACCAGAAAAGGCTTCTACTAGCCTCAGGGCACCGCACACAGGGCCTTGTGCTTTGAAAATGGTACCTTTATTAAACTCTAGTCAAATTACCCAATTTGTATATGCCATCTGTTTCCTGCTGGGTTCCTTACTGACACAGGAAGAGAGAGGCAAGATTTGATTTTGAAAGTTCAGTTACTGTGATCCTTGACTAATATTCTGTTCTGCTGATGCTCTGTGTATGTAATGTAAGGGTCACAAACCCAAAGGGTTACCAAGACATCATGCACTTCTTTACTTCTTTAGAAAAACCAACATCATAAACTGACCAAAGAAATAAAATGTCAGAATCATAAGTGTTAGGGTTCAGAAAACAAAATAAGAATTCATCATCACAAATATTTAATTTCAGGCCAGTTATAAGAGCTCTTGCTTAAAGTATTTAGATGTGTAGTTCTCATTCCATTTTTCACTTATTTAATCAACGTTTATTAATAGTGCTACTACTTGCAAGGCATTCTTTTAGGCACTAGGCGACACAGCAAAGACCAGCTCAAAATACCTACCCCCTTGAAGCTTACACCTTAGAGGAGAGTCAGAAAATAAACAAGTCAACAATACCTGATGTGCTCATAAAAAACAGGTATGGAAGATAGAGGGTAGGAGATTCCCATAAGAGAGAATATTACCTTTCTTAAAAGGTAATTAATTTGAGCAGACACCAAAAAGACGGATGAATTGAGCATTGACAACACCCAGGGGAAGCATGACCCAGGAGAGGAAACTACAAGAGGCTGAGGCAAGAAATACTGGACACTCCGAGTCACAGTGAAAAGGACCATGTGGTGGGAGCAGACACGGTGAGGACAGCTGGTAGTCTACGCAGTTAGAGAAACAGGTGAGACAAGGCTATCAACCCCTTTGAGAATTCTGGCTGCTATTCTGAAGACAAGAACCTATTAGGATTTTGAGCAGAGTGTTGACGGGAATAGACTTAGTCTTAGGAGGTTCCTTCCAGCCGCCGCATTATAAATAAGGTGGCAAAGATTGGCAAAAAGCACTCAGACAAAAGTCTCGGGCAGAGAGGCTAGTGGCTTGGACCAGGCCGGTAGCATTTATGTTTGATGAGTCTTTAGATATCCACGTGGAGCTAAGTAGGCATTGGATGCACGCTCCAAGTGTGGAGTTGAGGTAAGAGGTCTGAGCTGGAGATAGAGATTTGGAAAACATCAAGAAACAGCCATGAGCCTGAAGGAGACCATCTGGGGAGTGAAGAGAGGGAGAAGAGACAAGTTCGAAGGACAGAACCCTGAGGCACTGGAGGCTGACAGGTCAGAACGATGAAGGGAGCCAGCAAAGGACACTAAAAAACAGTGGCCAGTAGGATAGCAGGAAAAACCAGAAGAGTGTGGTGGCCCAAAGCCAACTGAAAAAAAACTGTGTCAAGGAGGAAGTGATGCTGCTGATGGATCAAGTGAGAAAAGCACAGGGAGTAGAACAAAGGGTTTGGCCGAGAAGGGGCCTCTGGTGACCCCTCTGTGCTCTGAGAAGTAGTGGATTTGAAAGTCTGATGGAAAGAACATCTGTAGACAATTCTGATGTTCTACATTGTTGAAGGGGAGCAGAGAAATGTTTGGTAGCCAGGAATTAAACAGGTTTTCTTCCTTTTTTAAAAATTCAGTATGGAGACATGAGAACATCTTTGAAAGCTGCTGGGAATTATCTAGTAGGGAAAGGAGCCCAGAGGATGCAGGTGAGAACAGATCATTGCAGAAGCAAGAAAAGGTGGAGGGGGAAGGGGAGATCCAGGGGCCCCTGAAGGCCATGGGTGGTGTGGAGCAGTTAGGCCCATAGCAGGAAGCACAGGGTCTGTTGTAGATAGGTTGGGGAGAGCATGTGGGGATTTCCTCCTGACTGAGCTTTTCTCAGTAAAACACAAGGTAAGATCATCCCTACAATAGAGAAGCAGGGAGGAGCCACTGAAGGTCTGAGAAGAGAGTGTGAAACAGACATCCAGGGAAGGGGGATGGAGACAGGTAGCAACCTGCCTTCAGTGTGAATCCATCAATCTCATTAGTATTAATTTAAGGCAGAGAAAAACTAAGCTACTCCTGTGAGGAAAATACACTAGATATAACAATCCGAAGCTAGAAGAAGGAGAATCCCAAATGTTGCGTTTGGTGGCGTTCTCCCATTCCGATCTGAGAGAGAGGAATGTGTGGGGCAGTCACTCTGCCTGAAAGTGAACTAAAGAGGATGTGGGGATTCCCACTTTCTCCAACATATGTGAGCGATTCAACCAACACAACATTCAAATATATGGAAATGATCTTTATTTTAGGTTCTTTCTCATTTAGCCTTTTAGGTTCTGAGAATGTGCAAAATAAATCTCAAACACTGCTTTTAAAAGCTTTCTTGTAAATTACCCCTGGTATGTGAAAGCCAAGCTCCTAGACAGAACCAAAGAGGGGAAAGAAAAGAAAAAAGAAAAAAAAAAAAAAAAAACTAATGACCCCTGACATTAGAATTTAAAATGCCCCGCATGCAAATCCACTTTTCCTTCACTCTTTTGTAATGCAATAAGCAATGAGAATTAGAATTGCAAAAATGAGAAAAGAGCTACGTGGAAATGATACAACAAAGTAGTTTCACAGTGATATTGAGAAAGGAATATGAAATGAATACAAGATAACACAGAGAGACAGAATCTGGTGTTCTGTATGGATAAGCGAGTATGTGTATGCACACACGCATGTCTGAGGGAGAGCAAGGGGAAAAAAAAATTACTTCTTTCTTTGCTTTGTTCTCCGTGAGCAAATTTTTAAAAATAGACACTGTTTTGGTCACATTTCAATAATGTGACACACAGTTCCTACTTTAGTTCCAAATGATTTTTCACTAAATGGGTTTTAAATTATTTCCTTGTAAATATAAAGACCTTTTGAATATCTGATTTTTAAAAAATAACAAACTCAAGCAACGATCAAGATAGACTCTCCGGTAGTCTTGGACACGACTTTGTTGCAGTGATTGCCTCTGACACCCCTAACCTCCACAGAACCCTGACGCTACAGATGTCTTTCTCTCTGGGCTTCAGTTCAGCACCGAAGTGTGACAGTGTAAGTGAGGCAGACTGTTTCGCACCCTGTAGCCGGAACATAGTAATAATGCAGTTAAGTTTTGAGAAATCATTTGACCCATGTGGATGTAGCAGCCGCATAGACTTGGGCTAATTGCCTGCCCCATCCCCACACCCATCCTCCTTATTTTCCCTTTTGTGCCATTCCCATCCACAGAATGAGAGAGAAGCTTCTCTATCTGGCTTATGAAGAAACAGAAAAGAAAATGCCTCAAAATTTCCCCTTACCTTTTTGCCAGTTTCCACCAAATTTAAGTTAATTCACCTATCCAAAGAGAACTCAGTGATTAACGCAAAGGGCAGTCCAGTAGGCACCTTCTTGTGTGCATGGGGAGCAATCTGGTGTGATACACCCGAGTAAATGAGGTGGCACTGAAACTCCTGGTGTGAACGATTTGCCTACTTGGTATCTATTCTCCCTTTCTTTTTTTTTTTTTCTTTAAAGATTTAAAGAATTTTAAGATTTAAATTTTATTAATTTATTTGACAGAGAGGGAGAGCATGAGGGTACAAGCAGGGGGAGTGGTAGAGGGAGAAGCAGGCTCCCTGCTGAGCAAGGAGCCCAATGTGGAACTGGATCCCAGGACCCTGAGATCATGACCTGAGCCAAAGGCAGAGGCTTAACCCGCTGAGCCACCCAGGCGCATTCCTATTCTCCCCTTCTTTGTTACTAACAGCACCCTGATTTTTTAATGACCTAATTAAAATACTCAGCTTCAGAATTCCTTGCATCTAGGAGTGATCGAAAGGGCAGTAAGATCAATAAAAGTTGACCAGAAGCCTTACTGGTAACATAAACAGTTCATTAACACCTATTTTGTATCTTAAAATAAAGCAAGTTAGGGAAAACAAAATGTCATTAAGAAAATCATAAGGAAGAGAAAATACAGAACTGGAGCGTATCCACTGATACTGTAAGTTTGCATTATCATGTTGACAAGATGAATCATATGTCTACACGTACCTACATCCATGTTGTCTGATGTGACACAAAACACCATAGGGGTTACACAATTACTCACACAAGGCATCAAAAATGAAAAGACAATACAAGGTCTTTTGATACATTTTAACTTTTTACAGTAGATTTATGTATATTTTACAGTAATAAATGACAAAATAGGCTAGTATCCACTTATATTTAGTGTTTTCATAACATACCTAGCTTTTTCTTAAATTTTCAGATATTTCTAGGCCATGTGTTTTGGGTTTTTTTTTAAGATTTTATTTATTTATTTGACAGAGATCACAAGTAGGCAGAGAGGCAGGTGGGGGTGGGGGGGCAGGATCCCTGCTGAGCAAAGAACCTGATTCCGGGCTCAATCCCAGGACCCTGAGACCTGAGCTGAAAGCAGAGGCTTAACCCACTGAGCCACCCAGGTGCCTCTACCATGTGGTTTTTTAGTTTTTCAAATTGTCACAAATCTCAAAAAAATTCACATACATATATGAGAGAGAGAGAGAGAGATCTCCCCTATTAGTTCTGTCTTTCTTGAGGACCCTGCCTACTACACAATTGTAATTGGGTAACTGCTTACTACGTCTAAATGCAATCCTCTCCGACATCTGAGACCCACCACTTTCTGAACCATGTAACTCTGCACACGTCCTTGTATCTCCCAGCCTCCAGATCTATAGAGTGGGAATATCTTGGTGCCCATTTTGTAGAGGACAAAACTAAGGACTACAGTAGAAAAATAGCTTGTCCCAGGAGATACAGCTACTAAGTGGCAAAACCAGGTTTCATGGAGCGCCTGGGTGGCTCAGTGGGTTGGGCATCCAACTCTTGACATTGGCTCAGGTCATAATCTCGGGGTCATGAGGTCGACCCCAGTATCAGGCTCTGTGCTAAGCATGGAGCCTGCCTTAGATTCTCTCTCTCTCCCTCTCTATCTGCCTCTCCTACCCTGCTCACATGTGCTTTCTTTCTCTCAAAAACAAAACGAAAAACAGAAACGGGACTTAAACCCAGAATTCAAAGTCTAAATGAGGCCAAACCCCATGCACTTACCCACCGAGTTACATGGCAGGTGATGTTGTGTTCTTTAATGCAGTTGCTAATGTAATCACTCCAACTGGTCTTCAGGGTTAACTTGCTTCAAGCTTATGCACTCCTTCTTTGCTGACATAAGTCCCTTGATTTGTAGCAGAACTAATTTACTTTCTTTTCTTTTTTTTTTTTTTAAGATTTTATTTTTATTTCAGACAGAGAGAGTGCAAGCACAAGCAGTGGGGAGGGACAGAGAGGAGGCTCAATCCCAGGACCCCGAGATCATGACCTGAGCCAAATTCAGATCCTTCACTGACTGAGTAGGCCACCCAGGTGCCCCAGAACTAATTAACTTTTAAAATCTGCAGACCACTGGCCCTGAAAAGTGAAGGACCAGACTTTTCCAGAAAATAAGTCCTGACTACTAGGGAAACAATTACTTCTGATCCCAGCAAATCTGTTCAGGGTCACGTTAACATAAGACTAACCACCTGGGCACCTGTCACCCATGCCCATAGCTCCCCTCCCTTTCCCATGACTTTCCCTTTAAAACCCCCAGCGATCCCCAGACAGAGAAGATAGTTTTGTTTTGGTTTGGGTTTTTTTGTTAAGAGAGAGAGAGAATCTTAAACAGGACCCACACCCAGCAGAGAGCCAGACATGGGCCTCGATCTCACCACCCTGAGATCATGACCTGTGCCAAAATTAAGAGTCAGATGCTCAACCGACTAAACTACCCAGGCACCCTGAAAAGACTGTCTTTGAGATGTTAGTCTACCATCTTCCCAGATTGCCAGTTTCCTGAATAAAGCAACCAAATGGTGAACAGCCAAACCTGAGTTCAAAATGGGTTCTCTGTCCGGTAACACTAACACAGAAATGGTCTGTGACTGGGTAAATCTTAGGTAAGTAAAAAGAGTATATGGGGGGCACCTGGGTGGCTCGGTGGGTTAAAGCCTCTGCCTTCGGCTCAGGTCATGGTCCCAGTATCCTGGGATCGAGCCCCACATCGGGCTCTCTGCTCTGCGGGAAGCCAGCTTCCACCTCTCTCTCTATCTGTCTGCTTCTCTGCCTACTTGTGATCTCTGTCTGTCAAATAAATAAATAAAATCTTTGGGGAAAAAAAAAAGTATATGCATGTTGCTCAGCATATAAACAAATCAAGATTATTGTGTTACAGGGCTGCTAGCTCTCTTGCCTAGGGTAGGATTTTAATTTGAAAAGAAGCGGAAGGCTGTTCCATATTAACTACTCCTGCTAACACTCCATTTTACTTCAGATAAAGATATCCTGTCTGTCAGGCACCCTGAAGTTTATCTGTGGAAGGCTGGGTTTATCCATTTCAAACTGCCCATACTTCCACAATCTCACTTTATTTTTCCTGTAGCCCCCTGAGTCAAGAAGGGCAAGTATTATTAACTCCATTTTCCAGGTGAAAGAAGTGACCCCTGGAGAGGTTAAGTAAGTCACCCAAGGTCACACAGCAAATTAGTGGTACAAGCAGTATTGGAAAACCTATCTCCTGACGTCCAAAGCACGCTTTCCATTATGCTGTGATCCCGCCACCTGTCACTTCCACCGCTTCTGAAGGGCTTAGAGTCGATGGGGCATGCTATCAGTTCCTCAGGGTAAAACCGTCCTATCTGGGTAAGAAAATGTATGAGCATGGGCACACACATATGCATACACACACAGAAAGATACACTATAATTGCATTTGCCAAAATGGTTTTATAACAGTCCAGTTGAGAATGCAGAAAATTCCAGGCTGCATTTCAGAAACAGAGCCCAGAGGGTCAACTTCATCATGAAAGAGGATTTCTTCACTCATGGGTGTATGGGTGGGTGGCTGGCTGGTCAGACGGGCTGCATGAACAATGGCTCAGGGGACTACAGGGTAAAAGCTCATTTAACTTTCACTGCTATTAAGCAGTGACGATGAAAACACGACTGGGAAACAGGCATGCCCAAGAAAGAACATGGAGAACAATTAACCCTTCTGTGACTTTCTCCCTATTTCTAAACTGCAGGGTATTAAATAGTTCTTTGTGAATAACAAGTTAACATTTTGACTCATTCTATACAATATTTAGGAAAAAGAAAGAGCTATGGGGTATTGAGTTAAAAAAAAAAATCTCAGCACGAGATTATGGTCATATGAAGTCTTACCTGAAACCAAAGAAAGTACAAAGGGAGGTAACACACTGTTTGTTGGTTTGTTGGTTGGTTTAGCACCAAAGCCAGGATTATCAGATGGCAATATTTGCCTTTCATAAGCAAGCAACCAGTCAGACACCTGCCTCAGTGGCACTGGCCTCAACAACACAGAACTTAATTTCTCTCCTCATGGCTGGCTAGATGAGTAGACATAATAAGGCAAAAAGAGGAACCACAGAATTTGAAGCTCAAAGACAAAAGATTGGCACTGGGGATAGAAGTTCCTAGGAAATTGAAAGAAGGTTTCCAAACATGCTGTCAAGACCAATGCCAGTTACCTCCCATCAAGGGAGAAGCCCACTAAAAGCTCTACTGCCTACAGTGTTACCTTGAAAATCATCAGAAAACCTCAAGTGTCTTTTTCTCTGCTACCCAAGCAAAAGGAAGTTTGGGAAGTTCACACACCAGGAGACTGGCCACCTTCTCAAAACTCACTTGCCACAGATTCAAAGATGCTCAAAACATGGACCAAGTTTCCCTTCAAACAAGAATTAAGGGTGCCTGGGTGGCTCAGTCAGTTAAGCTTCTGCCTTCGGCTCAGGTCATGATTCCAGGGTCTTGGGATTGAGTCCTGCATTGGGATCCCAGCTCAGTAGGGCGCCTGCTTCTCCCTCTGTTCCTCTCCCTGGCTCATGCTCGCTCTCTCACGCACGCGAAAATAAATAAATAACATCTTTTTAAAAATCAAACAGGAATTAATATTAGGCTTAAAACAGAAAGAAAGTGATTTGAGGCCCACCAATCTGGGCTAGAGAGTGAGCATGATGGGAAAGGTGAAGGAAAAGCCAAGAAAAAAGCCAATCAAAGGTGCTTTCCCTAAAAATCCTGGAGTCCGTGTCATCCAGTCATGGTACCATGTCCCAGAGAGAAACACAATCCAGGATCCAGAAGGTTTTTCACAATTCTACTCAGACACACAACAAAATGTAAATAGGGAAGAATCAATTCTTGATGTATAGAAAACACCAGCAAATTATTCTCTTCTTGTTGCTGCCTCTCTTAAAACTCTTCACAAGTTTGGTAAGTGGCTGACAAACACTCTCCCTCCTGGCCCTTACCAAAAACACTCTAATACCCAACCTGGGCAGCCTGTCCTGCTCACTCTTGTCATCTCTGAACTCCTTATTAAGCAGTTCAACACAACCTCTCAGTTTCTTTCATTTTCTTCCACTTTTGCTAGTCTTGAGAGGATCTGGGAGTTCACCAAGGAAATACAGATTTTTCTTGTATAGACATTAGGGAAATGGTGAAGACCATGAATAGCCATATGCAAATAATTTTACTGTTTAACATATTACATTTTGTCCCTTTGAATTCCATTGTCTCAAATAAACTCAAAAGCTAGCACTTAAGGGCACATGGGTGGCTCAGTCAGTTAAGCGGCTGCCTTCAGCTCTGGTCATGATCTTGGGGTCCTGGGATCGAGTCCCGCATCAGGCCTTCTGGTCAGTGGGGAGTCTGCTTTTCCCTCTCCTTCTGCCCCTCCTCCCAACTGCGCACTCTCTCTCTCTCTCAAATGAATAAAGTATTAAAACAAACAAACAAAAAATCTAGCACTTTAACGGAGGAAGCTTTTCAAATGGTAGACCAGGAATTCAAGACTCTAAGAGATCTATGAGACTCAAATCTGACTCCAGAGATCATGCATGGTCTTTTATAACATCAAAGATAACAATAGGAACTAGGGTCAAAAAGAGATCTTTTTCCAGCCTCATTTTGATCAAGCCAGTAAGTGTTACTATGTGCCCGGCATTGGGCTTGGTGATAGGAATACAGAGATGACTAAGTCAAGATCCTTGTCCTTAAAGATAAGGTCACAGTCTACCATGGTGTTTCTCAAACGCATTCCTCAGAGCACAAGTGTCTTTGTAAAAAGGGGTCTGTGGCCCAACCATCTGCGAAATGTGGCTTTTCCTTTTGGATATTTTTCAAACCTATCCTAATTCTAAATTAAGGAAACTTTATTACTTTACTCCAGGGATTCTCAAATTTAATTCAGTACTGATTTATGCGCTTTGCAAACACTCACCTTGAGATGAGCTTACAAATGTTGACGTAGAGGCATTCTACCTTTAGCTTAAACAAACAGATAAACAATCAGCACTTTAAAGATGAAATAAGGACAGTGAAAGCATTTTCATACAAATCACATTGCATTTCAACCAAAAAGGCCAGTGAATTTAAATGTCCAAACTGAGAGCATCTTTGTGTTCTTGTTACAATGAGAAAGTGAGCAATGAATAAAAATGGGTTGTGTGTGGGGTTATCTATTTTGCTTATGCAGGCAGTGGGAGAGGTATCCAGCCTTCCAGAATATTAGGAGAAACTGTAGTAAGATCAAATCCTTGGAATCCATAGGGGTTACGGTCAGGGAAACTTTCCGGCATCCACTGGGTGGATGGTGACAATTCCCTCATCAGTCAGTTCTAGAGCATGGTCCTTCAGCTAGTCGGCTACAGCATCAATGACAAGTTTCTCACCAGCACAGTTCTGTGGTATGATTTGGAAATCATTCCCGGAAGCCGAGCCTCAAGCCTGTTTCTCTGGGACTCCAAATGATTCTTTGAAACGCCTCAGATCCTTTAATAAATTCCTGTTCTATTTAAATTAGCCAGAGCAGATTCTGCTGTTTGCAACTAATACCCTGGGCCATGTTTTCCTTTCCCACTTCCAGTATCCAGGCAAAAAACTGTCTTAGCCATTCACAACCCAGCATTTCCCTCTCAGGAAACTCTAATCCAGCAATATTTTTCTGTGGAATCTCCACTGCCCTCCTTTACCTTCAAGCTATAAGTAGTCAATGAGACTGACCCCTAGTTCTAGACTCCCACCTGCATTCCTTGCCAACTCAATCTTCTTTCTTAGCCTAAGGCTAGTCTATTTATTGTATGAAATATACTTTTCTGTCAGTCAACATGGCAAGGATCTTCGGCTAAGTCAAAAGCCTAGCTCTTCACTTATCTTTTGAGTTGTAAATACATCCCTGGACACACCAGTGTTTTGAACCCAGTATTTAGCTGAACCGAGTATTTATCTCTCAATCTATCCCACTCCTCAACAATCATTTTGGGTTTTTTTGGTTATACATTTCATAGCTCTTCCAAAGTGTGAAGAAATCTGTCAGCGTAATTTCAAAACAAGATCCGGGTGGTCTAAGTATTAAAGCAGGCAAGAATGCCAGGAACTGTCCTGTTTGCTAGCTTGGTGAGTAACTACAGAACTCAGGCAAATTGAAAAGGTATCCATAGCACCCTCTCAAGAGGAGGTTCTCAGTGCCTTCAGAGGCTTCCAGTTTAAGAGCACAGGGTCTGGGGCACCTGGGTAGCTCACTGGGTTAAGCCTCTGCCTTTGGCTCAGGTCATGATCTCAGGGTCCTGGGATCGAGGCCCGCATCAGGCTTTCTGCTCAGCAGGGAGCCTGCTTCCCCCTCTCTCTCTGCTTGCCTCTCTGCCTACCTGTGATCTCTCTCTTTGTCAAATAAATAAATAAATCTTAAAAAAAAAAAAAAAAAAGAGTGCAGGGTCAAGACCACTGAGAAAGGTTACTTAAAAACTGTTCAAGGAAAATATTTAAATAGTCATCTTATGGGAGGAAAAAAGCACATTTCTTGATGTAGTGGTTTTAAAAAGATTTAGATCTGGCATGTGAATTCCCATAGAATCCTACTTAGCCCCCTTATCTATGTCAAAGCAAACTTAGTTTCACATCAATGGTGCTTCTCATTTATCTTAATGCTAAGGATTTATTTCTTATGCAAAATTGTTCATTTTTACCAGCTTGGAACTTTAAAAAAAAAATCACATTCTCTTCTTCAAGAATTTTCATTAAGCCAAGGTGTCATCAAGCTGAAAATCTGCAGACACAATTTTGGCTTACTTTTGCAGGAAACTCAGAGGAGTGCCCAATCCAAGCAACAGCAGATTATCAGAAGCACTGCTGACAGATTCTTTTTTTTTTTTTAAAGATTTTATTGATTTATTTTGACAGACAGAGATCACAAATAGGCAGAGAAGCAGAGAGAGAGAGAGAGAGAGAGAGAGGAGGAAGCAGGCTCTCTGCCGAGCAGAGAGCCCGATGCGGGGCTCGATCCCAGGATCCTGGAATCATGACCTGAGCCGAAGGCAGAGGCTTTAACCCACTGAGCCACCCAGGTGCCCCACTGCTGACAGATTCTTAACAGTGCTGGGAAGAGAAGAAAACATAGGTGGTATATAATGATTTACAAAGATTTCTGCTCTAACCTAAATTTGAACCCATAAGTTAGTCTATACTACCCCATGACTGTCTGTGTCCAGGAAGCTGCATTCTTCGCGAGGGCGGTGAAAGCGGGGGGGTGGGGGGAGGAGGGGAGTTGAGTTACAGTTGAAACTCAGAATGGTTTTGTCCCATGATGTATACACAGGACCTGGGTTCATAACCTGGTACCTGGAAGCATGCCGATTATCACAGAGATAAAAATTAAACATACAGATGATAGACCACATAGATTTTTCACATCTCATATATTTATTTATTGAGGCACCAGAGAGAGTCATAATCAAAATGTGAGTAGGTAACGTCACTAACCAGAACAAAATTATCAAGCTACCTAAGAAGCGTTTAAAAAAAAAAAAAAAAAAGAGAGAGAAGATTTCAAGGAAAAAGAGTCAGACTTCAATTATCAGTTATGATCTGCATAGCAATAGTCAAAGAAACTTCAAAACAGTCAAAACACAATTAACCGAAGGTTAAAACCCAGAGCATCAATATTTATTAGTGTACTTTCTAGCTCTGTGTCCAATTAAGTCCCCAAATCTCCTTAGACTTAATCCCCCTGATCATATGGGTGTCTAATACCTGTCAATGCAATTTTCGTGATTGCTAAGGAAACACTCCCTATTCATTCTATTAGTCTTTATCATCACTATATTAAATTATTCTCCCTAGTGTTTTCCCTCAGCTACCACTGGTCTGCCATTACAGTACTTCTGTTTTCCCAGAGTCTCAACACTTGCATACCCGTGGCGAATGGGTTCTTCTTTTTTCTCTTAAATTAAACCATCCCACTGTCTTGCAAAGGACCAGGCAACTGCTTGAAGACTCTAACTTGTAACTTGAGCTTCCTACCAAGCTCTTTAATTAAGCGACAATATCATTGCTTCTCTGGTTTACAAGATAATCATCTAATCCCTTTTGTTAAACTATCCGGCCTTTGGCCTTATAGTTTATTCACTTGGGAACTAGATTACAGCTTCCCAGACTAAAGCTACAGTGGCATTATTGTGACTTGTTACAAGTTTAATTAACGCCAAACAATGCCAGCCCAATTGCTGGCTTAATACCATTTCCTTTTATATAGCTACACCCTCATTTTGCCTTTAATAACCCTCTTGATTAGTATTTTTCCAAATGTTCTCAACTCACTTCTCCTGTTGAATTACAACATTCCTACCGGAAAGTGGCTGCTCAATTTTAAGACTTTAAAATTCTTGGTCTGGGTTTGCAGTGACATGTTTAGTAGATCAGCTGAAGGGAGAAAAGAAAATGGTAAAATTACCTTCATTGGTGACATCATTGATAGAACAAAGCACATTTTATGAAACTTTTTCATATACCTTATTCAGAGAGCTGGGCAGAGTAAATATTACCATGTCCATTTTATTGATCGCTGGTCTCCAAACCATGTCAATGCATACCAACCCAATGAAGTTGTTTCAAACAACACAGCTCCTTTTATGTCATTTTACTTTTTTAACAGTCTAAATAAGACTTTGAACAAAGGGGATTCTGGCTTTTAAATAAGAACCGTTTGAAAGCCTCTGTTATAGAAGGAGTCAAAGCTCAGCACAGAAGTGAGTTTACCAAAGTCAAACAGTGAATTATTGAAAAAGCAAAGACAACAACCAGGGTTTCCTACTTCTAAGTGACAACATTTGTTTCTCATACACTTACGGCCTTTGGAAGGTAGAATGCCAAAAGAATAAGGGATGCATTTGTGAACCCCTTCTCATGAGTTCATGAGTTGTATTTTTAAATAGCCTTCCTGTTGACTGCAAGACTTAGGCTCTAGAAAAGCTAGATATCTTTTACTGATTCATTAAGTCATTCCTTTACCGATAAGCTAACTCTGTGCCAACCACCCTACTACCCTGGGAAACCAAAAGCACAGGAAAGGACTGAACACTGTTTCTGCACCATTAAGCATACCAGTGGGACATACATAAAGGCATTAAAGCCCCAGAGAAAAATCACTGAAAATGTAGAACAAATGGCATAAAACACCAAGTCCTAAGGAAAGAAGAGATTAATACTAAAATAAGAGAAAGAAAAGGAAAAAAAGGGAAAGGAAAGGAAAGTGAGATAAAGCATGGATCATATGAAACAGGGTCAATCAACCTGGAGTTCTTCACCACTTACTCAACTTACAAAGAAGGCAAATTTATAGCCATTTGACCTCTGTAGGGGTGAGTCTCCTCATGTGCAAAGTTCATATGATATTACCAGCTCCCTCTACTATGCAAAGCCTACTGTGAAAATACCAGAAGATAAAATGCTTTGATGCTTTTAGAAAAGCATAAAGTCGTCTATAAATAAAGTTCAGGGAAGGGTAATGGCTGAATGATGAAAGATTAAGTTAGTAAAGGGAGTAAACCACTTCTATTACTTTGTCCAAAATTTTTAAATAATATTTAAAGTCATTATAATTTTTAAAAACTGGGAATACTCAATATATACCTAATTGTAAAAGAAGAGTCTCAAAGTTAAAGAACTTGGTCAGAGGAGAACCTTAGGATTCTATGCAGACAGGTTCCATCACTGGTTCCAACCCTCATATCCTGGTAAATTTAGTTTAATCATTCAAAATGTGTTGATTGAGTACTTCTTTTATGGCATGTCCTAGTCTAAGTTGTGGGAAGAGGTTGGTGAGCAAGACAGGCTTGATCTCTGTCCTCATGGGATGAATTCTGCTAGCAGAGAATAGAGGAAAGGGATAGGACGACACCAATAAGCAAAGAAATAAATGTGGTAACAAGATCATTTTAGTATGTATCAGTATGAAGACCATAAAACAGATCATGTCAGAGATAGTGACTTACATAGGGAGCAGCGAAAAGGTGGTCCTTTAGCTCAGGTAATGATCTAAAAGGGTAAGTAGCATGTGAATAGAGACTGTAACAATACAATACTGGAAACATTACAAAATTCCAGGCCAGAGCTGCTCCAAGGAAAACCCAAGGAAAGAGCTGAGAGTCAGGGATCAAATGTGAACTTGACTTGTGAGAGATAAGGATATTAAGGGAATATCATGGCAGTGAGAAAATTAATCCTATCCTGATGACGCTTGATCCTAACCCAGACAATCTCTCTTTACTTAGCAAATTCATTTCGCTTATGTTTTGGCCACTTGAACAAGGCTGGAAGGCGAAATTTGGACCCACCCTGCAAAGGGAGACCATGGAAGTTCTAGCCATATTTTTTTTTTCCCTGTGAGACCTTCAGTAGGCATTGGAGGGTCAAGGAGTCCCAACATGGCTTCTTTTATTGAACAATTCCAAGTTAGTGGGGACTTAATATGGCCTGTGGTCCAAAGAGGTCAGAGGAGTAAAGCTTGAGAAGCTAAAGATGTGTTCTGTCAATGGTTAAGTCCTGGTAAGAATCAGAGGACTTCAAGACGGACTTCACAGTACGAGACACCTGGGCTGTCTATTCCCATCCTCTGAAAGTTCCTGCACAATGTCAGGTAGCTTGTTCTATAGGTCTCTCCCTCTAAGTTCTTGTCACTGCTTCTTCCTCTCATCTTTCAGACCTGGGGGAGGAGAGGTAGGTAAGAGCACCTACTAGTACCAAGTTACTGCACTCTCCCCTGCCCTTCTGCTAGGAAGATGGGGAGCTGAACAAAGGCCAGAAATGTAGTCAGAGTGGTTGGGACTCTTGGGTGTTCTCCACATAGAGATAATCATGGAAACTAGAATTCTGGATGAAGTTTCTAGGAAACACATAATCAAGAGACAAGAGCAATGACTGATGAGTAAACTTTAGGAAGCGCCCAAAGAGAGGAAGTAGGAAGAAAAGCTGAAAAATGGGACAGGGAAATAACAGTTGGGAAGAAAAGAAGAAGCAGAGACAGTGTTTTGTCCAGAAGTAAAAAGGAAAATCGTAAGAAGATGGAGTAGATCAGAGAGCAATGACAGAGAACAGCTCTTGGAGGTGATGAGTGAGATATGTGGTGCCAAGATGAAGGAAAAGATAAGAGTGGCCTGCTGTAGTGATGGCATCTGTAGGCCAGGAGACATCCATGAGCCCTTTCCTACCTGCAAGTGAAGAGGGTACCATGAAACTCCCACAGAGCAAAGTGCCTCCCTGACTTACTCCGTCAACATTCACTATATTCCTGATATGAGCAAGGGACCAGAGGGAGAATTTATTTGCTCTCTGGGGCATCTGAAAGCTAATCTTGGTGTGTTCTGAGTTTCATCCTAGAAAAAGCATAGCAACTGAGCAATTCCCCAGGCACCGGGGGACAGAATTTGAGAATGATAGAAAAGTAGGATCCCCTCCTTCTTGGGCCTCTGGGTTGGTGTTGCTGTATCCTGTAGTTGCAAAAGGAGTATGATAAGCAAACAGTAGATGATCTCATTTCAATTTAAAGCAATAAATATTTGCTGAAAATTTACATATGCTTAGCAAGGAGATAGGTGGTATGGGAGACAGAATTAAATGAAATTTTCCCTACGCTCCAGGAGCAAACAGCTTCATGGTAAAAACAAAACTAATGCACAGGTAAGAAATAGGAAAAAAACCCAAAAGACAAAAAACACAATGCATTCCTCATGATTAATGAAATAGTATGGGATTATCTATGAGGATAAAGACAGAAGAATTTAATGTCTCATTTTTGCTGTTGCTGTTTATGTGTTTTCTAACATTTCTACATTTGGCATGAATTGAAATCAGTATTGAAATCAGGGGGGAAAAAAAGCAGTAAGTTAAAAAAAGAATAGCTCCTTTCTAAAAAGGAGACCTTGGTAGTCAAAGCTAAGACAGCCCTGGGTGGAACCCCAGACATGCTGCTTCCTAACAACTTGACCTTGGGCAAGTTCCTTAACCACCAGGTGCCTAAATTTTCTCATCTATAAAATCTTAGACAGGTGCTTTCTGGTAAGAAACCAGGAAACAAGACCATAACCCCTAAGAAACTTGTGGGAATAAACAAAAAATCTTCAAATCTTACAAGCTTACTTTAGTTGGCATCTCAAACTAAAATTCCCAAAGTTACTGAGCTACTCATAAGGATTTTAGGAAGAAATGATGCTTAAGAGTGGAGCTGGCTCCAACTCTAGCTCCATCCATTACTTACCAATAACTGGCCTCAAATAAGTTATTTATTTCAGCTTTCTGAGTCTCAGTTAAGACTTCATCTATGAAATGGGGATAAGAATAGAACCCATCTCCTTAGGACACTGTGAAGAAAATGCATGTCAAGTGCTATCAAGGTACCTGGCACACAGTAAGTGTCTAATTAATTTTTACATACAAAGTAGTTATCACCTGTAAAGGCTGATGCTGTTTCAGATGAATCTGCGGGAAGACAGGCATGAAGAGGGACATGTCTTTTTCATCTTTATTTCATCGGTGCCTTGCAGAACGCCCTAACACAAAGTAGAGGGCTGATAAATATTTGTGGATAGATGAACAAATAAATGTGCTGATTTTCCCATTCCATCAAGGGTCACATCTATATATTATGAAGCTGGCCTAGACAAACGAAAAAGGTACACTTTTAAGTGCTTAAATTCAATTCAATGAATTTAAAAATTAATTCATTTCATCGAGTTATCTGAGTTTATTCAGTAAGGGGTAGGGGAAGCCAGAGGCATTTTTACAGCTTAAATATACTACCTGGTTATTCAACTTCCAGTGAGAAGCTTAACCCACTGGGAAGAATCAGAGGGCTTCTTTCATCTCTCAGAATCCTAGTAATCATCTTTAAAGGGAAAGTCAGTGTGAAAAAAGGAAGCAGAGAGCCGATGAGGGAGGCGGGATGGAAACAAGACAAAAAGAGAAGAAAAAACAGAAGACGGAGAGGAGAAAGGGTCTCTCCTTCCTAGAGCCATATTTTACTACCCCACACTGTGCGATAGGCTATTTTGTCAGCATCTTCGAGCTCCAGTTCCCAACTAACAAATAAAGAGAGGGTAACTTCCAAGTAATGGCCCATACAGGTGAAATCTTGCTGCAGGTGTAAAGGGGAATGCTTGCCTACATTGGAAAATATACACTGACAAAAATGTCACCAACTCTACCTAAAAGAGAAAAGCAAAGTATCGGAAGACATGAATTCGAGTAAAATCCCTAGGACAGCTTCTTATACCTACTAATGTTTTCTTGAATATTTATCCGTCCTTCTGAAAACTTGCTGGAATGTCATTTCCTCCGAGAAGCCCTCCTTCCCCACTCAGCCGAGGTTGGGTACTTTGTTACAATGCTCTAGCAGCATCTGGTACCCTTCCACCAGAGCTGGTCCCACTGTTGTAGTTAGGTAATTATTTAGATAATTAATTGTTTATTCTCTCTGTCTCCTGCAGGATGCACACCAGTTCCAAGAGGGCTGCGTGCCCATCTACCTGTTCACCCTGAAACCACCCAAATTTACACATGCCTCGTGATGAAATAGAGAAGCAAATATATACATATACCATTTCTCCTCATTATTGGCAGACTCTGTATTTGTGAATTTGCCTACTCACTAGAATTTATCGGTAACACCAGAATCAATGCTCACGGCGCTGTGCAGCCACTCGTTGGCATGCCCAGGGTGGTGACCGATTTCTCTCCAGAAACATGCTCCAAGTGAGGTTGAACAAAACCACACTCCGCCATCTTGTTCCAACTCTCATGCTATGAATGACCCTTTTTTCTGGAGTCTATTAGTGCTCCATTTTTCACACTGTTGTGCTTTTTTTGGTGTTGCCTATTTAAAATCGCTCCCAGGTGTAGGGCTGCAGGGCCACACAACGTTCCTAAGAGCAAGAAGGCTGTGATGTGCCTGATGGAGAAAATACAAGTGCTCGATTAGTATCATTTGGTCATGAGTTATAGTGCTGTTGGCCATGTGTTCAATGTTAACAAATCAACAATAAGAATTAAGTTATGTGCCTTTAAACAAAAACAAACACAAAACAAAGTTATGTACTGATCAGTTAACCATAACGCTGGGGCCAGAGACTTGCAGGAACCCTGAATTTCCTCTAAGAGCAGTGGCTTAGCATTCATTAATTCAATGTTGGTGGCAACTTTCTAGAACATAAATACTGTAAAACCAAACTTCAACTGCCATGTATATTGAACATATACATTTATATTTAGTAAGTTTGTGTGTGTGTGTGTGTGCGCGCACGCAGGCTTAGTAGCTTTCCTTTATTTTGGAGTGCTACAACCTGTCTTTAAAATTGCCAAACAGGGGTGCCTGGGTGACTCAGGCAATGAAGCCTCTGCCTTAGGCTCAGGTCCTAATCCCAGGGTCCTGAGATCGAGCCCACATCAGGCTCCCTACTCAGTGGGGAGTCTGCCTCTCCCGCTCCCTCTGTTCCTCCCCCTGGCTTATGCTGTCTCTCTCTATCAAATAAATAAATAAAATCTTTTAAATAAATAAATAAGTAAAATTGCCAAAGCTATGGATACTGGAGGATGAAGGAATGTATAAGGGGAAATATATATGTATATGGGGCCTTATGCTGCTCAGCTACAGGTAGGGATGCGGGGTGTTGACATTCATATTACAATCTAAGGGAATGTTCTCACTGCATAGAGTTGTTCACTGGGGTGACACTTCACACCAAATACAAATTTCACACCAATTTCACTTCACACCAAATACACACACACACACACACACACACACACACACACACACACACAGACATTTGCAAATGATTCTGGGCATTCATGGCTTCCTTTTATGTACCACAGTTGGAAACCCTAACAGACAGAGACATCAATATTGAGAGGTTAAAATAGACAAACACATATATACTATATGACACATTCAATTTTACATCAAATTATTTACACTGCTTAAGATTTACATTATTTGCCTTCTACCCACTAATAACAAACATCAGCAAATTCCAAGTTATATGTATACCCAGAAAAATGACAATGTGTTATTAAGCACTGGCTTAAGATATTTACTAAGGTGGGGACACATGGGTGGCTCAGTCCATTAAGTGTCTGCCTTTGGCTCAGGTCATGATCCCAGGGTCCTGGGATCGAGTCCCACATCAGGCCCCCTGCTCAGAGGGGAGTCTGCTTCTCCCTCTCCCTTTGCCCCTCCCCTTTCCTTCTCTCTCTCTCTCTCTCTCTCTCACTTTCTCTCAAATAAATTAAAAACAACAACAACAACAACAACAAAAAGATGTCCTTAAGGTGAACTAAACAGGGGGAGAAAACCCAGAGAGGACTAAATATACATATTGCAGCAAGAATATTCATGTTAACCTCTTTTGTTTGCTTTCCTAAGATTCTCTGGCTTCTCAGGTCTGGAGGGCAGGCAGTAATATAAATTTAAGCTTTAATATCCAGGCTCGTTATAGGCAGTAACCACTACTACTAAGCCCCTGACTCTGTGTCTCTTGAACAGCAGACTATGTTTCTCAGTGAAGCTTCCAGTTAGATTGTCGGTGGAGGATGAAAGAAAGAAAGAAAGAGGAAAAAGATGGAGAGAGGGAAAGGAAGGAAGGAGGAAAGAAAGAAAGAAAGAAAGAAAGAAAGAAAGAAAGAGCAAGAGAGAGAGAGAGAGAGAGAAAGAAAGAAATCCCTGTAAATGGTTCTGTGAAAATTCTGATACGAGCTAGAATAACTCTACCATTAATAATTCAGTGTTGGTTGGAAACTATACAATTGTGAGTAGTTTATATGGACCAGAATTGGCGTGTGTTGTACCACAGGTGGATGCGAGGTCACCAAGAAACCACTTCACAGTTTTCCCAGAAGTGTAGAGTCAAAAAGGTCACTTGTGGTAAAAGATCTTTTGGATTAGTCTTTTAAATCAATGCATGAATTAAAGACAATTTACATATAAATAGGCTAATACTCTGGCTTTGAAATTAAATGAATTTTTAAAAGATTTAAGTAACTGCAGAAAAGGTCAGTTAGGCATTAAGTATACATAATGTGATTTCTGAAAACTGCTTGTCTTGGTTTATTAATATTTTGTATTCATTATCAGTGTCATTCTAAAAATTGTGTGCATATTTAGCAACACACCAAAGTGAAAGCCAGGCCCCTGAACTAAGAAAACGTACTTCACAAGTCCATATTTGGAAGAAAGGGTCTAGAATCTAGACATAAAAAGCCAAAAATTAATATTAATACACATTAGATTCAAACGTATCACAATATGTTCTAAACAAGCATGGCATCATTCAAGTGAAATTCACCTTGACATTTAGCTTCCCTGATAAATCACCGGTCTTCCAAAACACCATAGCTATAGGTGGTCTACTAAGTTATCAGAGAGGAATCAGAATCACTCTGTAATCCTAATAAGCCTCTTTGGGAGTGTAAATCTGGAGTTTTTTCCAAGTGTGATTAAGACACAGAGCAGAACTTCTCTAGTAACAAACCCACTCCCTGCCACCACCACTTTTATAAACATCAGAATACTTTAAAAAATGTTCAACCCCAGGATGAACAGGTGGAGCATAGGGCATTTTTAGGGCAGTGAAACTATTCTGCCTGATACCACAAGGACAGATACATGACATTATGCATCTGCGAAAACACACAGAATGTGCAACACAGAGGAAACCTAACGTAAACTAGCGACTTCAATTAATAACAATGTATCAGTATGGATTCATCAATTATAAAATGCAGGACACCGATGCAAGATGTTAATAATAGGGAAAACTGGGTAGAGAGAGAAGGTGCACGGGAATTTTGTACCGTTTGCTCCATTTTTCTGTAAACCTAAAACTGCCCTAGAAAAATTAAGTCTATTTTTTAAAATGGTGGACCAAATTTAATAACATACTCAAAGACACTTTCTTTAGATAAATGGTTTAGCTATACTCTGAGGAGCCCTCTCCATCCTAGGAGGTGATTCTCTGACCACTTGGCTTGGGGATATCTGGAGAAATGGAGCAGGAGAGAAGAGTGAGCAATGAAAATGAAGCCACTCAATCTAAGCCTACATTCCCACCCCTGTTTCAGACAGAGCAACCCCCCTTTCATCTGTTGTATGTATCGTTTCCCACACTAGAGTCCATTAAAGTGTAAGTTCCTCAGCAAACGAAAAAAAAAAAAAGGCATGAAAAACACTGATACAAACCCAATAAAATACCTAGCTAATGATCCCATACACTAATTCTCTGAGCTACTGAATAAATAAACATTGAACTCGAACTTCCCACCTGACCATTATTACAGCCTGTGACTGAGCTAAGGAGAAGCTCAGTGAATGTCTTGGAGGGTCCAACTGATCAATACTTACTGAGCATCAGTCATGCCCCCAGTACTCCTCGAGGACATGCAACATATTTTGAAGATACAAGTGAAATGCAAAGCCCTATTCCAGCCCTCAAGAAACTTATAATCTTAAGGAGAGATAAAGCTAATACTCATAATAAACTATGGAAATAGAGTATGTCTCAACACCCAGGACCCAATGTAATGAGCTAAAACCAGATTTCAGGTCTCCTGTCCAGTATCAACAAATTGCCAGTCCTCCATGGAGGAAGAGCAAGTACAGAAGAGAACATTCCAATCCCCAGATTGCCTAAATCTTTGTCTCCCTTTGAAAAAGGCAAAATCAATGCTAGCAAAGTCTGACAATCAGCAGCGGACAGTGTCTTTATTACAGACAGACATAAAAAGGAACAGAAGCAGAATGTAAGCAACGCTGAACTGTTTTGTTCGAGTCAGTTGTCGACATGCCTCTTCTCCAAACTAGTGACTCCCCACCAGGTACTCACTAATGAGTCAGTTCCCGGGATCTTGCAGAAGGTGAGTTCC
Source organism: Enhydra lutris kenyoni (assembly GCF_002288905.1). Taxonomy (NCBI): domain Eukaryota; kingdom Metazoa; phylum Chordata; class Mammalia; order Carnivora; family Mustelidae; genus Enhydra; species Enhydra lutris. Next base: position 17,860,743 of record NW_019154094.1, read on the forward strand.
TTCCAAACAAAGGCACAGTGGGCTGGAAGACTGGGCGACCTCTCTCAGGGGCTGTTGAGAGATGCCCTGCCCAACAGCAGCAGAAGCAGCCTCCAATCAAGACGGCTTGCTGCCCAAGACCTCCTCACCCTACCCCTGCAGAAAGAAACACTTGAGATGACATTTATCCCTAATACCCAGCACTACACTACAGAGAAAACACTCTGCTGTTTATGACAGGCACAGGGATTTATTTTTTTAAGCCTGTATGTGTGTTATGCTATAAATTACCCTGTTTGTGGGTGTGAGAATAAATATCCATGTATATAGATGTGTATACACACACACACACACACACACACACACAGAGTATGTTACAGTTAAAACCATGCTGTCAACAGCCACTCAAATCCAGAGAAATTTATGATTGTAAATACAGGCACACATTCAGGATAAAGACAGGAGAATTATAAATACTTCGTCAGAATAAATAAACTGCCTGAAGAGCATCACCATTTGCAACACAGCCTTGCCAGTTCACAATGATGGCCAGCAGACCTGTTGCAAATGAACAACTGGGAGATCAAACACGATTAAAAATGCAAAGCCGCTGCACCCAAATGACATGCTTTATTTGCAATGAACCCTGGACTCAAAGGCACCAATGCAATCTACAAGGAAAGTGCTTTTTGGTAATTCACTTGCCCACTGAGGTCCACTATTGAGGAATCATACTGCAGGACTTTCTTAAAGTAGGCAGAGTTATTTATAGCCATTAGTAATTGCATCTTGAGACTATCCTTCAATTATAAATTTCTTTTTTTTTCACTGAGAATTGATAGTTTGTGCTTTACCAACATGAGACCCAGAAATCGGTAGGAACTTGCATAATACATAAGCTATGAGCAGCTGAAGAGTGTGGGCTTTAAGTATGTACAGGAAAATTAATAGCTGTACTAAAGTTGGTGGGCAGATACCCTTGTACAGAAACTACAGCAAAGATTATACTGGTTAAAAACTGAAAATAAAAAAATAAATAAAAGATTCTAATGTCTATAAGACACAAGAAGGTTCAATGGAAGGAAGCCAGCCCCCGTTTCCTTAATCCCAGTATAATTTGATTCTACTGTATGTTATTTCTTATATATACATACATACAAATACACAGGACATTTAAAGATTTATTTTTAATAACCTATAAATTAAAAGTAAAACATAAAGGTCTTGGGTCTCAGAATCAGATGTTGAGAAGGAGACTTACATACAAGTGATTTATTAAGGAACAGCTCCCAAGAGAAATTGCTGAGGCAGTGGCAAGAAGCCACACAAAGGTGGGACTTGGGGTACAGTCCTTTGAAGGGAGTGTTCCCACCGGCAAGGGAACTTTGTTGGGCTTTCACATTCCCTCACCACTCAATCGCTGGTAAGGGCTGGGCAGGCCCAGCAAAGCCTATAGCTCCGGGAAAGATGGGTGCACCTGCACCACTAGAAGGAAAGGACCCCGAAGCTAGGGTGGGGTTCTCAAAGATGGTGAAATGTACTGGTGGGAGCTGGTTGATTCTCTGGAACTTTCTATTACAAAGCAACAAACGGCCCATATTTTCCTGACACGAAAACTCCAGTTGATTTCCTTTTAAAAAAAAAGCAAGGATAGAATAAAATTAGAGACTTCAAATAGTACAGAAAGACAGAAAATAAAATACTCTCTTTACTTGCCCCCACATTCTTTTCAAAGCTGATCCTTATTTACAGTTTTCTATAAATCCTGCTAAGGGAAGAACACACACATACACATACACATACACACACACACAATGTATCTGTATAAGTATTAATTTTAAAAATACACAGATTGGACTATAGTATCCAAACTGTTTTTACCTTATTTCCCCTAAGTGTATATCTTGGATATATTGTAGTTAGATAGGTAGATAGATAGAAAAGAAAAAGGCAGGGAAGGGAAAAGGATGGAATGATGGAGGGAGGGAGGGAGAGAAGGGAGATGGGATGAAGGACACTGTACTTCATTGACTCTAAGATAAACAGTTTTTCCACATTTTAACATTTCTGTAATCAGATATCTTACGACTGACAGCATTTTAGACTTGATAAAATGCATCAGATAGACATATAAATATAGTTATAGATAACGACAGCTGAGCACACACAGCTCTACCACATGAGAGGCAATACAGGATAGAAGTTAAGAATATATCAGTACATTGCTTATTATTGAAACACCATTGCATTCTGGGAATAAGCTCCCTATTTGATAGAGCTAATATTCTCTTAATAATACGTATTATATTCATAAACTTTAACTGTAAGTTTTCATCATAAGTCCATGGATGAGATTGATTTATAGTTTCCTATTTCGTGCTGTCTTTGTCAGATTTAACAAAGTTCGTTATGTTGGCTTCCTAAAAACACATTGGTGGTTTTCCTTCTCGGTGTTGTGGATAATTTTATTTTGATAAAAGAATTCACGTAATGAATTCAGATGAATTCAAATTCAGAAAGTACAAAAGCACGTACATTAAAAAGTATCTGCCTCTTACCTGTCTTCCAGTTCCTTACTTTCTTTCCCCAGAGGTAACCATTGTTCCCAGTTGCGTTTCTATTCCTCTACAGGTATTACACACATGCAGAAGCACACGCACACACACCTCAAAAGATGATGTAACAGATACAGGGTTCTGCCTCTTGCTTTTTACCCCCTTAATATATTTTGGAGATTGTCCCATAGCCACCACAGAACCTCTGCTTCCTATCTAATAACTGCACAGTTTTTATTCCATTATGTGGATATAAATTAACCTTAACATTCCCATGTTAAATAGTATTATCATTATCTGCTCCTTAAAAGTACCAAATCGTTTGTCTCTGAAAGCATACAGATTTGCGGCTTTCTTTTATATCTTTGACAACTTCCTCAGATATCTCCAATGTTGTCGAAGTTCTTCTTCTTGAGTACGTTTAGATAACTTATTAGCCTATTTAAAAAATCCATTCCATCAAGATTTTCAAAGTTGTATGAAAAACATTTTGCAAAGGTTCTCCTTTTATTCTTTTGATTTCTTCTTTACTCATGGTTCTTTTCACTTCTTTTCACTTCTAATTTTGTGGTTTTGTGCTCCTCATCTTTTTCTTGATTAGGCTAATAGGTGGATTATTACATTGCTTTGCATTGCTTTCAAAGAAACAGCATTTGGGTTTATTCATGATACTCACTGGGTTTGTTTTAGATTAGAAAATTTCATTTTTTAACTTAGTATTATTTGGTTCTTTCTGCATTCCTTCTACTTATTTTCCTGCTCTTAAGTCCAATATTTAATTCCCTTATATTATAGACTGACTATGTCCTCCCGAAATTTGTATGTTGAAATCTAATCCCCAGTGTGATGGTGTTTAAGGGTGGGAACTTTGGAAGGTAACTAGGTCAATGAGGGCTCTGCTAAATAACAACAACAACAACAACAACAACAAAAAGGACATTATGGGATTAGTGTCCTTATAAAAGGGACCCCAGAGAGGTCTCTCACCCTTTGCCCATGTGAAGACATGGCGAGAGGACAACCTCTGTGAACCAAGAAGGGAGCTCTCACCAGATGCAGGGTCTACTGGAGCCTTGATCTTGGACTTCCCAGCCTATAGAACCATGAGAAATACATGTTGGTGGTTTACGCCACCTAGTCTGTGGCATTCCGTTATAGTAGTCCAGATGGATTAGAGCATTTTATTTCTCATGCTTTTTGTCATTGTTATTTAGGTGTTCCAGGCTATACATTTTCTTCTAAGCCCAGGGTTTAGTGGTAGCCCCCACGTTTACAAGTATTCTATTTTCATTATCAGTGCTGTCTAGATACATTTCAAGTTGGATTTTGAATGTTTCTTTCAATTAAGAGTTGCTCATCGAGGCATTTTAAAATGTCCAGATTGTAAGATTTTAATAATGAACTTCTACTTTATTGCATTGGAATCAGGTGATGGGAACTCTACTATTTCAACCTTCTTGATATTCTCTGTGATTTCTTTGTAACCTATAAAGGCCAAGTACTGCAAATTTTCCAAAGGTCTGTGAAAAGGAGTTATAGTCTCTATTATCAGGGTCTAAGTTTAGATATAATTATCTACTTCATCTTTATCAATTATTTTGTTCAGATTATTTTTTTACCTACTTGATTTTTCCACAGATTCAGAGGTTAAAATCCTGTGATGATGTTTCTCTTTATTTCTCCTTGCATTTCTATAGTATGCACATAGTGTACAGCATTACTGTATCATATGACATATCCTGAACCCCACGTTTCAGCGGGGCCCCCATATCACAACATACCCCAACCAAAAATGGTTAGAAAACACAACGGGGTCTCTGTTACTCAGGATTGGGTGCTTGGTTCCTGTACAAGACAACTAGCCACTTCTATTCTCTGTTCCTAATGTCGTCCATGCCCCGGAAAATGCTTCTCTACCTCTCTTGCTTGATGTCTCTGAAGAAAAGGTGACTGAGTATGTGTCAGGGAGGGCTGTGAGTTGTGCGTGTGCAAAATTGCACACGGCTCAGTGGTATGGGCAGAAGTCAAACAGAGGAAGGGCTTAGATGTGAATAAGACAAATTCATTTGTCAGCTCTTTCCTCTCTGATAACATGAGTGCAACAGATTTCTGCACCAAAAAAAAAAAAAAAAAAAAAAAAAAAGCCTCGGTTCCCGGCAGTGCTGCACATCTATTCTCTCTCATCAGACACTGGCAGTGCTTTCAGAAGCCTCACAAATTCCAGCCCTATTCACGACTGTTTCACATGGTGGTTTAGGCCCAGCTTACAATATTCAATAATGCACGCTCTCCTACAAATTGAATATACGTATGTTGCAGCATAAGATACATGAAATCTGATACCAATTCTTTCTATTAGCCACTAGACACTGAACACAAAACTGAAAATCATCTTATTTTTATAACACTTCATAAGATTGAATTTAAATCTCAGAAAATAAAAAAAACTTTAAATAAAAAAAAGATTCGATTGACTTGACATTTTTCTATCATTTGAAAGGTCTGCATCTTGTCTTTTAATTCTAAAAAATTATTTGGACATTTTATAAGAAATGTCTTTTTTGAAAACATCCAAAAAATAATCGAACCTTTCTAATACATATCATTAATTTAAAGATTAATGAAAATATACTCATATTTTATATATTATAAATACAAATGCAGCTTAGCTTTTAATTCTTTATGTGAAAGGTCAGCAAACTTTTCTGTAAAGGACCAGACAATAAATATTTTAGGACGTTTCAACTGCTCACTTCGGCCACTGCAGCACAAAAGGAACCACAGATGATGGGTGAATGAAGGAGTGTGGCTAACGTTGGCCCCATGGCCTCAGTTACAGTCCCCTTCATCAGATCACTACTGCCAAGATACACAAATTGTGTAACAAACAAAAGCAAGGATAAAAACACCCCACCTTTACTATGCCACCATATTAATTTTAGTGAAATGAAGATATAAGTAAGAAATAATTCACTTGGAATAAATATGTAATAATTTATGAACATTTCTTTTTAAAAACCCACCCAAATATCATCCCTAATAATAAAACATGTGCAGTAAGAATCAAATTCAGTTATTTCTGATAGCTTGCCAATTTTCAGTCATATAAAAATCATAGCTATACTTTTGGATTTTGTTGTTAAAAAGTTATATTCTCATAGCAGAAGCAGAAAAATATTTCTTTAACAGTTTATTAGCTAAGTTTATCACTGTTAACCATTGAGATAGACGGGATGTGGCCTCCATTTGTACTCCTGCTGTGGTGCCCACACACCCACAAACAACAGTGATCATCAGAGTTAATCCCAGCTGTCTTGAATTACATTCCAGTAATTTCTAGTTCACATCTATTGATTCTACTCTAGACCAAATGATCATTTCTCACTTGGACTACTGCAGTGGCTTTTTTATTGTTCTTCCCACATCTATTCTTGTCCCCCAATCCAACTTATTTTCCACACAACAGTCATATTTTAAAACCATAAACTGGAAGCTATCACTTCTGTCCTTATGGGCATTCAAAATAAAACAGCGTACGATACCATCTAAAATCCTACTCATCCTTACCTTCCAACTTTATCTTGTGCACCCCCTTCCTTATCCAGTGCAATATAGTCAGGAGTGTGGGAATCTTGCAGGGATGTCTGGGAAAGGTAGCTCCTGTCAGTGGAGGGAAATCCTCTTGAGAAGTGTTCACCTGTGAGACTGTAACATCTGACACTAAGGAGCTGGGGTACAGGTATGCTGCACCAGCAAAGCTGACCATGATGGGACAGCAACAACATCGTTCACAGAGGGAAGTCCGACATAAGCGTGGATTCTCAGGTTAATCGCCATGGTGAGCAACAGGGCCTCCGTCTTGTTGGACCTCTCTGAGACCCTGATGTGATTCAGATGTATATGTGTATGTAGGATGTGCTTTGGAATTGCCTGAACAAGGTATGGAAGAGGACAGCGTTTATTCACCATTTATTCCCTCTTCCACCACTCAGGGATTACTCTGTGGTTTATTTACTCTCTTATGTTTCCAGGCTGTCAATCCCACACCAGAAGTGTCTGAGAAGCTCTCGGGTGGGAGATGGGGATACCCAGTGCAGCGTAGGCAAGAGGCTTCTGGTCACAGCTGCCCCAGGCTGGTTTCCACAGCAATGGCCCAAGAAACAAGTGAGACAAGAAGATATGAAGTGGGCCACAGACTTACTGGCATTCATTAGTTTCCCTAGATCTGTAGAGAATGTGGCTAATCTGTCCTATGCCTACCAGCAATTTTCAAAGATCTGTAGCTATTCTTTCCTTCATTCTTCTTCTATATCTTGGACTAATGACCTAATAGGCATTTCTAGTTAGGCAGGTCACGTGGCTTTACAGATCAAAATTGAGTAAAAGAAAAATGACACTTAACTTATCCAATTCCTGGCAATTTCAAGTTCTCTGGAGTTTTCATAGTCACTGGAATGAATGGTATCATTTCATTCTCTGGTGATGATTCTATGTGGACTATTTTATTGAAAAAAATCAGGTACTGTCTATATTGACAGGAGAAATGAACCCCACCACGTTCTAAATACTGATGATGATTGTGTGTGCATATCTCAAAGCAGTCCCTGAGCCCCACTGTCAATGGCAAACAGTGATTCGTTCTCTCAAAGAATGGAACATAATGGTAAGTTCCCACCTTGAAACAAACCTGTAAGATACTATATTTCCTTCAAATCACACAGTATTGTTCATGAAGGTTAGAAGCATATAATATCCAACCTTCCTGTTGGTGCCTCAAATGCACAGTTCATTATTGTCAATATGAAAAAATTTCTGTCAACAAGTTACAGTCAGGTTACTATCATTCAATCATGTTGCTAATAAGAATAATTTCATGGTAACTGGCATATTCTAGACAAGAGAAGAAGGCAAATGGCCAGAATCATTAATGATCTGTGCTGACTTTCATGGTAAAAATGATAATATATTAGTTTACCAGATGTTGGATCCAGCCATGGGCCATTAACAGGAGGGTGTTCTCGGGATGTTTTCAGAACAAATACCAGCTGGTTTATTTTCAGCTTGCAGACCTAGTTGCATGCATCCCATATCAGATCTACCACAATGCTGTCAGATACATCATAAATTAAAGGCTCCATGGGCTCATTATCGACTCTTATTTTTAAAAGCAACACATTGTCCTGCTGAGACCCAAAATATTAAATGAGCATTTAAAGAAACTCCAAAATGCACTGCCTTCAGAAAATAAAATTGCCCTCCCCCCTTTAAACTGTTTACAGGGCTGAAGTTTTCAAAATGCCCTTCGTTGTCAATTTTGCCTCAACATTTGTAAAAACAATAACAATAACAACAAACAAATTCCCATCTTGTCAGGAGGGCTTTCAGGCCAAGTCTTTTAGAAACGGGGTGTCAGTGTATTAGCAAACTTAATAGGCTGCATTCAGAAGAACAGAGGCACCAGCAGCCACTAAACAAGTTAAAAAAAAAAAAAAAGAAGAAGAAAAGAAAAACCTCACTCCGGGAAATTTAATGTACACCACATTAGTAACCAGGACGACCCATATTTCCCAGCAATCTGTGGCACAAATACATTCGTATGAGAAAAAAAGCTTCCATCTTTCCTGAATCTTCAGGACAAATGTAAGGCTTATTTAAATTCCTTTTCCACCTTGCCTACTACACAGCTCCGCTCCCAGCATGCAGCGGTCCCATTTGAAGACGGAGGGGTGAGTGCATATCAACACGGAGATAGACGGATAGATAGATGATACATAGATAGATAGATGATAGATGATAGATAATAAATAAATAACAGGGCAGTTCCTGTTTTCAACCGTTGTTCCCATCACAGTTGCCATTTATTATGGTCCAATTACCCCACCTGGAAAGTGTTAAGAAGACAAATCTCCCAATGAATGGGCATGGGGCAGAGGGCGGAGTTGCAAGTCTCCAAATTTTGATGGGTGGGCTCACCCTTCTCCTGAAAGAGGACCATGTTCAGGCGACTGGGGCCGGTTTGTGCGCCGCATTCTGTTGCCACCAGTTGGGTGTGCGACACAACTCCTTGTAATTATCGCCTATATGTACAGTAATTGTTAATTAGCGCATTTGTAGCCAGCCGCCGCCAAAAACAGGGTGGCATTCTTAACGTCGTGATTAGGGGTTTTGTGAGCATTTTGGGGTGGGGGACACTTTCTCACTGAAGAGTCTTCCGCCCCATTCACGCTCATTCAGCTCTTTCTGGGGGAAGTTAAAAGCTGCAGTGATAATCCCTTAAGTATGACTTGGAAGAGCATAAAAGGTGCAGTGTATAAGCAATTGGATGAGGAAGCCTTTTATGCAGAGAGTCGCTGAATGGGCGGCTGAGGACAGCCTGAGCGGGGAAAGAGCCGAGCAGACCTTCCTTTCGAAGGTGGTGGGAGAAGCGGGAATACCATGGCAGCTCGATTCCCTTTAATCATCCGATTACTGTATTGTCCCTGCCCCTGTTTCACCTTGTTTGTCGGTGCCAACCGGCTCCTCGCTGCCATTTTGCTCTCAGAGTGGGAGGCGGGAGCAAAGCGATTTTTGGTAGGGACCCAGTTTCTCGATGAATGCCAACTCAGCCAGCTGGCACCGAACAGGCCAAGCCTTCTTCCGAGGGGGTTAGCAAAACCCAAATTAGCATGCTCCATTTTAAAAACTTGCTTTTATTTAAAGACTAATTCATGACAAACAGTGGCTCCCCCACTGAGGTCTGGCGCCCCGGGGGCTGGCACCCAACCAAACACATGCAACTAATTGCCACCCTCAGATGACACGCAACTAACAAGCTCCATTTTGAGGCGGTAGATTAACTAAGAATGTAACCCCGGAAGGCAGTGGATGCAGAAAAGCTCCTTTCATAACCCTGTCCTAGGCTAACCATGGCAGCAAAGCGCCTGAAAAACACTTTTGTTTCCCTGTACCAATGATTTATCTCCACGAATGGCTGCAAACATGGCTAACTTGGAGGAAGGTGGCCAAGGGCACTTTGATTCCCCTCGTGGCTACTGAAGGCAAGGGCTCTGCCCTTCTCCTTACTCAAGGAAATAGGACAAGTCTCCTACTTTCTCAAAGCTCTGCTTCTTGTCCCAATGTATCTATGCTCAGGCCTTTTCTCTATAAACAACAGCTCTGGGGCCAGGATGCCCAGGTTCAAATCCCAGCTCCATAATTTACTAGTAATTGGCAAGTAATGTAACCCATCCCTGCTTCAGTTTCCCAGTCGTATTTCACAATAGTAACACCTACCTTGTAGGGGTATTATGAGTATGAATGAGTTAGTGGAATGACATACATAGAACAGTACCTGGCATATCATCACTCCTTCATGAAAAGAAGTCCTCTGAGTCAGAGATAAGTTACCCTTATAAAGGGAAATTTCCCTTTCCATACTCTGCATTTCAGTTAAAGCATGCATCTATCCATAAACTTCCCTCGGTTTCTATCTCTAAGCCTTTGCTCGCTGTTCCTTCCCCTCAGCTGTCCTTCTCTCATTGCACAGTTCTTCATGACCAAATCCCAGACCCCTTCAATGCCACCTCTGCCAGAAATCTTCCCTGCCATTCCAGATGCCGTGAATCCCTTCTCTCGGGGCAGGTTCATAGCATTCCTGCAAATGACAGCACTTCCTGTGCCTGTTACATTTCCTCTTCTAGACTGGCTGCTCCTTCTCAGCATAATCTATGTGTCACGGGCACATAATAGGCTCTCAATGAGTGTTTGCTGAACAAGTAGGTGGTGGAGTGAGAAAACTGTTCCACATAAATGAGTAGCTTTACACTATGGTTATGCTGGTCACTGCTTAATGAGAAGGACAGGAGAGTAATTTCTGGAGGGCTTCCATAGCTGCTGGGGCCCAAAGGAAGAGTTCTGTACAACTTTTCATTGACTTAGGGTCACAAACCAAGCCCATCAGGGAGATTTGTCAGTGACTGTATTCGCCTTCCAGGGCTGCTGTACAAAATACCACAGACCACCCACTTGAACAACAGAAATGTATTTCTCAAAAGCTCTACAGGCTGTGAGTTCAAGACCAGAGGTCAGCAGACTTGGTTTCTCTTGAGGCTTCTCTCCTTGCTTTGCAGAAGGCAACCTTCTTGCTGTGCCACATGGTCTTTCTTCTGTGTGCATGCATCCCTGGGGTCTTTACTTCTTTTTATAAGAAAACCAATCATGTTAGATCAGAGGTCCACAGTTATGACTTCATTTAACCTTAATTAGCTCTTTAAAGGCCCTATCTCCAGATGGGGGTTATGCTTCAACACAGGAGTTTTGGAAGGACAAAATTCAGAAAATAACATACACAAATACTCAAAACATGGGTATTTGGAAAGTTACTTAAATCCGCAGGACAAAGGGGGTTGGCAGGAAGCACACATAATCTTTTGCTCCTTGAAGAAAGTCCTTGCATTCAGGCCCCAATTATATTAGCAAAACTTCAGTCAGTGAAAGCAGATCTGGCATTTGAATATATGACAATTTTATTTCAATGAAAATTCTCTTCAGAATCTGTGAGATTCATTTGAGGGGCTCAACTACTCCTCCCTTAGAGACAGAAGAACATTAGCATCCTGGAAGCAGCCAGGATAACACTGGCTCCTGTTAAAGACACACCCTCTCGCAAGAACACGTAGAAATTTCCAAGTGAAGCCCCATGCACTTTCCAGGATGGGGCTCACTTCAGTCCTTCTAGGACACAGTTGATCTGAATCCTATCTATTTGCATACACAGCCAGAGCTGTATGTCGCCCTGAAAAATCTCACCCAGGTTCTCATGCAAGCATTCCTTTTCCAGCCACTTTCTAATTCATTGCTGCCACCCACATACACAGATTGTACTTAACAGTGTGACTTTCTTACACTGTTTCAATTCATTAATTCCCAGTTAGGAAGGTCCCTCACATCAATCCATAAGCTAATGTCTCCCATGGTATTTGTTCATAACTCTCTCTTAAGACACTTCATATATTTTACCTGGTAGGTGTATGTGCCACTCCTGCCATATTTTTTGAACTAGTTAAGGTTAGGATTGTGTTGGATCGGGTATTTTTTTTTTTTAAAGAATTTATTTATTTATTTGACAGAGAGAGATCACAAGTAGACGGAGAGGCAGGCAGAGAGAGAGAGAGAGGGAAGCAGGCACCCTGCTGAGCAGAGAGCCCAATGCGGGACTTGATCCCAGGACCCTGAGATCATGACCTGAGCCGAAGGCAGCGGCTTAATCCACTGAGCCACCCAGGTGCCCCTGGATCGGGTATTTTAATTGAACCTGTGTCTAGTGTGATATGGCACACAGCAGAGTCGTGGTAAGAGTTTCTTGGAGTTTGCTAGGAGTGTAACAGCAGCACTAAGCATTGGAACAACAAATCACAGGGTCACCCAGCTCCATTAGGGTGAAGTCAACACCTTAGCAAGATCAAATCTCTCCCTCCATTTTTAATCCAGAGCCAACTGACCCAGAAACACCCCACATCTCCACCATGACTTACAATTTGTCTGAAATAATAAAGGGGAAAATGAGAAGCTATTAGCTCTACTTCCATTCTCTAGTCAATCATCATGATAAATTATTAATCAGCTGATGCACTGCAAAGAAATTTTTAGGCCTCTCTCCAGAAATATAAAGTAGTCATTTCCAAGTGAACAATTAACCATTTTATTCATCTAAAAGTCATAGAATTTATAGAAAACTTATTCTTTGGGCATATTTTTTTTTCTTTTTGGATGTCGGGGGAGGTAAGAGAGGTCTATGTGACATCTGAATATACACTTTCTCTTCCATCTCTTATTTATTAATGACGTGGAATTACAGAATCCAAATGTGAAGAAAAAAAAAAAAAAAAGATGTTCTAAAACATCTCCTAAACAGTTAAGCATTTGTAACTTTGTTCCTAAATAGTGCGACATTCCTGACTGATCACTGCTGGCAAGGACAAAGCGATCAACTGCCATAATCCTTTCTTCCCCATGATTGACTCGGTAAAACACAACCGTAACTCATACTTTCATGGAGCATACATTCTAGGGGAAGAAATAGTGAAAAAGGAAGGTAAACCAACAAATAAAACAGCTGTGCTAAGTTTTACAAAAGAAACAAAACAAGGGGAAGGGGCTGGGAAAAGGGGAAGATATGCCTTAAGGAAGATGTTAGTAGCAGGAATCACCATGAATCAGAAGAATTCTGCAACTGGTGACTTCCTATAGAATCAAACCCAAAATATGCAAATAGAGAATTCAAATAGAACATACTTAGCTCTAGCTATCAGCTGACCTCAGAAACTCCCAAATTTCCAGCGGCATCTTTTCTTTTCTTTTTAGTCATGTGTTGTTTCCCTACTAATAACCATATTTCTTAAGGATAGTTTTCTGAGCAAGAAGAATAGTGAGCAATGTGCTTTTTCAGTCTCATTTGAGGCTCATTAACAGTTTCCACTTTTATGAAAGTGATGTACTTTTATTTTATTTTTTTTTTAAAGATTTTATTTATTTATTTGACAGAGAGAGATCACAAGTAGGCAGAGAGGCAGGCAGAGAGAGGGAGGGAAGCAGGCTCCCTGCCAAGCAGAGAGCCCGATGCGGGACTCGATCCCAGGACCCTGAGATCATGACCTGAGCCGAAGGAAGCGGCTTAACCCACTGAGCCACCCAGGTGCCCCAAGTGATGTACTTTTAAAGGTAGTTTGATCTGTTGCTACAAATATTAATCCTTTTCTTTAATCTTCTTGCCTTTCTTTTTTTAGAGAAGGGAAGGTGAGCAATAAAGTTTAGTCTCAACCATACGTTTAAGGTTTGCTTAGGCTTCTTTTTTAGCTTTATCAATGAGAATGGAGCCCAGAACAATTAAATATTCTTTAATTTTGAAGTAGATATTGTGGGGTATACTTACATGACCTTCCCTAGGCGTGTTTTCTTTGGGAGGCTCAACCCTATCTCATATCAGATACATTACACTAAACGGTTGTCAGATGTGAAATCTTTGAAAATAAATTTTTGTACTTTTGCATTTGAAATTATTTGGTTACCTATAATTTAGTTTATGTGATTTTAAAATTAGCTAAAATTTCTCAGCAATCATCATGTATTTTCAGAAATTCTTAAGAAGAGAGGACAGCTTACTCATAAAATGTAAACTTTTATAATTACTAAACTAAGGAATTAATAACAAAAGCATAATGTTTTATTTTCTTGCCATTTCATTTAATATCTAATAGCTCTGATTCAGCAATTCCAACATACAGTGAAACCGAAATAATTTTTCTTTCTCTTTTCGTTCTCAAAATTTTCCTAAGCCTTTGAAAAATGCATTGGCCCTAGTCCTTAGGGCCAGGTATCTAAAGGTTAAAGAAGCAATAGAACAATGTGTGTATATTCCTGGCTCTGATATAGCACTAGACAGTGGGCAGGTCCCCCCAAATAAAGCTGACACTGTTACAACCAAGCATAATCCCAACTAGCCCAAATGAACGGACCAAAATCCCTAATGTTAAAAAAAAAAAAAAAAAAAAAGCCTTGCCCTGATTTTACTGTGATTTGTGCACTTCCATCAGAAGTTCCACTCAACATCACTTAATATAAGATCATCTTGCTTCTCTAGCAAATTCCCAAACCTTAGTACATAAGAATCACTTAGAACTCTTATTAGAAATGGGGATTCCCGGGCCCTGTCTCCAAAGAATCTCTTTAATAGATCTAAGTGGAGCCCAGAAATCAGAGTTTTTAACTTTCAGAAATGCTAAGAGGCTTAAACCCTGTGGGGAAACGTAACAGCTGCTGAGTGAATCTTGGCTCTAAATACTGGACAACTTGAATCAATTTAGGCGTATCCCTCTCAACCTTGGCTCACATTAGAATCACCTGGATAGAGCTTTTAAAAGCATTACCCCCCAAGATTCTGATTTCTTTGATCTGGGGAGAGCTTGGGCATTGGTATTTTTTTTTAAAGCTACCCTATAAACAAATCAAGTAACACTGCTACCGTAAAGGTGTTTACTAGCTCTCAGATAGGATTAACCCACCCACTGAGGTGATGATAGAGCCCAGACTTCTTACAATGAAAACACTGCGCAAGAAACACAGCAAACCTAAAACCCACCCCCATCTCATCCCCAGTGTGTTTCAGCCCCAACACCCCCAAGTCAGCCTTATCGTGATGGCACAAAGAACCCGAGCCCTTTCCTTTGGTTTTTATCTGCCAGCAGAATGATTTAATAGCTCTATTATAAAAGCAACTCCATTATAACTAGAGTGTTGGAATTATAAACAAAACAAAACAAAAAAAAGATGCAGAAGGGATAGTCCTTTAATCAAAACTGTAAAACGGGATGATTCCTGGCTGCAGTTGAAAGCAAACTCCGAGACATTAAGAGTAAGCTCTCCAGTCCTTTGATTGGTGCCTCTTTCCCACAAGAGCAACTCTACACATTTTTTCAATTAAGCAGTTTGACAACCTGAAGGAACCCACAGTGCATGATTTAATGAGCACATACTGTATGCATGGTAATCGGCAGACTGACAGTTTGCTCATTTCAAACTGACAAGAGAGCACTACACATTAGTAGAAAGGGTTTTTTGGGGTCTCTTTTCATTAAATAAGCCTTACAGTTGAGAAACATTCCAGCTGTAGAGGCAAAGCTGTCACTGGTAGACCCAGGGTGACCTTACTCTCTGTCACTCTCCCAACTCCTTAAGTCTTGACATATAAATTACTTTTTAGGGGTGCCTGGGTGGCTCAGTGGGTTAAAGCCTCTGCCTTCGGCTCAGGTCATGATCCCAGGATTCTGGGATTGAGCCCCACATCGGGCTCTCTGCTCAGCAGGGAGCCTGCTTCCCTTTCTCTCCCTCTCTGCCTGCCTCTCTGCCTACTTGTGATCTCTGTCAAATAAATAAATAAAATCTTTAAAAAAAAAAGAAATTACTTTTTAAAAACAAAGCATAAGCATAAAATACAGATAACAAAAGTTTCTCTGATGTTGTCAGAGGTTACGTGGAGACTTTTGAGTCATGACTCCTTTTGTGATTTCACATTACACAAATTCGAACCCAGTAAGGGCTGATTCTTCACAGTGATTACATTATAAACCAGAATGATTTCTGGAAAGAATGCCAAAACTGTTACATTATTTAATATTTCAGAGGCAGTGTAGTGTACCAGAAAAAAGCATGGGCTTTGGTGACAGAGAAATAGGGGTTCAAACTCTGACCAAAACCCTTATGTGTGACCTTGGTCAAGTGACATCACTTCTCTGGGGCTCAGTGTCCTATTCATGAAATGTGGACAACAGCATCTGCTTTGTTTGGAGAAGACTATAAAATGCTTCTCATGGTTGCTGACAACATAGGGGGACTTACATAAATAGTAACTAGATGACCCACAGAAGTTCGGAGTATGGATTTTAAACAAAGTTAATTATAGCCTAACTCTCCGGAGATTTCTACCAGGAGCGTTTATTGGGGTTCTATAAGAACAACAGTAAACTAACATTTACACGCCAATGTGGTCTCAAATTAATCCTGTCAAGATTCTGAAAGGTAGGTGTCATTATTCCATTTTTATAAAATCTCAAAAACAGGAAGTAAACTTAGAGATCATATGAGAAACTTCTGACATAACTTTAACTTTCCTGATGATAAGAAAAAGAAACTTCCAGGGCACCTGGGTGGCTCAGTCGGTTAAGTGTCTGCCTTCAACTCAGGTCATGCTCCCAGGATCCTGGAACTGAGTCTTATGTCGGACTCCCTGCTCAGCAGAGAGCCTGCTTCTCCCTCTCCCTCTGCCTACTTGTGCTCTTTCTCTAGCTCTCTGTCAAACAAATAAATAAATAAATCTTTTAAAAAATAATAATAATAAAATAAGAAACTTCCTGTGTTTCCCATTTTACTCTGCCTGTCAGAAAACTCAGAGTGAATTTTTGCACTCAGTGCAAATTTGCAGTTCTATTAGCAATATTGGCTAATGGATTTGTTTCCTGATTTTCTATGCATATTTTATTATCCTTCTTTTAATTGGCTATAAGCCATCATATATGAGGTACAGATTTCTTAGCTAGCTAGTAAGGAGGCTTGTGAGTGAGAGGGGTCTCACTCTCATTGTCAAATAAATAAATAAAATCTCTAAAAATAAATAAATTTCAAAAATGGGGATAATATCTATTGCTTATCATTATTGTGAAGATTCAGAAAGAACATTTGCAGAAGTATCCAGTGTTATTATTTGATGCATAGTAACACTTGGAAAGTCTGAAATATGGAGACTAAGATATAAAGGCAGTTCTATTAATCAGAAGTAGTAAAACTCAAATGTGTAATTCTTAAACATCATTTAGAAATCACTTATTGCTCTGAACTCCATGCACTGATGTAAAATTTGGCCTCCTGCTGGTCCAAGATCCATACTTGCCACCCTTCTTTCATTTCCTAGGGCACATAGAAATCTGGGAAAGTTGTCAACAATCTCTAAATTTGTACTATAAACATGTCTACTGGAAATACAGAACTCTATCAAGAATGAACACATATGAAGTTTTCAGGTTTGATAATTCATATACTAGTGTACCTAGAGAACTGGGCCACAATCATGGGTCTGTCTCTGTCTCAAATAGCAAATTCCCCATGAGTCACAGCCACTGACTGTATCCAGAATGTAGGCAGATATACCACAAAAATATTCCTTTGTTCCAAAGGGAGTCCAGGAAAGGGAACTGTAGATCCTCATATGCATACCCTAATAACAATGGATCAGTGTTATTTCCTCAGAAGAAATGGTGTAGTGCGAGCTTTGGAAGCAACACAAACTTGGACTTAAAGGCTGGCTCGGCCATCCACCAGTCCCGTGACATTGGGCAACATACTGAATCTCAGAGCCATAGATTCTTCTGCTGACAAATGGGTGAAAGCTTCTAATTTATGTAAGTATTGTAAGCAGGGGTAATATTCAAAATATTTAATGACTAGTAATGGTGAGGGTATTAAACGGAATGCACTTAATAGCTATTCTGGTACATACCAATTAAATATGAACTGTGTTTGAGGGATTAAATTCCTCACTTAATCCTGGATCATGGGAGGTATTCAGACACATAACTGCATTAAATGAAACAAACACACACTGCATAACAATGTGTAATGAAAAACTTATAGGCAGTTGGTATACAGATAGCTATATTCTCCAAATATGCCTTTTTTTTTTTTCACTTGCCTTGAGCTTAGATTTCACAATTTTACTAAATGGTTGTTAACTTAAAATGATGATACACCCATATCTCAACTCACAGTAGTCCTCAAAAAGATTCTGGACTCAAAAACACTTAAAGTGATCTCACTAGGAATTTTATTGTATTTTCATTCAGTTAAATTTTTTTTTTTTTTTTTTAGATTTTATTTATTTGACAGACAAGTAGGCAGAGAAGCAGGCAGAGAGAGAGAGAGAGGAGGAGGCAGGCTCCCCACTGAGGAGAGAGCCTGATGTGGGGCTCGATCCCAGGACCCTGGGATTATGACCTGAGCCAAAGGCAGAGGCTTAACCCACTGAGCCACCCAGGTGCCCCTCATTCAGTTAAATTCTTATGTCACCTTAGTGTAATGACAATTTTAACATTATAAAATATTCTTCTTTATCTCTGGTAATACTTTTTATCTTAAAGTTTAGTTTGTCTGATATTATATAGCCACTCTAGACTTCTCATGCTGACTGTCTCCATGGTGTACCTTTTCCCATCAATTTATTATAAATTTATCTGTATCTTCACATTTAAAGATTATCTTGTAACAGAATATAGCTGTTCTTATTTTTTTATTAACCCATTCTGATAAGCTCTGCTTTTTTAAAAATTTTTAAATTTCCTTATAAACATATAATGTATTATTAGCCCCAGGGGTACAGGTCTGTGAATCGCCAGGTTTACACACTTCATAGCACTCACCATAGCACATACCCTCCCCAATGTCCATAACCCCACCACTCTCTCCCGACACCCCTCCACCCAGCAACCCTCAGTTTGTTTTGTGAGATTAAGAGTCTCTTATGAGATAAACTCTGCTTTTTATTTATTTAGTCCATAATATCCCTGATGAACATGTATGCAAAAATTCTCACCAAAATACTAGCCTATAGGATCCAACAGTAATTAAAATGATTATTCACCATGACAAAGTGGGATTTATTTCTGGGCTGCAAGGCTTCAACATCCACAAATAAATCTATAATAATCAATAACAAATCAAAAAATTAAAAGAATGAATAAGAACATATGGTACTCCCAATAGATGCAGAAAGAGCATTGGACAAAGTACAGCATCTCTTTCTTGAAGAATAGCATCCCTACTCTTCACAGTGTAGGGATAGAGGATACATGCCTCAATATCATAAAACCATCTATGAAAAACCCACAGTGAATATCATTCTCAATGGGGAAAAACTGAGAGCTTTTACCCTAGGGTCAGGAACATGGCAGGGATGTCCACTATCACCACTGCTATTCAACATAGTACTAGAAGTCCTAGGCTCAGCAATCACACAACAAAAAGAAATAAAAGGCATCCAAATCAGCAAAGAAAAAGTCATACTCTCACTCTTTGTAGATGATATGAAACTTTATGTGGAAAACCCTAAAGACTCCACTCCAAAACTGCTAGAACTCATACAGGAATTCAGTAAATTGGCAGGATATAAAATCAATGCACAGAAATCAGTTGCATTTCTGTACATCAAAAACAAGACAGAAGAAAGAGAAATTAAGGAGTTGATCCTATTTACAGCTCCACCCAAAACCAGAAGATACCTAGGAATAAATCTAACCAAAGAGACAAAGAATCTGTACCCAGAAAACTACAGAATACTCATAAAAGATATGGAAGAAGACAAAAAAGAAATGGAGAAACGTTCCATGCTCATGGATTAGAAGAACATATATTGTGCAAATGTCTATGCTACCTAGAGCAATCTACACATTTAATGCAATCCCTATCAAAATACCATCAACTTTTTCCAAAGAAATGGAACAAATAATCCTAAAATTTATAGGGAACCAGAAAAGACCCCGAATAGCCAGAGGAATGTTGAAAAAGGAAACCAAAGCTCATGGCATCACAATTCCAGATTTCAAGCTCTATTTCAAAGCTGTCATCATCAAGACAGCATGGTACTGGCACAAAAACAGACACATAGATCAATGGAACAGAATGGAGAACCCAGAAATGGACCCTCAACTCTATGGTCAACTAATCTTCAACAAAGGAGGAAAGAATGTCCAATAGAAAAGAGGCAGTCTCTTCAACAAATGGTGTTGGGAAAATTGGACAGCCACATCCAAAAGAATGAAACTGGATCATTTCCTTACACCACACACAAAAATAGACTCCAAATGGATGAAAGACCTCAATGTGAGACAGGAATCCATCAAAATCCTTGAGGAGAACACAGGCAGCAACCTCTTTGACCTCAGCTGCAGCAACGTCTTCCTAGACATATCACCAAAGGCAAGGGAAGCAAGGGCAAAAATGAACTATTGGGACTTCATCAAGATCAAAATCTTCTGCACAGCAAAGGAAACAGTCAACAAAACCAAAAGACAACTGACAGAATGGGAGAAGATATTTGCAAATGACATATCAGATAAAGGGCTAGGATCCAAAATCTATAAAGAATTTATTAAACTCAACACCCAAAGACAAATAATCCAACCAAGAAATGGGCAGAAGACATGAACAGACATTTCTGCAAAGAAGACATCCAGATGGCCAACAGACACAGGAAAAGTGCTCAACCTCACTCTGCATCAGGGAAATACAAATCAAACCCACCATGAGATACCACCTCACTCCAGTCAGAATGGCTAAAATTAACCAGTCAGGAAATGACAGGTGTTGGTTAAGATTCAGAGAAAGGGGAACCCTCCTACACTGCGGGTGGGAATGCAAGCTGGTGCAGTCACTCTGGAAAACAGTATGGAGGTTCCTCAAAAAGTCAAAACTAGAGCTACCCTATGCCCCAGCAATGGCATTACTGGGTATTTACCCTAAAGATACCAATGTAGTGATCTGAAGGGGCACATGCACCCAAATGTTTATAGCAGCAATGTCCACAATAGCCAAACTATGGAAAACACCTAGATGCCCATGAACAGATGAATGAATAAAGAAGATGTACACACACACACACACACACACACACACACACACACACACACAATGGAATACTATGCAGCCATAAAAAATGAAATCTCGCCATTTGCAATGACATGGATGGAACTAGAGGCTATTATGCTAAACAAAATAAGTTAATCAGAGAAAGACAATTATGATCTCACTGATATGAGAAATTTGAGAAAGAAGACAAAGGATCATAGGGGAAGAGAGGGAAAAATGAAAGAAGACGAAACCAGAGAAACAAACCATAAGACTCTTAATCTCAGGAAACAAACTGAGGGTTACTGGAAGGGAGAGGGTGGGAGGGACTGAGTGGCTGGGTGATGGGCATTGGGAAGGGTATGTGCTATGGTGAGCACTGTTAATTGTGTAAGATTGATGAGTCACAGACCCATAACAAATAATACATTTTATGTTAATAAAAATAAATCAACTAAATAAAAAATATTTAGTCCATTAATATTTAATATAATTACTGATATCGTTGCATTTAGAGCTAAAATTTTATTATTTATTTTCTGTTTCCCTCTTTCGTTTCTTGTCCTCTGTTCCTAATTTCCTCAATTCTTTTGGAGTCATTTAAAAAATTTTTAGGATTCTAAAGTAAATAAATATATATTACATAAATAAATACATATAAAAAACAAAACAAAAAAATTTAGGATTCTATTTTATCTTTTGGATTTTTTGTTGTTGTTCTAAGCATTCAAATATACATTCTTGACCTTTCAGTCTACTTAGAGTTAATTTCATACCACCTCATATAAAATTTGAAAACTATGCAACTGTGTAAGTCCATTTACCATACCTCCTAATCCTCTATCCTGTAATTGTCATATGCACTGCATCTATACACAGTACATTATAAACACCACAAGGTAGTGTTAAAATTTGGCTATAAAGCATCCTATATATCTTAAAGATACGAATATGAAAAAAAAATTCTTGTATTTACAATCTCTGATAGTCTTCATTCTTTCTTGAAGATTTAAGATTACATCTGGTATTATCTCACTTCAGGCTGATAATTTCCTTTAGCATTTTCTTGTGGTATAGCTTTGCTGGCAATGAATGAATTCTCTTAGTTTACTTTTAACTGAAAATGTCTTTAATTTGCCTCTATTCTCAAAGGATATTTTTGGTACATATCTACTATAAATGGATTTCTGGATTAACAGGGTATTTTGTTGTTGTTCCTTTCTTTTTTGAGGTGGGGGGACTTTAAAGATACTTTTTTACTTTTTCTAGCCTCTGTAGTTTCCGATGTAGTTTCTTTATAATTATAAAGCATTGTTCCCTGGAAGATAATATACCATTTTCCTCCAGCTACTATCAAGATTTTCTCTTTTTTGTTGGTGTCCTGTAGCTTGAATACAGTGTACCTATGGATGGTTTTCTTCAAATTTATCCTATTTGGAGTTTGCTGAGTTTCTTGGTATTATACATTTACTTTTTCCACCAAATTTGGATATTTTGGTCATTATTTCTTCAAATGTTTTTCTGTCTCATTCTCTTTCTCCTCTCCTAAGACTACAGTTATACACGTTAGACATTTTAATTTTTGTCACATAGGTCCTTGAGATTCTGTTTATTTTACTCTGTTCATTTTTTAAATTATTTTAGTTATTTATTTTGACTTATTTATTTATTTAGAATTTCTGACCTTTTTACTCTTACAAGGTACAAGGAGGACATTCTGTTCAGTTCTTTAAATCTTTTTTCTTCCTGTTCTTCAGAAAGAAAACTTCTATTAATTTTATCTTCAGGTTCAGTGACATCTTCCTCTGTTACTTCTAACAAATATATGCTCACCAGTGAAATTTTGTTTCCAATATTGTATTTTTCAAATTTAGAATTTCTATTTGATTCTTTTTTGTAGGTTCTATTTACTATGCTTTTATTCATTGTGAGTATATTTTTCTGTCCTTCATTGAGTATAGTTGTAATGGCTGCTTTAATATCTTTGCTAATTCCCCCATCTGGGTCATCTTGGAGTTATCTCAGGTAATTGCCATTTCTCTTCAGAAGGGGGTCATGTTTTCTTGGTTCTTCATATGTTATATAATTTGGGGTTGTAGCACGTGAATGTATGAATGCGAATATGATAGCGTGAAGACTCTGAAATCTATTACAGTTCTTTGAAGAGCCTTGAATTATTTGTTACAGCAGGTAATTCATTTGGTTATGCTCAAATTGAAAACTATCTCCTGGGCAGCAACTTAAATCTCAGTTCAGTTCTTTGATGTTAGCTGTGTCTATTCCACGCAAGCATGGCTTTGGGACCAGTCAAAGATTTACACACAGAATTGGGAGTTTCCTCCTGTCTGCCTCTCTCCTTTCCGGAATTCTAAATTCATTTTCCAATGACTGTGGTTGCCCTGAACTCTGTTTGCTGGGGCTTCAAACCAAAAAGAGTGTGGTTTTTCTACTGAAGTTAGCCACCCTAAATGACATTCATTTCACCATACCCTCAGTCTAAAAGTTGTAAAATGAGGAACATACTCTACACTTGTCCATGCTTCCAAGTTTTGAATCTCAATTCCCCTCTAGAATATACCTGTTTATTTTCACTCTCTAGGGCCTCAGGTAATTTTTTTGTCTCATATTTTATAGTTGCTATCTGTGAGAGTGTCAGATTCAATAAACCTTACTGAGCCATACTAGAAGTGGAAAGAAGTAAAAACAATTAGAAGATATTACTTTGCATTTCTTAAATTCTCTCCTCAAAACACTTAACCTCCACTCATTATCTCATCTAGCAATGTTTGGTTTTGGTTTTAAGGAGAAACGTAAGTCAGACTCAGAGCTTCCTTGATCATCTTCCAAAGTACATAAGAAGATTTGGAATAAAAGCACAGCATAAAGTTAAATGATAAAATGATAAAACATCAGTCAGATCTGCTGGCTCTTACAGTGGGAGTATTTAATCTCAAAGTAATGAGGCTCGTCCAGGCTCATGACTACCAAAGATTATCTGCATGGTACATTGCCACATTATTTATTTTACCTTATTTTTTGGTCTCAGTTACTCCTACATTCTTCATTGAAAACTGTAATAGGTAACACCCTAAGAGAAATAGAATATTGAAAATATTATCCTTAAATACCAACAGAGTTGGTAAGTACACACTTCCTTCTAATAACAATCCTTATCATTTCTTGAGAGCCTCTGTATGTGTGGTACCTTGCTAATCATTTTACATAAGTGGCCATCTCATCCTTCAAAACCATTCTATGAGGTAGTTCCTACAACTGGCCTCATTTTATGGGAGAAGAAACTAGAGAGGTTAAGTGAGTTAACTGAGATCCCACAGTAAATAGCAGAAATCTGAGTCCTCTTAAAGAAGAGAAAAAGCAAAGAATGGGTATTTGGAGTCCTGAAACATATGCCTCTTAGTATTAGGAGAGGAAAAAGAAGTCTTTCTAAGCAAAGAGGATCCTACAAATTTGAGGGGCAATCCCTTAATTGCAAAAATTGCATAAACCTATGAGTTTAAAGTGATTGTGGAATGAAAGGAAAGAAAGGCAGGGCCAAAGGTAAGTAAGCAGATAGTATAAAGTGAAAACAGGAGACTGGGTCTTGGCTGGAAGCAAGAAAAGGAGTATAGTATCTTTGTGTTCTGGAACATGGGGGCTATTCACTATTATATTTATTATACATGCTCAATTGTTTGCTGAGACCTCAGAATGGGAGTAATTAAGGGAATAAAAACAAGAAGCGGCGGTAGAAAAGGAGAAGAGTAGGCTCATGAGTTCTTGCGAGGGGTTAAATGAACACAGTCCACTGACAACATGCTGGGGAAATTTTACTGCACGAACAAATTTCTCTTCTTTTATTGCCACTTTTTAAAATGCATACTTACCTTTCCAATGAGACCATTCAAAGACATGTGATTATTTTACCCCATCGTCTAGTCTCTTTCTAAGATTTATCCTACACTGACCAAGAACGATTCCCTGCCATTTTAGGAGACATGTTTCACATCAGAAGCCTCCTTCTGCTGCATGAATTTTCCTTTCGATTCCAGGATCACTCTCAAAGCTACGCAAAACATAACAACTGGATTTTGTAGCTGTTTAACCTTACTTTTCATACATTAAAAAAAAATTATTAAAATGTGTGTGACTGTCTGGTGGGGGGAGAATCATATAATGGCATGTCAATCAGGTAACAGTTAAGCTGCATTTCATGGAAAGGAAAGGTAGTGCTTTCTTCTAGAAGTGAAGTCATCACTCCTTTATTTAACTGACATAATATTTATACCCCAATTCTTAATGGCAGCTACAAATAGAAGTCGAGAGAGGATAAATTCTCCAAGGGAAATGAACCCAGAGAAGTTACCATTTTAAAAGTTCTATTTTATAGGTACATAAGAATGTTACCATGATTATGAGTTTGTACCCATAGCAGCTGGACTGGATCAAACTCCATGAAAACATTTAAAATTAAGTAAATACCACCTCTCCAACTACTGCTATCTCTTCAGAATGCTCAGTGGCAGGATGCATGGAGCTTTTATAAGGGATCTAGGCAGGCAGGGGTCCTGGGATATCTTCGTCAGGAATAGGAAATTCAAATGATCTTTTCAGCAGTGACCTGGATGGTCTCTAGGCAACTACACTGGGGACAGTCATCATGAATACCAGCTAGCACAATGGCATTGGTATTGTTAAAAGGGCAGAATAAAGGCCCCTACGTGACTTCTGTAGGTGTTTCATTGCTCTGCACAAGAGAGATCGTGGCTGAAGAGTGGCTTAAGTGACTCATAGAGGATCACATAAAGGAAGGGGCAGGACGGTGCCTTGACACTCCATCTTCTCATTTCTGGTCTTGGACTGTTCCAGCTGCATGCTTTTGAACCTCCCCAAGAGCTGGCCAGTCCTGGCACTGGAGTTTCATAATGCAAAAAAGATGAGGCTGACCCACAAGTCTGGTAGGAAGAGTATGTCTCTGGTTTTATGGGGCTCTCTGACAAATCATCTGTCAAAAGAGTGAGTCAGTTTACTCTCTTTCCTTGAGACTGTGGTGTCCACAAGACTCCAAGGGAAACTTATAATGGAAGGAATGTGTGTTGTTGGTCCTGAGTTTGAATCCTGATAAGGCATTTACTGTCTCTGTCTCTACTACAGCTGCTCAACTTTATTGAGCCTCACTTGCCACCTCTATCAAATGGGCATAATAATATCTGAGGACTATAGTTATCAGGAGGATAATTTTTTTTTTAATGAGTTTAAAGCATAGTTTCTGGCACAAGTTGGTTATTCAGGCCAAGTGAGAGCCCTGTGCCCCACCTTACTTGCAGGGATAATTCTGAAACAGAGAAGTCACCAGGAGGCCATAGGGACCTCACTGCCAATAAATCACTCAGTGACAATGTACTAGCAGGTTGGCTCCTCTCTGCTCTGACCTCTATCTCCAATATTCCTTCACAGGACTTTCTTAGAAATAAAAGTATCCCAACTATAAACTCCTATTCATTTCCTCAGATTTTGTTTAAAGGTAATTATTTCCTTTCTTTATCTAATGGCTTTGGGCCATATCATGCTACATGATCTGCTCAATGTAGTCATTAAACACAGATACTCAGTCATTTGATAAATATTTATTGAGTTCCTGCTAAGATGTCAGGTACAGTTCTCTATAGCAGTGAATGTGATGGCCCCAAATCCTGCCTTCAGGATGCCTACATTCTGGTGGGGGAGACAGACCATAAATATAACAAAAATGTAAACTATATGGTTGATTAAACAGTGCTATGTGCTCCGGAGAAACACAGAATGGAAAGGAGATGCGTGGTCAGGATGTGTCTTATGGTTAAATTATGGCTTTATCCCCCCCAAAAGAGGTACGTTGAAGTCCTAACCCCCTAGGACTTAAGAACGTGATCGTATTTGGAGATAGGGTCATGGTAGATATAATTGATTAAGTTGAGGTCATACTGGAGGGGAGAGGACCCCTCCTCCGGTATGACCAGTGTCCCTAGAAGAAGATGACCACGAGAATACAAAGCCCACCCAGGGAGAACACCATGTGATGACAAAGGCAGAGGCTGCAGAGAGGCAGCTCCAAGCCAAGCAATGCTCGGGACCTATCAGAAGCCAAGAAGAAGCAAGAAAGGATTCCCCTGCAGGTTTCAGAGGAAGAAAGGCCCTGGTCACACTTCTATTTCAGACTTGCAGCCTCCAGAATGGTGAGCCAATACACTCCTATGGTCTTCAGTCACTCAGTGTGTGGTACTTTATTATGGCAACCCCAGAAAATTAATACAGTAAGTATTGTCTGGGCTCAAGAAACATATGCACAACTCCTTGTGTATATACTAGAAAGATCACTGCAGTGGTTTTACTTTTTTTTAAGCATAGCAAAATGTGGAAATGACCTAAAAGGTGCCCTAAGAAGGGAATAGGTAAATAAAATGTGCTATATTTATTCGATGGAATATTAGGCAACTGTTAAAAGAATTCAGTTGGTTTTATAGGTATCAATACAAACAAGTTTTGCAAATAATATATGAAAAAAAAACAACAAGAAGGAAAATTTTAAACATGCAAACACAATAGTATGTATTAGTTGTGGATACCTAGATACGTGTGTATAAAAATAAACAACAAACTGGTCAAATACATCCCAAACCCGTGGTGGGGAATTTTGAGCAGGAGGTTCAGGCACCAGAGAAAGTGGAAGGAAAGACAGAATGGGGTAGTAAAAAGGGAATTTGATTTCATCAATAATTTCCTTAAACAAACAAACTGTAAGCAACTATAAGTAAGCAGAGACAGATGCTCATTTTTTTGGTAATGGGAATACAGATGTTTATTGTATTCCTTTGCATGGTCATCAATATTTTTAACATTTTCTCGAAATGAAGGAAGGAGAAGAGGGAGAGAGGGAGAGAGGCAAGGAGACACAAGGAAAGAGGTGGGGGGAGGGGAGGACAGAGAAAGCAAAGGAGGCAGGAAGTCATCACCAGTTCTAAAGTGCAGTTAAACTGGTCACAGATGCTTGTTTTTTTGTGGGGTTTTTTTGGTGTTTTTTTTTTTTTTTTGAGGATAAATATCAAAACCATGTTATAGGAAATCAGTGAGACTGATGGTGATTCGTCCCGGGTTGGCTCGGCTTGGAGGGCTGACTTTAAGTTCAGCCAGCAGAGGGAACCATCTGTCGTGTGGAAAGACACAGAGCTCTGCCAGGGGAAAGGCAGCCGGCCACCAGCAGCCATTACCGTCAGCACTTACCAGCTCCTCTGGAACCACAGGGAAGAGGGAAACATGCATTTACAGACAAAGTAAACTGAGAGCAGGCCATGGACATCTTTTCAACCTTTCTAAAAGCCTCGTTGTAATTTTCCAGAATCAAGGGAACAATATACTTGATTAGTTCTCCGCAGACTTAGCAATTTTGCTTTTCATATTTCTCTCCTTGAAGCAAGTCCACCATTAACCTTCTATGTTCTAGGGCTTGAGATTAGATTTTTTTTTTTTCCCCTTCCGAAATGGAATTTGGGATTTAAGAAAAAGAGTTAGAGTTAGCTTTAAGATTTTTGCTGCTAATAATCAAAGGATTCTCCTTAAAGCAAGGAAGTCATTCTTTAAAGAAGTCAGAATGTTCCTTCTCTTCCTAGAGGGAGAATCGGTGGAGGAAAAAAAAGCTTGCAGGAAGGTACAGTAATCATGAAATCCCCAAAAGAACCAATGCTTCCTCCTGGGTCAATATTGTATACTTAAAAATGCCTTATATGTACACTTATTTGAAAGACCTTAAGGCCTTGAAGAAGCAGTTAGCCAAACCCTTAATGAAAAATCTGGCAATCCTCACTTCTGCACATAAAGCACTGAGGAGGCAGAAGGCACCAGTGCGGGGCTGGCTTTACCTTCATGGCTTCGTTCCATCCAGACCCTAATATTTAAACATTAACCTCGTGTATGTCATCCTACAGGCGAGGTTTCAGTTGGTTTCTAACCATCTAAACAACAACAACAACCACAACAGCAACAGAAACAAGGTAGGAAGGGAATGCTAGGAGTAAGTTACCAACGTAAATGTGCTATTTTTTTTTTTTTTATTTGACAGACAAATCACAAGTAGGCAGAGAGAGAGAAGAGGAGGAGGCAGGCTCCCTGCTGAGCAGAGAGCCCGATGTGGGACTCGATCCCAGGACCCTGAGATCATGACCTGAGCCGAAGGCAGAGGCTTTAACCACTGAGCCACCCAGGCGCCCCGTAAATGTGCTATTTTTGTGCCTTTGACGTGGTGATGATACCCATGATTCTGCACATGGAGGTTAGACTTTTCAGAGAGCTAGTACACCGCATCATTTAATTTGTCCAACTACTTACAATAATGTGGCTACTCTGCACTGCAATAAACATGGGATTTTCAAATGAACAAATGAAGTACATGATAATTCCTTGTGAACGGAGCCACAGCGAAGGCATTCTGCAAGGGGGCTGCACAGCACAGGGGATGGGTGAAACACCCATCCTACGCCCATCCTCTGAGAACAAAAGAAAGAATCGTATGGCCTTTGGTTCTACGGGCTCTCTTCCCAGCTAGAAACACAGCTGAAGCCTCACGAATAGCTGATAGGTTGCGCTGTCACAAGGTAACTTCCCACACTCTTCAGGACACATGAGGACACTGTCACTTCATGCCTCCAGATCATAAACCTCAGGAGGCTTTAGCAAAGTAGTGTAGGGAGACAATTTCACATCGTGGTGAAGAACATTAGAATCAACCTGGCGATTCACAGACCTGTACCCCTAGGGATAAAAATACATTATATGTTTATAAAAAATATTTTAAAAAATAATTAAAAAAAAGAACATTAGAATCCTGGGCTTTACCAATCAAATAAATACAGGACTCTATCCAGGCTGTCAATCTTTATGCTCATTCTCCTCGATGGTAAAAATGGGGACAGTAACTTTGCCTTCCTCACCGAGTTATGAGGGAAGCAACTTATGCAAAGGACCCAGAACACGGTTAGAATGCAGCAGAGAAGTTACCATTACTTTTTAAAAAATCATTGCCGTCGCTGTCATCACTATTCTTACGCTTGATTCTATCCACATGTTCATCCATTATCATTTTCAAAGTTCATTAGAAGCACAAATCACTGCCTTGTTTAGTAATTAATTACTTACAGTCACTTAAAGTATTTCCTGAGTATCTAATAAGTGACTATAAGCACTATGCTAGGGACTGGGCTCTTTAGGTGATCAAGATCAAACATTATCTGTGACTCGTAGAGGCTGTTAGGGGACCTGCCCACAAGTCAAAGACTCCCCCAGGGAGTGTGTCTTTTCCAGCTGAGCCAAGAGAACTAAAGGAAAGGAGGAGATCATTCTAAGAGATACTAAAACAAAGGAAGTTGAATTAAACATGAGACTTGGGGTGTCTGCCTTCAGCTCAGGTCATGTTCCCAGGGTCCTGAGATCAAGCCCCACATAGGGCTCCCTGCTCCATGGAAAGCCTGTTCTCTCTCTCTCTCTTCCCCTGCTTGTGTTACCTCTCTCACTAAGTCTCTCTCTGTAAAAAAATAAATAAATAAATAACATCTTTTAAAAAGTAAAAAATAAAAATAAATGTGAGACTTGCAGGATGAGAAGGAACTAAACAAGGGGTAGAAGGCTGGCATTCTAGGGAGAGAGAACTTAACATTCAAAGACACAGAGTATATAGTGTGTCTTCATTGTCATTAAAAGTTGGTGCAAAATTCTACATTGAATAGTTCAATTTAATTAAACGAACAACCATGTATCAAATAACCCCCAAGAGTCACTTGCTGAGCCCCAAGACGTAACAGTAAGCAAAGCAGATGTGATGCATGCCCTCAGCCTTACGTTCCAGTACTTATTCCTTTGTTTAAAAAATGCACTAGTGGGGTGCCTGGGTGGCTCAGTGGGTTGAAGCCTCTGCCTTCGGCTCAGGTCATGATCCCAGGGTCCTGGGATCGAGCCTAGCATCGGGCTCTCTGCTCAGCGGGGGGCCTGCTTCCTCCTCTCTTTCTCTCTGCCTGCCTCTCCGCCTACTTGTGATCTGTCAAATAAATAAATAAAATCTTTAAAGATAAATAAATAAAATAATAAAATTTAAAAAATAATAAAAAATGCACTAGAGTCAGTATTTACAACCAAGAATTCTGCCTTTAGTTTTGTTTCCAAGAGATTCCACATGCATGGAAAAACTGTAAGCTTTCTCTGGTCAGACAAGGAATGCTACATAAGCCAAATAATTCCCTTTCTGCCTTAGGGGTCAGGAGCCTTACA
This sequence comes from Enhydra lutris kenyoni, assembly GCF_002288905.1. NCBI lineage: Eukaryota > Metazoa > Chordata > Mammalia > Carnivora > Mustelidae > Enhydra > Enhydra lutris. The sequence continues at coordinate 17,891,711 of NW_019154094.1, forward strand.
ATCAAATTTGGTTCATTCCAAGGACCTACCAATTTACGGCAGTAAAGATGGTCACATTTCTGTTTTATGGTCAATTGTTCTATTGCTGGCCGACTACCTTTAATTTGGTAGACAGCTTCAAATTCTTTGGGGACTTGGTAGAAAGGGGAAAGGAAAGAAAAGTAAAAGAGGAACAGAAGGACAAGTTTCTTGAGGTCTGGGGAACTGTCCAAAGCACCTTTTGAAGTTTTCATGGTCCCTAACATAGATCCTCAATGAAATGCATTTAGTAACTTCTGATTGGTGAATGCATAAATGAAGACCACAAACCTTACCCAGCTCAACTTGGATTCAGTTTCAGGGGGCAGGGGACTATGAAACTTGCTTACTTCTCTCTAATCTCTAGTCTGAGAGTGAGAGCTCAAAAAAGAAAAATATATCATGTTTACCACCGTGAAGCAGCTCATTAACCAAACAGAACCACCGTGGAAACCACTAGAAGAAAGTGGTAAGAGAACTTTAAGGTATCCTTCAAGATTTTTTGAAGGGAACGAGGTCCTTATAACAGAACATTTCTCTTACTCCCATGCTAGTCAAAACAAGAAAAATGTCATGGTTTTAATTGATGTCTATATCACGGCGGGGGGGGGGGGATGGTAAGCTTCTTCATGACGAAATTGAAATACTTTTGCCATTCTATTTCCTGATGTTTTCTCAGTTATTTTGGAAAAGAACAGTTAGTCCTTTTATACCAAAACTCCACAGTGGGGAAATGAAACTACAGTAATAATCTATGTGGTTAACTACCAGGAAGAAGGGTGCAAATGTTAAAAGAAATTTAGAAGACACCTATTAGATATTAGAGTGCTGTACGTTTCTGTCTTGTTCATGGCCAAATCAATTCAATTCTCTCTCTCTCTCTCTCTCTCTCTCTCTCTCTCACACACACACACACACACACACACACACGCACAACAAACATTACACTGAAGGAGGTATTAGAACATGTCATCCTTGTCATTAGCTCAACATATTAATGAAGCTTTCTGAATTAATCTCTAACACGAACTGGCTGTTGACGTGACGTAGTGTCAGTAAATCACGTAGCCTTTGCTTCAAGTACCTGGCAAAAACCAGTTTCAGGATGCTTCAGTCCTTGGACAGGTAGAAAATTAAATCATTTCTGCATCCTCCTAAGATTAAATCATTTCTGTATTCTGAAGAAACACTTCAGTGCTACCAAGTACATCACTTCCCCAACTAGTTGATAAACTGAAAAGAAAACAATATTAAGCGTTGGTACTTGAGGCAATAGTTAAAAGGGGAAACAGAGAATAAGAGTGTGAAGATATATCATGAGATTTTCAAAACGGCATGGTGAGGGAAGGAAGGAGATGCCGTCGAATCACGTGTGTTTTCACAAGGAAACATATTCCTGAAGGCAATTACCCAAACGTGAGAGTTCCTCTCACAGTTCTTAACCTTATCCTAGGAGAACTTCTTAGAATGCAAGACTAAGAGAGCCAATTACTTCAGCACCAAGCTACATCCTAAGTCTCTGGACTTGGTAGTTCAAAAAAAAAAAAAAAAATCTGGGAAAGTGTTCTTATGAAATCTTCACTAACAACTCTGACTTTATAAATGTAGACTCTAATAGGATGAATGAAAACCAACCAATTAGGTAGCAAAGTAGAGAAGAGAGAGCACTGAATAAAAAGGCCTGCCGGAGTTTCAGTTGTAGCTCTACCACTTAACTAGCTCTTGAGACTTAGATCGTATTTGTAATAAAAATCACATCATAAAAAATTAACAATTACACAGCACTTAGTATGCCAAGGGCTTTCCATGCATTATCTAATGCAATCCCTATAACGATCTATGAGGGAGAAATTCTCATGATGCCAGGTTGGAAAAGGGAGTTGACTAGCCCATCCAGCACCACCTGACTATGCTAAGTGGTGGAGTCGGGATTTGAACACAAGAATCCCCAATCCCAGAGCCCAGCTCTTAACCATCCACCGCGCAGAGAGGTTCACTATCCTCTTAGGATGATTTAAAAAAGACTTCTTTGGGGGCGCCTCGGTGGTTCAGTTGGTTAAGTGTCTGCCTTCAGCTCAGGTCATGATCCTGGGGTTCTAGGATCAAGCCCCACGTTGGGCTCCCTACTCAGTGGGGAGTCTGCTTCTCCCTTTCCTCTCCACTTGTGCTCTCTCTTGATACCTCTCTCTCTCTCTCTCTCAAATAGACCAATAAAATCTTTTTCTCTAAACCTCCAATTCTCAGATAACACTGCTTCATTACAGGACGTCCTAGGGATTAGAGATGATATTAGAGCCACTAGCCCACAGGGACAATAAAGATAACATTTACACAGTGCTTACTATGTGTTGGGCACTAAGCACTTTTCACACATTAAATCATGCCATTTTCACAATAACCTTAAGAATAGTATTATTTTGGGGGTGCCTTGGTGGCTCAGTCAGTTGGGTGGCCAACTCATGGTTTTGCGTAGGGTCATGATCTCAGGGTCCTGGAATCGAGCCCCACATTGGGCTTTGCCCTCAGTGGGGAGTCTGCTTCAGGATTCTCTCTCTCCCTCTTCCCCTCCCCCTACTTGCTCTTGTGTTCTCGCTCTCTCTCTCTCTCTCTCTCAAATAAATAGGTCTTTCTTTAAAAAAGGAATACTGTTACTTTTAGTCCCATTCCACAGGTGAGGACACATAGGCAAAGAAAGTCACTCAGCTTGAATCAATCACTAAATTGCACAACTAGGATTCCAATCCAAACAGACTAACTCACTCAACAAACCACACAGGTTGGACACCCTCCTACTGATACATGAAGGACCTTGGTTATTTTCTAAAGTGTGTGTAAGTCTCATCCAGTCTTTAAGATGAACTCAGGAGGATGAAACAATCCATATGTGTATCCAGGAGGCCTGCCTACTTCTGGGTTCAGCAACCAAAATAGCTAGAGAAAAACGCATCACATAAATCATATACATGTGACTAGGACTTTCTTCTTTTCAGTTTCCTAGCTGATTGCTCCCTTTGTGTTAATACCATGTTGCTTTAAGTTTACTAATAAAAACACTGAGGCTCTATAAAAGTTGTCTTTCTTGCTTTCCATCTGGCAGAAATGCAGTCCCTTTTTCATTTTCAAACTTTCATTTATTTATTTGAGATAGAGAGTGAGAGAAAGAGAGAGAGAGCACAAGTGGGGGAGGAGCAGACTCCCGGCTGAGCAGGGAGCCCAACACAGGGCTCCATTCCAGGATCCCGGGATGACAACCTGAGCCGAAGGTTGACATTCAACCGACTGAGCCACCCAGGCTCCTCATTTTTAAATTACTTTAATATTTTATTTAACCCAATATGTAAAAATACTATTTCAACTTTTAATACAAATTAATAAGATATTTTCCTTTTTTTTTTTAACACGACATATTCAAAATTCTCAGTGTGATTTACGTTTATAGCCCATCTCAAATCAGACTAACCACATTTCAAGGCCCAGTAGCCCCACATCGCTAATGGCTACCATACAGAACAATGCAGGCCTAGCGTGAGTGGCTTGAAGGAAGTCCTGGTGGTTGATATTTCCAGGTCTGTGTTCTTGGGCTGGTCAAGTTTTCCAAAACAGTGTCTGCCAATTTCCTGCCTCAGGTTTATAAACCTGGCTATCGTTAATTAACAGATTCTGGGATCTAAGTAGGAAAGTGTGAGAGCCTCATTATGGAGACTTTAACTCAATACGCCCTCTTTTCGTCCTCAGCTCCGCCTGGTAACCCCAGTCACAGACCCTATAATTCACCCCCTCTGTCTTCTCCCCAGTCAGGAAAGAGGAGGCTTTGGGGGATCTATTAGCTATGTATTATATTTCAACATTCTTTTCATATTCATTACTCTCAATTTTCCTTGATTTATAATTCCACTACTTCCTGACCCTTTATGGACTTGTTTAGATTTCACTTCTCTACTCCTACCTTCTTAAACCTTTAGAAGAACCTTCTAAACCTTTAAGTCTCCGGCCTTTTAAGGCAGCGTCTACAATTACATTCTGCTATATTTTCCCCTATTCTTTTTGTCCATACTCCCTCCCCTTTTTAAAATTAAACATCTTATTTTGAGATAACTGGAGATTCACATGCAAGTTAGAAGAAAACACAAGTGATTCCATGTATCCTTTACCCAATTTCTCCCAGTGGTAGTACCTTGCAAATCTACAGCCCAATAATACAACCAGGATACTGACATTGATACAGTCAAGATACAGAATATTTCCATCACCACAAGAATCCTCTTACGGCCCCTTGTACAGCCACACCCATCTCCCTCCTACCATACACTTCCCTAACACTTGACAACCACAATCTAGTCTCCATTTATATAATTATGTCATTTCGAGAATGTTCTATAAATGCAATCATACAGAATGTCATCTTTGGGGATTGGCTTTGTTTTTTTCTCAACCAAAAGCCCTGAAGATTCAGTCACGTAGTCTCTATGTATCAAAGGTTCATTGCTGGGTACCAGTCCATGGTATGGGCGTATCACAGTTTGTTTAACCATTTACCCAGTGAAGGATACCTGGGTTGTTCCCAGTTTTGGGCTATTACACATAAATCTTCCATGCACATTTGTGTACAGGTTTTTGTGTGAACATAAATGTTCATTTCCTTGGGATAGATGCCCAAGAGTATGGTAAGCGCATGTTTCATTTTGTAAGAAACTGCCAAACCATTTTCCATCCTATATTCCCACCAGCTCTATATGAGTAATCCAATTTCTCTGCATCCTCACCAGCACTTGGTGCTATTACTGGATTTTTTTTTAAGCCATTTTGATAAGTGTAAAGTGATACATCGTTGTGGTTCTAATGTGCACTTCCCTGATGGCTAATAATGTTGAACATCTTTTCATGTGCTTATTTGCCATCTATGTAACCTCTTCAGCAAAATGTCTCTGACTTATGCTCATTTTTTAATTGGATTGTTTTTTTTACTGTTGAGTTTGAAAGATCTTTATGTATTCTGGATACTAGTGCTTTCTCAGATATGTGGTTTGTAAATATTTTCTCCCAGTCTGAAGCTTGTCTTTTCATCCTCTTAACAGTGTCTTCAACAGAGCAAAATCTTAATTCTGATGAAGTCCAATATATCATTTTTTCCCTTTTATGCATCCTCTTTAGTGTCAAGTCTAAGAACTCTTTGCCTAGCCCTAGATCACAATGATTTTCTCTTATGTTTTCAGCTGTAAGCATTATAGTTTTATGGAATTTTTTAATATTTAAGTCCATGATACATTTTGAGTTAATTTTTAAATAAGGCGTGAGATTAAGTTTTAGGTTCACTTTTTGCCAACTATTCCAGGACCATTTATTGAAAAGGTTTTCTTTTCTCCATCGAGGGAAATTGCACATTTGTTCAAAGTCAGTTGGGCATATTCATTTAGATCTATTTTTTGGGTTCCGTATCCTGATCCATTGATGCATGTGTTTCGCACTCCAAAAACAGCCACATAGTAGCTATCCTATAAGCTTTGAAATTAGGTAGGCTATTGCTTCCCCTTTATTCTTCTTTTCCAATATTGTTCCTTTGTTTTCATATAAATTTTAGGACAACCTTGTCTACCTAAAAAAAATACATATATCATGCTATGGTTTTGGTAGCAACTACATTAAACCTGTACATCAATTTGGGGAGAATTGGTATCCTTACTAGGCAGGGTCTTCCAAATTACACTGTATGTTTTGCCACTTATTTAAATTTTCTTTGATTTCCTTTTTCAAGATTATGTCATTTTTCAGCATGCAACTTCTGTAAATGTCTTATTAGATTTATACTTAAGAATTTCATATTTTTGAGTTACTATAAATTTTATTCTTTTTAAAATTATTTATTTAAGTAATCCCTGTACCTCACTTGGGGCTTGAAATCAGGACCCTGAGATCAAGAGTCGAACACTCCTCTAAGCCATCCAGGTGCCCCCAATACACTGTATTCTTAGTTACAGTGTCTACTTGTTCACTGCTAGTATACAGAAATACAACTTATATTTAAAATTTACTTTATACCCTGCAACTTGTTGAACTCATTTATTAGTTTTAAGAGGCTTTTTTTTTTTTTTTTAGATTACTTAGGATTTTCCAAATAGAAAATCATGTCTTCAGAAGTAGTGACAGTTTTCTTTCTTCTTTTCTAGCTTTATGCCTTTTATTTCTTTATTGCCTTACTGCATCAACAGAAATCCCTGCACTGTGTTGAACAGGAGTGGCAAAAATGACATCCTTGCCTTACTTCCTGACTTGGGGAAAAGCATTCCATCTTTCATCATTAAATATGATATTAACTGTGAGTAATTTAAAAAGATGTTCTTTATCAAGTTGAGGAAGCTCCCCTCTATTCCTATTTTTCTGAGTTTTGATCATAAATCAGTATTCAATTTTGTCAAAAGCTTTTTCTGCATCAATTGATAAAATCATGTGAGGTTTTTCCTCTTTTGTCTGTAAATATGGTGCATTACATTGGTGGGTTTTCTAATATTGAACTAGCCCTGGATCTCTGGAATAGAGCCCATGGTCTCTTGGTTATCATGTGTATTTTTTTTTTTTTTAATGAATTATATATACTTGCTAATATATTGTTAAGGATTTTGGAGTCTATATACATGAGGGTTATCAATCTATAGTTTTCTTTTTTGTATTGTTTCTGCCTGGCTTTGGTGTCCATGTAATACCAGCTTCATAAAATTAATTGTAATCTCCTCTATTTCCTAGAAGAGTCTTTATAAAATTGATGTTAATTCCTCCATAAATGTTGGGTAGAATTCTCCATCAAAATCATCTGGGCCTGAGATTTCTTTTTTGGGAGTTTTAAAATGAATTCAGTTTCCTTAATAGTTATAGGACTATTCAAACTATCTATTTCATACTGGGTAAATCATGGGGAAAAAAGTTGGTGTTTTTTGAGAAAGAAATCTATTTTTTCTAAGTTGCCAAGTTTATGTGTGTAGAGTTGTTCACAGCATTCTTTTCTTTACTATCCTTTTGATATCTTCAGGGCCTATTGTGATATCCTGTTTCATTCCTGATATCGGTAATTTGTGTCTTCCGTCCTTTTGTCTCTGCCAGTCTTCCTAGATGTTTGTCAATTTTATTAACTTCTTTGAAAAACCAGCTACTCCTGCTTTCTTTTAATTAATACATGCATGATAATATTTCTTACTTCCTTTTATTTTTTAATCTGCCTCTTTTGTTATATTTGAAGTGAGTTTCTTATAGACAGCATATAGTTGGGTCATGTTTTTTAAACAACTCTGCCAATCTCTGTTATAAGTGGTATATTTAGACATTTAACTTTAATGTAATTGTTGATATTTTAGGACTTAGCCTAGTATTTAATTTTTGTTTGTTCTTTGTTCTCTCTGGTTTGTGTTTTTCCGTTTTTGTTTTCCTGCCTTCTTATAGGTTATCTGAACATTTTTTGGAATTCTATTTTAATGTATCTAAAGTGTTTTGGGGTACATCTCCTTGTATAATTTTATAGTGGTTGCTCTAGGTATTATATATTCATAACTTGTGAACACAAAACAACTGGTGTCATTTTACCAGTCTAAATAAAGTATAGAAAGCTTACCTCCTTTTATGTCCCTTTACTGTCTCCATTTATAATTATTTTAAATATTGCAATCATTTGCAGCCAAATTGAAAGTTCTATAATTTTTACTTCAATCTTTAAATATAATTTAGAAATTTCAAGAGGAAAAAATAAGCCTAATGTATTTACCAGTATTTTGCTTACTGTGTTCTTCCTTCCTCTGTTCCAGGTTCCTCTTGTTTGTTTGCTTTTTGTTTTTAATCATTTCCTTTCTGTTAGCTATTCTTTTGGAGTAGCTCTACTAGTCACAAATTCTCTTGGTTTTTCCTTAATCTGTGAATATCTTGACTTCCTTTCATTCCTGAAGAATGTTTTCACAGGCTATAGGATTTTGAGTTAATTCCAAGTTGACTGTCATTTTCATTCAGTACTTGAAAGCCTTAAGTTCCTGAATCTTAGTGGAAACTCAAAAATAAGAGATGTAGGGAGCGCTAAAAAAAATTTAAAAAAAATTATATATATATATATATATATATATATATATATATATATATATATACTGGTTCCTATTTGAGTTGAAATGTCATTCGGCTATAAGGAACTCTGATTCTGGCAGGAGGAAGAGACATGTAAAAATAATTATGTGTTTTAAGAGCAAAAATGCAAGTGTGTAATGGTCAGAGTGCTGACACAGAGAGAATGAGCTACACTGTTGGGGAGAATTGGCAGAAGCTTCTTGGAGGCAATATGTGAACTGGATTCTGAAGGTTCAGTAGTTCAAGGAGTTTCCAAGCAGAGGGAGAAGCATGTGCAAAAGCCTAAGAGAAGTGAACCTGCAATGTTTGGGAAATGATATGAAGTAATGCCAGAGTGAAGTACAGAACATTCATAGGAATAAGGGGAGATGAAGAGGGAAATACAGGTAAATGGGGGAGTGCCAGGGGGCCCTCATCCTCTACTAAGGAGTTTCAGTTTTATTCTGGGTACCACAAGGAACTGCCAAATAGATGAAACTGGAGAACATAATATTCAAAACGATGACTGCTAGTATTACACACTTTTAAACGTAGATTTTCCATGAATCGTTAACACTATCTTTATTCTCGTAGATATCAAAATTTAGTTTATGTACCGGTAGTATTAAGGGCTAGTAAAAGGAGAAGACTCAGCTGCATCCCTGCCTCCGGCATTCCATTTTAAACACGCTCCATCCTGCCTGTGGAATGGTTTCAGGGTCTCTTTGATCAATGAGGGTCTCTGTGATCAACATGGCCCAAGTCAAAGCCCGGATGGCAGCACTTTAAGTGATGTGACGTGTTTCAGCTTTCCTGTAGCTTTGAATTCCCCAGATTTTGTCAGTTTTTGTCAAAATATTAACGGGCATTTTGCATTATTTACTAAACAAAAATTTCCAATGCCATAAGTTGAGAAAAAAAGATCAGATTTATGTACAACATGTCAAATTTACACTCTGAGCTCCAGAAGTGCCCATAGGACCTTCAGAGAGAAACATGGTTCCTCTACCCCCCAGTGACCATTGATTATCTGGATCCCTAGCCACATACCCTTCCCAACCCACTAGGAGCATCTACAGTCTTTTCTAGAATGTAGATGGAATTCTGTTCTAGCTTCACATAGACGGGTATCATTGGTTAGAACTAGTATCACACTTGTGGTAAAAATTAATTTCAGAATGGGTGGAAACAAATAAAAAGCAGAATAAAAATGTAAAAATCTCTCTGCACAATGTAAGTGCTTATTTGAGCACAGGCTTATTTCCTTTTCATTCCAAATCATTTTAAAAAGTTGTATTTAATGCTATTGAATTCTATATTAAAAATGCTTAAAATGGAAAACTTTATGTTATTTTTATTTTTCCACAGTAAAAAAAAAAAATTGTCAAAGCTTAAAAAAAAAAAGAAGAGAAAAGAAATGAGTGTCCTATCCATGCTGCTTCCCAAAGGCAGACATTGTCAATGTCTTAGAAACAAGGAAGGTCAGACCCACCCGGGTACTTGATCTAATTTAGACATGGTGCTGAGGGGTCTTCAGCTGGGTTAGGAGCTCTATAGCACTCAGCCTCCTTGAAAGGAAAGAAATCTTCAAGCCTGATGAACTTGAAAGAAATGTCACCTTTTTAGAACAGAAAAAGAACATATGAAAGTTTCCCCTTGAAAATGAAGACATGAACTAGAATATTAAGACAGGGACAAGCAGCCCAAAAAATCATAAACATGTTTAGCTGATGCACTTCAGAATGGGAAGAAATTTGCTTGCATTCTTTTGCCACTGAACATAATTTTCTTTTAATTCTCATTTCTTTTATGGTGTGCATGTTGTTTTGTTTTGTTTCTATGGCTGCTGATCTTAAGTAAGTTAACTTTATGAGTATAAACTAGAATCTGTACTCCTACCAGCCCCATACTCTTTGATGAACTTGACAATTTGAATGGATTAATTTTCCAAAAGTGGAAAATTATTCCCACAAAATTGCTATCTTGTGGAAAAATGTCCCTTCCAAAAACACTTCCTAGTCTTGAAAAGTACTGAATCCCTTTCTACCTGGAGGCTTGTTACTTAAATTTCAAATATTGTTATGTCAAGGGAGAACAACAGAAATCAACCTGGGAATCTGCTTTTCTCAGATATGTCGAGTGGCTGTATTTATTTAGAACTGATCCGTATGCTTTCCGCCATTCTTCACACAGATTTTTATTCCTCCTCGGGTCCTTCTTGGCATCTTTTTTCCACATTGCATTGAGACTTCCCTCATACAGTTATACAACAAACTATATCTGAATTACGTTCAAATCAGCAGGGAGACTGGCGTCTCCTATAGAAAACATAAGGGCTATCAGAAATGATTTCCTGAATTTTTGCCTCATGATGACATTATCATGAGGCATCATGAGATGGCAGACACCATCTCATATATGTAATAAAAAATATGGTGTCTAACAGATTTTTATAAAACGCTAAAACTAAGCAAACACAATTACATGAGTTAGTATCATGTTATCAACACTGCACTTGATAATTAAAAAATAAATGAAAAGCCCATTGTCCTCAGTGCAACAGTCAGTTACTGATTTTTATTATAGACTCTACTGGTCATTATTTTACCTTCTTCTGTCTTGGGTCATTCTTTTATCTAGAAAACCCCAGACCCACTTCTTCATCCATATGTACTACATGGAACCTTAGATTCTCTTAATGACCCAACACATTTTTGGACAGTTAACTATCCTACTATAAGTTGTCTTGTTTAGAAGAAATGAAAGTTAAAGGTTGTGGCAATAAAGGACAAGCTGTCAACCCATTAAATAAATTCCTGTTGAAAAGTAACTAAATGCATTGAGTATTAGCATAATTTATTAGAACAATTAGAACACATTCTTGTTGTCTTTTCATTAGATTATTCCTTGTTCTGGTAATTAACACTAGACAAGAAAGAATAATAGTTTCAGGATTCTAAGATCATCTGTAGACTATGTGGAAAGAGAATGATCAATAATGTTAATCTACCAGAACACTTAAATTTCCAGAAAGAGATCTTTTATCATGAGCAATCCTTTATATAATCAGCATTATTTCTCACTGTCTACGGTCATCTTTCCCAAAGTTTAAAAGTAAAGATGCTAGACAAATCACATTTATTTCACTGTTGGAAACCCAGTCAGGCTGGGCCACCTCTGGCCTCTAGTGGCTCAGACATTGCTTCACTCTCTTGCAAAATGCCAACAAATAACCACAAATGAAGGACTTAAGATTCTGTGCAGAGCAGCACAGCCAGAAGTCTGAATATCTAACAGGGAGAAGACAAGATTTTTAAGTTCTGATGCTAGGTGAAGAATCATAAACCTCCTCAATTTAAAAATATACTCAAATAGATGAAAATTTCTTATAAATAAGAATTAATCTGAATATAAAACTGGTGACATTTCCATCTATGAGGATATTATTTGTAGAAATTAATGAGGAGGCAGCTGTATGACAGGGAATATAGCTGGGCTTTTAGATGTGCCCCGAGGCCTCTACATGTGACTTGTATGACTGTCTCTGGTTTTATGTTTCAGAGACCACAGAGGATTCAAATGCTCCAAAGTTCCTCTCATGCCCTATGCAACTATTACCAAGCATACCAGGAAATCCTAGAGAGCAGCTCCCAGGACTTTTAGGATTCAGATTCTTTAAAAAAAAAAAAAAAAAAGGTCAGGAGTTGGCATATGCTGTCATCTAGGCTAACCCTGTAGTCGAGAGGGATGATGCCGGGATACACAGATTGGAAACCAGTGAACCAGAGGTTCTCTGTAGTAACAGGCAACACAAATATCCAACCGGCAGCCTGGATTACAGGAATGTGGGCCCACTGTTGACCGAGTCTGCCTTAGTCAATGCAAAGTCATAATGAGACCATGTCTAGACAGTATTGATCTCCCACCAGAGAAAAAAATAATTCAGAGTTTGACTTCTCTTCTACCTTAGCCCAAATAACACCCAAATCAGGATCTTTCATTCATACATTGCTAACATTCTCCCTCACCAAAGTCATTTTATCAACCAGGCAGCCAATGACACCACAAGCTTCTTTTCAAGGTACATGAAATTTTTGATATTCAGTCTTTCATATTCAAATGGCAAATGAGAACGTTGATTAAACCTATTAAAGAATCTAGATAAATTAAATGAGTTTTTATGTATCTTTTTCTTACCTTGCTAGGCAGAGGAGACAGGCGTTCAAGAAAAATGAGCGTCCACGCAACCTGAAAGAATGAAAACTCAAATTAACATGGGCACAATATCTAAAAGAGAAGGCATGAGCTTAAGTCATCTGAAAGATTTTCCAGGTGGTTGGTAATTTAAGTGCTGAAGAGCATCCTTATAACCCTCTATCCAGTCCCCTGGGAAGATATGCTTCTCCACTGATGTACCTCTTTAAATTGTCAGGGGACTACTAAGAACTTAAGGTTCCCCACTACTTTGACCTCCAGACTAGAAAAGATCTATGGAGCAGAATACTATCTTAGAAGCACCAGAGATTTGCATTCGAGTGCCCTGTAGTCAGGCATTCTAAAGCTAGGCTGCATCAAGTTTGTCCCCAGAAAGTGAGGGAGGAAGGGAATATGGTTTAAAACATGAGTAGGAATGGAGTCAAAAAAGTTCTCCAGGGGGCACCTGGGTGGCTCAGTGGGTTAAGCCGCTGCCTTCGGCTCAGGTCATGATCTCGGGGTCCTGGGATCGAGTCCCGCATGGGGCTCTTTGCTCAGCAGGGAGCCTGCTTCACTCTCTCTCTCTCTCTGCCTGCCTCTCCATCTACTTGTGATCTCTCTCTGTCAAATAAATTAAAAAAAAAAAAAAAAAAAGTTCTCCAGGCAATGTGATAGATAGCAAGCTAAGATTGGAAAACTCTAGCTGAAAACTCCAGAGAGAATTCTCTCTGACTCAGGGGCTGAACTGAAGCCATGACTCAGAGGTAGTCAGGTGGTGCCACAGGGTAGAAATGCTTATAAGGTGGGTCTTTTGCCTCATTGATGGAAAATGAAAAAACCATCTTATTATGTCAAAATAACATCAAAGTACAAATCTATTCAATAGAAGAAGGTTAATAAAAACATATTCCAGGGGCACCTGGGTGGCTCAGGGGGTTAAAGCCTCTGCCTTCGGCTCGGGTCATGATCCCAAGGTCCTGGGATCAAGCCCCGAGTTGGGGGGGGGGGTCTCTGCTCAGCAGGGAGCCTGCTTCCTCCTCTCTCTCTCTCTGCCTGCCTCTCTGCCTATTTGTGATCTCTGTAAAATAAATAAATAAATAATCTTAAAAAAAAAAAAAAACATAATCCAAAGAGAGACTTCTACCACTATAAATCGTTCCTTATAAATGCCACTGAGAGACAAAATTATCATTTCTGTGTTCCTAACCAAAATAGCTTTGCAAGTCTGAGAAATAGTTTGCCCTCTAAAGCAACCAGAAGAAAGTCCCTTTAGTCTACCAGTTCTTGTCCTGTTGGATATTGAAACTTTTGAGCATTTACTCCCCAAGCTGAAATTCAAAAGGCCAACATAGTAATACCTAGAAAATTGATAAATAAGGATAACTAGAAACCTTATCTATTGATAGCACAGGCTACTTCCCCACATGGTCTATATACAATTTCTTGTAAGCTTAGTAAAAATCCTACATTTATCTGAAATGAAATGAAGGGAAACCAATGATGAATTTCCTTTCCTCTGTGTTAAAGAAAAACACAACCATGCCATGATAAGCAAGAAAGAAGGACACAGTATTCATCGTTCTCTTCTCACCCAAAGAAGGTAACAATATGAGGGTTCTAGTTTAGAGTATACCACTATGGCATAGTTTCAGGACATAAGGTTAAGTTATAGTCTACATCAGTCTGAACACACTGGGGTTAACACAAGTATGTATGTATACCTCTCTAGTTATTGAGAGAGAGATAATAATAAAATAAATAAAACTTGTATATACATTTAAAAGATGTACTGCTTATTTCAAAATAAGGCAAGAACAATTGTGATCTAGGTGATTTTGTTGAAAAAAACTCAACTCTCTTTAGGAATATAAGGATCCTAGCAAATATCTTTTAAAAGACTACAAAGATATAACATTTGGTAGACTCTTATTCAACCATTCTGATTTGGTCAAATGTTAAATTAGCCAAATATAATAGGAGAAAAATTTCTCTATTGATTAAGTAAATGATTTAAAATATTCATGAACTTAGCAGAAGCATTAAGTAGTAAGTTCCAGAAACAAGAAATAAATCTTATGTATGCACAAAGAGGAATGAAGGTGTTTTGTGCAATCTTGGGGAATAGATTTTTTAAGACACTTCACAAAATCATTGACTCTGCAGCAGGAAAAACCCTACACATATTAATGCAGAGCATTCTTATTCCTGCCTCCACAGTTGTTAAGAGCTCAAAAATAAAACTTATCTCCTAATCCTTCCCCAGAACATGATTCAACACACTATTTTTTTAAAAAGGTGATGGGGGAGGCCCTGGCTGGCTCAGTCAGCTAAGTAAGCATCTGCCTTCAGCTCAGGTCATGATCTCAGAGTTCTGGGATCAAGTCCCAAGTCAGGCTCCCTTCCCAGTGGAGAGTCTGCTTCTCCCTCTCCCTCTGCCTGCCCCTCCCCCTGCTCTGATTCTCTCTCCCCCTCTCTTTCTCCCTCCCAAATAAATAAATAAATAAATAATCTTTTAAAAGTTAAAAAAAAATTTTAATGTTTTCTGATATCTAATGTCATGTGATAATTTTTTCCCAGAGACTAACCAAATATGCCTCACTATTATATCAATCAGTTCTTAAAGCCAGAAGTGAAGACTGGTGCCATCCTCTCCTGTAAAAATCACACTCCAGTTTTTTCTTTCCAAAAATGATTAATCATACCTGTGACTATCATCCAAACTTAGCTGAAATTTTCCTGAATCCTACAAAATGAGTATAAGAGCTAGAAAATGTCTTCCTAGAATGAATATGAAGGAAAGAAAGTCTTGCCATTTCTCTTAATTTATTTCTGAATTCAGCTTGGTCTTCATTAGTGCTACATAGTTGCTTTATTATTCAATGTCCTCTGTGACCCCCCTGATCATTTTTCCCTGAGGGTGCATATTTGTTCAGTAACTATATTATAATTTTGTGATCTGCGGATTTTCTCTAATATTCTACTCTACCTTTGTCCCAAATTAATGAATTCCATCCTTTTTGGCTTCTACTTCTCCTATTTATTAAATTCACTGAACACGGAGTTTATTTTCAAAGGAATTAATAATGCTTTGTTCTCAGCTTGGTATTAACAATGAATTTAATAAGCATTGGATTTAATCAATTTTTAAGTGCACTAATGACAAATTTGGTTAAAATATTAGTGTTCCAAACCTTCCATTCCCCCAGAAAAGAAATTTATTGTGCTTGACCTTTCCTTTCACCCCCTTTCTAAAAGAACTATTAATATTTGTGATGCAGAATTACGTGACAGATAACAAAAAGAGAACTGGAAGATTGGGATAAAAACAAGAGGGGAAAAAGCCCAAGTCCACACCCTTCATATAAAGAGTATAGCAAGGAAAGTGAAGGGGCAAAAGAGAATACTTGACTCCTGAGCAGGGTAAAGTGAAAGATCACTAGAAAGAGAAAAAGAATGGAAGGGGATTTTAAGAATAGTTGACATGTATAGGGAACTCAATCACTCCATCAAATGTAATTACATTAGTATTTAGGAGTCCCAGAAGAAGAAGAGAGAGCACATTTACTTGAGGAAATAATAACTGAAAACATCCTTAATCTGGACATCCAGATCCAGGAGGCACAGGGAACTCCCATCAAAATCAACAAAAGCAGGCCAATGCCAAGACAGATCATAATTTAATTTGCAAAATATAGCAATAAAGAAAAAAAGCTAAAAGCTGCAAGACAAAAGAAGTCCCTAAATTATAAGGGAAGACCCATAAGGCTAGCTGCAGATCTCTCAATAGAAACTTGGCAAGCCAGAAGAAAGTGGCATGATATATTCAGCATGCTGAATAGGAAAAATCTGCAGCCAAGAATACTCTATCCAGCAAGGCTGCCATTCAGAATAGAAGGAGAGATAGTTTCCCAGACAAACAAAAGCTAAAGGGGTTTGTGACCACTAAACCCGTCCTGCAAGACTTATTAAAGGAGACTCTTTGAGTAGAAAGGAAAGATCAAATATGACAAAAGAAAGGAACAGAGATGATCTCCAGAAGCAACAACAAAACGAGTGATAAAATGGCATTAAATACACACCTATCAATAATTACTCTGAATGTAAATGGACTAAATGCCCCAATCAAAAGACAGAGGGTATCAGAATGGATAAAAAAACAAGATGCATCTATATGCTGCCTACAGGAGACTCAATCTAGACCCAAAGACACCTGCAGATTGAAAGTGGGGGATGGAGAAACATTTATAATGCAATGAATGACAAAAAAGAAAGCCAGAGAAGCCATACTTACACCAGACAAACTAGATTTTAAACCAAAGACTGTAACAAGAGGTGAAGAAGGGTACGATGTCATAATAATGGAGACTGCCTAACAAGAAGATCTAGCAATTGTACATATTCATGCCCCCAACATGGGTGCACCCAAATATATAAAACAATAACAAACATAAAGGAACTAAGTGATAATAATATAGTAATTCTAGTGGACTTTATCATCCCACTTACATCAGTGGACAGCAGAAGATTTCTCAGCAGAAAATCAACAAGGAAACAATGGCTTTGAATAACACACTGGACCAGATGGACTTAACAGATATATGCAGAACGTTCTATCCTAAAGCAGCAGACTACACATTCTTTTCAAGTGCAAATGGGACATTCTCCAGAATAGATCACATACTAAGTCGCAAATCCTCAACAAACACAAAAAGATTGAGATCATATCATGCATATTTTCTGACCACAACACTATGAAACTTGAAGTCACCTACAAGAAAAAATTTTGGAAAGACCACAAATACATGGGAATTAAAAAACATGCTACTAAACAATGAATAGGTCAACGAGGAAATCAAAGGATAAATTTTAAAAAATATACATGGAAACAACTGTAAATGAAAACATAATGATCCCAAATCTTTGGGTACAACAAACACGGCAGAGAAGTTTTGAGCAATACAGGCCTACCTCAAGACACATGAAAAATCTCAAATAAACAACATAACCTTACACCTAAAGGAGCTAGAAAAAGAACAAAAAAATGAAGCCTAAAACCAGCAGAAGAAAGGAAGTAATAAAGATTAGAGTAGAAATAAATGAAATAGAAACTAAAAAACAATAGAAGAGATCAATGAAACCAGGAACTGATTACATGGGAAAAAAAAAAAAAAAAAAAAAGAATAGTTGCCATGGGTAATGAATAAAAGAATGCTCAAAGTTTTTGAAAAGACCTAAGTAAAATTATGAATTACTTTTCCAAAAAAAAAAGTAAGCTGTTAAAAAAAAGAACCTATGCCAAGAATACATTATTCTGTTTAATGTTACTTTCTTGTTTCTGATAATCAATATAAAGTTTGTTTTGTTTTAATGTAAAAAAAGTTACTTTTCAATAAGTTCATTTGCTCTCTTATTGTAAGACTGAACCAGATACGGCCCCAGCACTTATGTAGGTTATACAAATACCTTCCAGTGCTGATGTTTATTCATTTACATCTCAACTTTGGTTTCCTTTTAATGTCATAAACACAGACCAGAAACAAACAGATCATCCCAGACATTCATCCCAGACATTTTCAAGAGCTCTCAGTCAGCTTTAAATGAATTTCCATTTCTATTACAATTTCCATTAGTTAATTCACAGGTCAAAGTTTGGGACAACTTTTCAAACTACTTGAGTAATTAATAAATTTATATGACAACACACTGAAAATAAAAGTGTCTGTTAGTATCAAATACAAAAAAAGACACAGTGGGAGGCAACAGTTGCTACTCAGTAATACAGTTTTGAACTACAGGCAATGCATCTAAAACAAACATGTCAGAAGAAAATTAAGGAACAACTTTGTAACTTAAATGATAATCATCTTTCATAAGGTGTTTATGCAAATGATAAGCACTTAATGGCTTTAGTGCTTTGCTATACAGATCACCCAGCAGAATATGGACATAACCTCCACTGGAATATGGGGGCTCTTCATGCTCCATTTTTTTTAAAAGATTTTATTTATTTATTTGACAGATAGAGATAACAAGCAGGCAGAGAAAGAGGAGGAAGCAGGCTCTCTGCTGAGCAAAGAACCCGATGTGGGGCTCAATCCCAGGACCATGACCTGAGCCGAAGGCAGAAGCTTTAACCCCCTGAGCCACCCAGGCGCCCCCATGATTCATTTTTTAGTTGAATTATATTATTAAAAATCAATACAAGATCAAAAGCTTCTGCACAGCAAAGGAAACAGTCAACGAAACAAAGAGGCAATCCATGGAATGGAAGAAGATATTCATAAATGACAATAGGACAAAAGGCTGATATCCAGGATCTATAAAGAACTCCTTAAACTCAACACACACAAAACAAATAATCATGTCAAAAAATGGGCAGAAGACATGAACAGACACTACTCCAATGAAGACATACAAATGGCTAACAGACACATGAAAAAATGTTCATCATCACTAGCCATTAGGGAGATTCAAATCAAAACCACATTGAAATACCACCTTACACCAGTTAGAATGGCCAAGATTAACAAGACAGTAAACAACATGTGTCGGAGAGGATGTGGAGAAAGGGGAACCCTCTTACATTGTTGGTGGGAATGCAAGTTGGTGCAGCCACTTTGGAAAACAGTGTGGAGATTCCTTAAGAAATTAAAAATAGAGCTTCCTTATGACCCTGCAATTGCACTACTGGGTATTTATCCTAAAAATACAGGTGTAGTGAAAAGAAGGGCCATCTGTACCCCAATGTTCATAGCAGCAATGGCCACAGTCACCAAACTGTGGAAAGAACCAAGATGCCCTTCAACGGATGAATGGATAAGGAAGATGTGGTCCATATACACTATGGAGTATTATGCCTCCATGAGAAAGGATGAATACCCAACTTTTGTATCAACATGGACGGGACTGGAAGAGATTATGCTGAGTGAAATAAGTCAAGCAGAGAGAGTCAGTTATCATATGGTTTCACTTATTTGTGGAGCATAAGAAATAACACGGAGGACATGGAGAGATGGAGAGGAGAAGGGAGTTGGGGGAAATTGGAGGGGGAGACGAACCATGAGAGACTATGGACTCTGAAAAACAATTTGACGGTTTTGGAGGGGAGGGGGGTGGGAGGTTGGGTGAGGCTGGTGGTGGGTATTATGGAGGGCACGTATTGCATGGAGCACTGGGTGTGGTGCATAAAACAATGAATTCTGGTATACTGAAAAGAAATTTTAAAAAAATAAAAATTAAAAAAATCAATACAGCATAACATAGTAATTATTATTCTTTTTAAAAAATTTTATTTATTTATTTATTTGTTTATTTTTGAGAAAGAGATTCAGAGCATGTGCGAATGCGGGGAAGGAGCAGAGCAGGAGGCAGAGGAAGAGGGAGAGAGAGAATCCCAAGCAGACTCCACGTTCAGCATGAAGCCATCACAGGGCTTGATACCACGACCCTGAGGTCATGATCTGAGCCAAAACCAAGAGCCAGACACTCAACCGACTGAGCCACTCAGGTGCCCCATAGTAATTATTATTCTCAAACAAGTACATAAAATAAAAGAACAACTTGAACTAAATTAAAAGTTTGTCATCCTTCAGACCAATATGTTATGTATTTGTAAATTAAACCTGTCACCAATAAGTTGTACCACATAGCAAGGGTTATACATGAAAGAATGAGAGAAAAGGGAGGCTTCAGAAATGTATATACATATATAGTAAATAGAAACACCAAGGTATTCTGAAAGATCTAAGTAGCCTATACAGCCCTATAGTAGATCATATCTTCTTAACAGGGGGGATTTGAGCTCTAAAGCTAGCGCCTAAGGCAAATGTTGCATATAGTCAAACTTAACAATGAAGATCATTTAAACACCTGTAAGGTGTGAATTATGTTGCTTTGTTTATTCAAGCCTGATGGTAACTATCCGGAAATAAACAAGTGAGCTAGGCTACAGAAAGGAAGCACAGAAAAGTCAACCTACACATATCTGGGAATTCGAACAACCTTGTCTTTAAGAGAATACCAAATATCCACCAAGGACGGGTGGTGAAGTACAAACTTGTAAACCCTCCAACAGGGTCTATTCTGCTGTTTTAACATGAAAATTTTATAACCTTAATATATTAATAGGTATATATGTCATAAT
The DNA here is from genome assembly GCF_002288905.1 of Enhydra lutris kenyoni. Taxonomy (NCBI): domain Eukaryota; kingdom Metazoa; phylum Chordata; class Mammalia; order Carnivora; family Mustelidae; genus Enhydra; species Enhydra lutris. Next base: position 17,912,139 of record NW_019154094.1, read on the forward strand.
TAAGATTAAATAAGGTTATATATATATATATATATGCACCAGATACAGTGACTGACACAGAAAGATGCTCAATAGATATGCTGGGTTTTAATCTAAGCCTTGTTTCACCCAACCCATAAACACACTGTTCTTTGAAGTCTTGTGGAGAGTATCATGGCAACTGCTTCTGTTCTTTTCAAGCCGGCATTTCCGGTTGGGCTGGGATGACAGGATGAACAGACATCATTTGCATACTTGAAGCATAGAATTGAGGTGAACTCACCCAGGGGCTGAGTTCTGAGTGGGCATAAGGTGAATCCATTACCCATGGAAAGCATATCTTTATGCTTGGGTCACATCTCAACAGACTGACTCCCTAACTGGGCCTGCTCTTTCCAAAGCCACGACATGGAACATCAGGCTCAAACCATAAGGTGAACAAACTAGGAGGGCCTGTTTCTTTTTCCAAAAATGCATTCCTATCAACTCTACCAGGAAAGCACATGAACTCATGAAATTCATCTTTTCTTACCTTACATAACATATCGATCCATAGGTCCCTTTCACCAGCACTTACTAGCAATGGGATGACACAAACATCTAGAAACTGTAATTCTTTTTCCTTTCTTGTCCTTTTCCCCCCTTCCCTCTCTTCTTCCTTCAAATTTCTGCCTCGAGTAAAACCACAGCAAGAAGGAAAGTCAAATGGATTTTCCTATCAGTGGACATTTTTGTGATATACTCCATTTTGGTCCTCATATGAATTCCCTCCAGGCGCTCCTTTATGGGAATAAGGTATACCAAATGAAATAGGGAACTCGAGGCACAATTTTACCCTTGACATCTGAAGAGAGAATATTTTTCTCCTGGATTTATGGTGTAATGCAACTCAGCCACTTTCTTTTCCTCTTTTCCCTAGTTTGCCCTTCCTACTTACTGCTGCACACCATCATCACCATCATCATAAATTTATAGAGTGCCTATGGCTGCAGCCTCTGGGTAGCTCTTAAATGAGCTAATCCAGATATCATTGTCTTCAGCTCCCTTTTGGCATGAGTCTATTTACAATTCCGCTTCCTGATTGAAATCTGCTTCCGATTATTTTTCATAAGATATTTTTGCTTTCTTTTCTTTCCCTTAAGTTGAATCTCTTTTATGTCTCCCCCTCATTTTCATACTCTCTTGGGCCCTAGGCAGTTACTGTACATTTACAGGGGTTTACATCTTCAAATTTAGCAACTCTTGAGAACTTTACTAAGCAACTGCCTTTTCTAAGGGAATTTTTAGCAAGGTTAACTAAGAGGAAATCTCTGGACTCTGGAATTCCAGGGCTCTAGTATCAGGCCTCTGCTCTAACATCACGTGGCAAGGTGATGACCAGCGTTATGGCACCTTCTCTCTACCCAGGCCAGACTCTCCAAAGACAGCTACTCTTCAACCTCCTAGAATATCAGACTAGGGGGCATCCTTAGGATATTAGACACCCAGGCTTTGGATTTAGACGGATAGGGGTTCAAATCCAGACTCCACTTAATTTGGATATAACTTTAAGAGTTATTGCACCTTTCTGAGTTTCAATTGCCTTGACTGAAAAATGAGAATGAAAATATTCACCAAATTAAATTATTGTGAGGCTGAAATGAGGTAATCTTTGTAAAATACACACAAAGTCTGCTACGTGGTGAGCAGTCCAACACAATAGCCATCATTTTTATTCTTATCAGTTAAAATGTTGCATAGAATGCATTTGTCTTCAAGGAAGTTCACAAAGCTGACCTTAGAGCAGACATTAATAGATTATTTAGTAGACCCCCCAGTCCCAAATATCACTTGGTTCAGTGTTTTCGGACTTGGGAAGTCAATAAATATTTTTTAAATTGAAATTGAGGACACACAGAGGGTCAGTATTTGGAACCAAAGAAATAGATAACCAGTCATAAATTTGGACATATCATTAAGAGCCTCTCTTCTCAGAAAGTACATCTCTTTTAAAATATATTTACTACAGTTACCCATGGAGACCGAATATTTTTATCATCAGTTGCAAAATTGTCTCCTGAAGGGGAAAACCATGTAATTATAACTAGAGATGACTGCACACAACCTTTTATGTAAGGGAAGAACAAAAAGTAGACCTTGGGCAAGAGGCTGGGAAGCAGAGGGACAGAAGAGGAGAAGGAAAGGAGAAAGAGAAAAAGAGAAAAGGTTTGATGGGGAATAATATTTGGCTTTTGACTCTTCTCTGTACCAGCATAGATAGGAAGACCTTACCATTTATGACTGCTGTCAATTCCCTCTATGGAAACTGAACAATGGGACACCTCCCACCTCTCAACTCAAAGAGTGCAGTTGGAATTTCTATTGGACTTCTACCTAAATTTATACATATATATATATTAAATATATATATTTATATATCAAATATATATTATATTTATATATAATATATATAATATATATAATATATATAATATATATAATATATATTTGATATATAAATATCAATATTTAAATATATATTATTATATATATTATTATATAAATATAAATATATAAATATATATATTATGATGATTTTTAAAAATCAGCTAAATATCTAAACTCAATGATGAAATTAATTGGGCCAATCCACAAGAGTAAGTGAGTTTTTTTTTTTTTACTCTGGAAGATGAATAAAATCTTCTAGGGGAGAAATAAAAAAATTCATTCATTGATCCTGATCTGTAAAAAGAGCAGTATGATCTGCTTTTGTACCAAACAGACTGTCTTTTAAATGCTATTTCTGCCACTTGCTTGTTGGGCAAGTTAACTGATCCTTTATGTGTTTGACTTCCTCATACCTAACCTAGATAGGAAAATACTTCTGTGGGGAGGAGGATACCAGGCCTGCACTCTCTCTCTTCCTGTGCCCCCGCATCCCTCAAAGGAGCAATTCCTAATCAGATGCACCATACTCAAGCACACCGGTTCTCACTAAAGGGCAGGGTCACTATACAACAAAGCCTCCTTCCCTCATCTCCACTTCCTCCCCTCTAAATTGGAAAAAGTGATTCCTCAGGGAAGGCTAAGCATTTTCTTCTCTCTCTCCTGCCTTCTTTCCATCTTTAGGCAATAGCATCTGTGAGCCAAAGTGATGTCCAGAGCTCCAGCTCCTGTCCCCACACTTTCATTCTGTCCTGCTTCCTCAGAGTGACCTCACTCAGAATTCTTCAACATGCTGTTTTTTGGAGGGAGCTATTTAAGAAGTGGGAGGAAATCTGCTATGACCCCTTCCAGATCAGCCTACCTTTATCAGTGTTCTACACTTGAAGGTCTTGGGTACTGGCCCAACTTGGTTACCATTTCCATGTTAGGGACTCTGTATTTGCTCTTCCCTATCTCTGGAAGGTTCTGCAACTTGAAATCATGGAACTTTAAATTATGCAGGTCTCAGTTCTAATGCTATCTCTTCAGAGAGGGCTTTCCTGATCACCCAATCTTAAATAGCATCCTCTCAACCACCAAGTCACTCTATTACATTAATCTATTATTTTGTTAATGGGTCTCATCCCATTCCATTACTTTCTTCACTTATTGGCTTGCTGACCATCCCTATCTCCTTTCTAAACATTTTCATTAAAAGGGAGGTCCAGGAGAACACGGTTCTTTTCTGTCTTGTTCTTATTTATCCAGAGTTGGGTGCCTGTCACGAAGTAGGTGCTCAGTAAATCATAGTTATCATTACCCTTTCCTCTCACACCTGGTCCTGCTACTTCCTACACCCATCTAAGTCTAATAAAGTCTTTAAAAAGCTCTTCTGCACTGGTATACTTTAGGCTTTCTAAATCAGAAATAAGGTGTCTCTCTTACTTATAAGTTTCTTTTCACAAGTAAGAATTTATATAACCTACTCTTTATTTGAACAGTATATTGTTGCATTTACTTTGTCTTTTTTTTTTTTTTTTTAATAAACTCCAATTTAAGGGACATGGCTTAGTGAGTATTCCTATATACCAAGGATAAAGTGGCTGATGCCTTTCTTACTCACAAGGATAGTCCTAAAGAAGCACTTATCCATGTACCCTCCAGCCTCATACACATATGTATATAATGGAAAGCCCACATTCACACTCCAGATAATCTCCAGCAGGGAGGGAAGAGATATACGCATTAAAAGGAGCTAAACTAAAATCATAATGCTCTTGAAAACATTGTCAGTTAACATTTTCTCTTAAGAAAGTCTCAATCATGGGGCGCCTGGGTGGCTCAATGGGTTAAAGCCTCTGCCTTCGGCTCAGGTCATGATCCCAGGGTCCTGGGATCAAACCCCAAATCGGGCTCTCTGCTCGGCGGGAAGCCTGCTTCCTCCTCTCTCTCTGCCTGCCTCTCTGCCTACTTGTGATCTCTGTCTGTCAAGTAAATAAATAAAATCTTAAAAAAAAAAAAAAAAGACAGTCTCAATCTAAAAAAAAAAGTCTCAATCACAACAACAACACCAAAAAGTAGCCCAATGACATTGGGGTCAATGAAATTGGGGAATTTTTTTTAAGTTGGAGGTTAGAGAGCCTCTTGGAAATATCTTCAATTCTCCACAAAATAAAATAAGGCAGAGCCCCTCCAGAGGTCCAACCAAGGCTTTCTCCTAGCACAAGAAAAGATAGCTGTTTCTTTTGCTGAAGATGAGATGAAGTAGTTGGCATGAGTTTATTGAATATATATGTGTGTGTGTGTACATGTACATATATATATATATGCCATATATTTTTTAATGTGTAACAGAATATGTCAATATCAATGGGTTTATTGGCTATGTATGTATACATATAATATATACATATATGTATATATATACATATATGTGTGTATATATATATATATATACACACACCATATATTTTTTTTAATGTGTAACAGACTACATCAATATCAGAGTCACACTTAGCACAAAGATGCTTATACTAGGAGATTCAGGAGAATAATACTGACTCCTAGTTGCCATCTCACATTTACTAAGAAGCATATATTTATTGAGAGGAATCTCTAGCAACATGGACTATATTCTTTGAATTGGTACTTCTTAGTCTTGCTGTATTTTGCCAATTCTGTATGGCTAAAATGGAAGAAGTTCAATGTACGCAAGATATAATTCCATTCTACTCAAGACCACTCATCTTTACAGCATAATGTCTTTGTATTAAAAATCAAAAGATGGTAGCCCTATAGAACTTTGTCAACCTGATCCCATTTTCCCACTTCACGGCCAAAGAATGTAGACAGATATCATATTCAGAGGAGGTGCCAAAAAAATCTCCATATATGTTTAATTTAAGAACCAAATAAGCAGACCTGTACCTTTCTATGATATAGTTAATCTTATGATGTTTATACATCTGTTTCTTAAAAGAAGGCTTGATATAAATCCTTAAAAAAAAGAATAAAACCAAAATTTCTATTAGTGTTGTGAGGGTTAATTTTATATATCAATTTGACTGGATCAATGCATGCCCAGATATTTGATCAAACATTATTCTGGGTTTGTTTGTAAGGGTATTTTGCATGAGTTTAGCATTTAAATTGATAGGTTGAGGTCCAGAGAAGATGGTGGAATGGAGGATCCAGGCTGACCTCATACTACAGACGCACCTAGATAATACACACATCAGTGTAAATAATCCAGTAAATGACCTGAAGACTAGCAGAAAAAAACTCTTTACAGCGAAATGTAAAGGAAAGGCCACATCTAAGAGGGTAGAAAGGGTAGAGATGTGGTCAGGAACCAAATGGACCCATGGGACTGTCCATGAGAGGGAGGGATGGTGTAGGCATGAAGTAGGGAGAGGAGCAGACCCCCACACCAGGCACCCCGAGCATGCAGGACACAGAGTAGGAAGACAAATCCCCATAATATTTGGCTTTGAAAACTAGAAGGGCCTAACTTCATGAGTACTTACAATCAGTGGGGCTTAATACCTGGAATGTTAAAAATCAGTGGGCATGGTTTTGGAAGGGCTAAAGGCAATATGAAACAGTCTCTAGCCTTAAGAGACAGCAAAACAAACAGCCATGCTGAGATACAACATAGAAGTGCAGTTTGAAACCACCTAGTATATATGGGAAAGAGACTTATTTACTAATCACAGAGCCCGTGCTAGAGAAGTAGGGATCTTTAGGAGACTTCTCCAAGAACAAAAGAGCTGGTGGGCACACTTACCTCCCACTTTCCCCAGCCTAGTTATATGGCACCTGCCAGAATGAGTGCACAATGAACTTTCCACCTAGCTTGCTAAAAACACACTCCACCTCACATTCTCCTGTGGACCCACCCATCCATTGCAGTCTGGGAAAGACTTCTTCCAGGCAGCTGCAGCTTTCCTCCTACAGAAGACCTGCACGGACTTTACTGGCTCCCCACACCCTGCCCCTGTTCTCCTGTGGACCTGCTCCCTCCAATATACCCTTGCCCAGAGCCCATCCAAAGCCATGTCACAAGCCTGGCATTTTACAAGCAGCCCTGACAGTGACCAGCATCACTCCAAAGTGACTCATGCCCTGGGGAGAGGGGAAGATAACACACACACCAATCCCCCTGTGGTTCCAGTGGAGGACTAGAGGCAGACAACAGGTCTGACTGCAGGCCCTGCCCACCAATAAAAGCTTCTCAGGGAACACACAAGGAAAACCAACCTCCAGTTCAGTGATATCCCATCTCTTACAAACACCTGGTCTGACTCAACTCAAGCCTAAGTTGGCCCACTAACAACAGTGACCAAACCCTGCCCACAACAGACAAAGAACCATTGCAGAAAACTGTACTAAAGGAAAAAGTGGCTCACACGCAACAGGAGGGTGCATGCGAAACACATAGGAGATACCCCTGAAATGCCAGGTTCTGGTGAAGAGAGGACATTATATTACAGGGCACAACAGGACCTCTTCTTGATAAGGCCACCACTTTCAAGAGCAAGAGACCTAGCTGAATTTCTTAACAGACAGAAAAAGACACAGTTAGACAACATGAGGAGACAGAGGAATATGTCTTAAATGAAAATATAGGACAAAATCACAGCAAGAGACCTATGTGAAATGGAGATAAGTAATATGGCTGAGGGAGAATTTACACTAATGGTCATGAAGATACTCACTGGACTTGAGACAAGAGTGGAGGACCTCAGTGAGATCCTTAATGAACAGACAGAGAGCATAAAAAAGAACCAGAGATGAAGAACTCAATAAATGAAATGGAAAATACACAAGTTGGAATAAACGGTAGAATAGAGGAAACAAACAAACAAAACACATCAGCGACCTGGAGGACAGAGTAATCGAAAGCAATCAAGCTGAACAGGAAAGAGAAAAAAATAATAATAAAACATGGAAATAGACTAAGGGAATTCAGTGATACCATCAAGTGTAATAACATTTGCATCATAGGACTCCCAGAAGGAAAAGAGAAAGAAAAGGGCACAAAGATGTATTTGAAAAAAATAATAGCTGATGGGGCAACTGGGTGGCTCAGTCAGTTAAACATCTGCCTTCAGCTCAGTTCATGATTCCCAGGGCCCTGGGATTGAGTACTATGTTGGGCTCCTAGCTCAGTGGGAGGCTGCTTCTCTGCCACTCCCCCTGCTTTTGTTCTTGTTCTCCCACTCTCTCATAAATAAATAAAATCTTTAACAAAAAAAAAAAAAGGAGTAAGAGAAAAGAAAACAGTTATATACAAGCAAAACCCCATAAGATATCTGCTGCTTTTTCAGCAGAAACTTTACAAGCCAGAATACATTGGCATGATATACCCAAGGCGCTGAGAGAAAAAAACCTGCAACCAAGAATACCATATCCAACATGGCTATCATAAGGAACAGAAGGACAGATAAGGAGTTCTCCAGAACTCCAGAACAGGTCTACAAGAAATGTTAAAGGAGACTCACTGAGTAGAAAGGAAAGACCATAAGCAGGAGTAAGAAAAGTTAGAATCACAAAAGCAGTAAAATTAGGTATATGTATAAAAATCAGTCAAGGGATTTACAAAACAAAAGGATGTAAAATATGATACCATATACTTAAAATGTGGGGAGGGGGGAGGAGCAAAAACTTAGTGCTTTTACAATGGGTTCAAACGTAAGCGACCATCAATTTAATATAGACTGCTATATGCATAAGATTTTATATATAAACCTAACGGTAACCACAAATCAAAGAACAATAATAGATATATAAATAATAAAGAGAAAGAAATCCAAGAATATCAATAAAGAAAGCCAGCAAACTGTGAGAGAAGAGGACAAGAGAAGAAAAGAACAGAGAACTACAAAAACAACCATAAAACGAGCAACTGAATGGCAATAAGTACATACCTATCAGTAATTACCTTGAATATAAATGGACTAAATTCTTAAATCAAAAGACACAGAGTGATGAAATGGATAAAAATGCAATACCCAGGGGTCCCTGGGTTAGAGCCTCTGCCTTTGGCTCAGGTCATGATCCCAGGGTGCTGGGATCGAGCCCCACATTGGGCTCTCTGCTCAGTGGGGAGCCTGTTTCTCCCCCTCTCCTCTCTCTGCCTGCCTCTCTGCCTATACTTGTAATCTCTGTCTGTCAAATAAATAAATAAATACCCAATCTATATGCTACCTATAAGAAATTCATTTCAGACCTAAAGTCACATGCAGACTGAGATTAAAATGGCAGAAAAGCATTTATCATGCAAATGGAAGTGAAAAGAAAGCTGGGGTAGCAATATTTATGTATAGGATGAAATAGACTTTAAACAAAGACTATAACAAGAAACAAAGAAGGACACTATATTATCATTAAAAGAACAACCCAGCAAAAGATAACAACTGTAAATATTTATGTACCCAACATAGGAGCACCCAGATATACAAAGTAGATAATAACAAACATAAAGGAAATAATCAATAGTAATACAATAGTAGTAGGGTCCTTTAACACCCCACTTTTATCAATGGACAGATCATCCAAAATCAACAAGGAAACAGTGGCTTCAAATGACACATTGGACCAGATGGTTCTAACAGATATATTCAGAACATTCTATCCTAAACAGTAGAATGCACATTCTTAAATGCAAATGGAACATTCTCCAAAACAGATCACATATTACGTCACCAAACAAGTCTCAATAAATACAAAATGAATGAAGTGATATCACACATTCTTGTCTGACCACAACACTATGAAACTAGAAATCAACCACAAGAAAAGAATCTGGAAAAAACCCAAAGCATGGAGTTTAAATAGCATCCCACTAAACAATGAATGGGTCAACCAAGAAATCAAAGAAGTAATCAAAATGTAAATGGAAACAAATGAAAATGAAAGACAACAATCCAAAATCCTTAGAATAGCAAAAGCTGTTCTAAGAGGGAACTTTATAGCAATTCAGGGCTACCTCAAAAAGCAAGAAAAATCTCAAATAAATAATGAAGTAGCAGAAAGACAAGTTAATCCCATTTACAATTACAACAAAAATAATAAAATATCTAGGAATAAACTTGACCAAGGAGCTGGAAGACCTGTACTCTGAAAACTGTAAAACACTGATGAAAGAAATTGAAGATAACCCAAAGAAATAGAAAGATATTCCATGCTCATAGATCTTAACAACAAATAGCTAACATGTCCATACCCACAGCAATCTAAGATTTAATGCAATCTCTATCAAAATACCACCAGCACTTTTCACAGAACTAGAACAAATAATCCCAAAATGTGTACGAAATCAGAGAAAACCCCAAGTAGCCAAAGCAATGTTGAAAAAGAACAAAACTGGAAGGATCACAACCCTAGATTTCAAGATACACTACAAAGTTATAGTAATCAAAAGAACATGGTCCTAGCACAAAAACAGACAGATGATCAATAAAGAGATTAGGGAGCCCAGAAATAAGTCCATAATTATATGGTCAATTAATCTTCAACAAATGAGGCAAGAACGTACAATGGGAAAGACAGTCCTTGAACAAATGATATTGGGAAAACTGTACAGCTACTTGCAAAGGAATGAAACTGGACCACTTTCTTGTACCATATACAAAATAAACTGTGGAAAACAGTATGAAGGCTCCTCAAAAAATTAAAAACAGAAATACTAGATGTGTATTTACAGGAACTTTAATTCAAAAAGATTATGTGTACCCCTATGTTTATTGCATCATTATTTACAATAGCCAAATTATGAAAGCAGCCCAAGTGTCCCTCAACAGTTGAATGGATAAAGATGTGAGATAGATAGACAGATAGAAAGAAAGACAGATTACTGAACCATAAAAAAGAATGAAATCTTGCCATTTGCAACAACATGGAGGGATCTAGAGGGTTCCATGTTAAGTGAAATAAGTCAGTGAAAGAAAGACAAATACCATATGATTTCACTTATATGTATAATTTAAGAAACAAAACAAAGAAAAAAAAAAGAGACCAAACAAGAAAACAGACTCTTAACTACAGAGAAAGAACTGATGATTACCAGAGGGATAGGGAAAGTAGATGAAGGGGATTAAGAAGTACACTTACCATGGTGAGCACTGAGTAATGTATAGAATTGTTGAATCACTATAGTGTACACCTGAAATTAATACAACCCTGTATGTTAACTACACTGGGATTAAAATTTAAACAAATAAATAAATAAATTGATAGGCTGAGTAAAGAAGACTGCTCTCCCCAATGTACGTAGGCCTCATCCAAAAAGCTGAAGGCCCAATAGAACAAAAGGCTGACCCTCCCCCACTCAATAGGGAACTTCTCCTGCTTGACTGTGTTAAGCTGGGACATAGGTGTCTTTTCCTGCCTTCAGACTCAAACTGAAACACTGGCCCTTCCTAGGACTTGAGCCAGCCCACTTTTAGACTGGAATGACAACATTGCTTCTAGTGCTTTTTAGGCCTTTGGACTCAGACCGGAACTGTATCATTGACACCACCCTGAGTTTTCAGCTTGCCAGCTGCGGATCTTGGGACTTGTCGCCTCCATAATTACATGAGCCAATTCGTTATAATAAATTTACATATATCCAATTGGTTCTGTTTCTCCGGAGAACCCTGGCTATTACAAGGGTTAAACTCAAACCCCAAGATTAATCACTGCCTTTATCAGGTAGGTATCTAACTGTATGTCTCTTTATGAATTATATAAAGTCTTTCCATGAGTTAGCATATGGCACTCCATCATTCACCCTGGAACGCTCTTTAGGTGTTTAAAACTTTTTATATATTAAGATGTAAAACATCAATGAAGGATATAGTGAGACTAAATTGGAAAGAGTGGTTAGTAATGCCAATTATAGGGCAATCTTAAATTTAAAGCAATATTCCATTTTCTCAGTGAAAAGATTAAAATCTTCAAAAGGGAGGATGGTTGGCTTATACATAAAAAATTGTAGGGATATAAAAAAAATAGTTCAAACATCTACTTCTGTTTTTTATTTCATTAAGTGGATGTTTAAAAGCATACATTTAATTCAAACTCTGGCATGGATGTCTTCACTGCCTTTTATTCCTTCAACAGAGTGTTCCAGAGCACATCTGCTACTCTTGGTTTGAGACATGGTACTCCCTGAATCACGCATGATGCTATCTCTGGAAGTTGTCTCTGAAAGCACAAGTACCCAATGATATAACCAGCCTTTTCTTTTTAAATAAAAATTCCTCCTCCTACAGGCATAGATTTTGATGTTCATGATAGACCCATCTCTTGTATTGCTTTTTTAAAGTAATTTTCAAAAGGTCATTATAGAACATTCACTATGTCTAATTGTGAAGTCACAGCCCCCAGAACATGACTAATTCCATATTCAATTTCTTTACTTCTTTTTTTACTGATCTCCACAGACGACCTTCACAAGCACTCAAAATGAACATTGTGGGAGGCCATTCAACCCACTGTAAGTGCCCAAAGCAGCACCTGAAAGGGCCCAAACATAAAGAAAGGATAATAAATTTGGGGGAAAAGCAAATGTCACCCCTGTTGGTGTGTTATAATGCAGTTCTGGCTTGAGGATAAAATTTCAGTTGATTTAATGATAGACTTGACCATGTGCATCATTACATCTTGTATCTATTTATCCACTAGTTAGTAAACCTGAACTTTCTGAAAGACAAAGAAGTACCTTTTTTTTTTTATCATAAACACTAATAGTGAAAGGCTTGTTTTTGCATTAATGTTCACTTCCAGTGTATTTTCTGCTCCATATACAAACAAGTGTTCAATTTCCACCCTCCAAATATGTTAAACATCATCTCTTCCTCAATGTCCTCAATAATACAGACAGCAAAGACATCTTTCTGCAAAATTAATTTGGGGCCCAATTACCTTAGTGTGAAAAAAAACCATGAACACCAAACAAAAGCAAACACAATATCCAAATATCTTTAAAAAAATAAATAAATAATAACAACCAGGCTGAAAGAAGTGTAAATGCTCAGATTCACCAGTGGGACCAGAATGTAAACTGCTTGTTTGTGATTCGTCCCAATCATCCGGCCGCTGAAGTCTCGGGCTCCCACAAAGCATATGGCAACCTAATAAAACTGACGAACCAAATGACTAAGCCTGAAGTGCTGGAACACTGGGACATCTCATACTCGTGTCAGGCCAGTTCTATTTTTCACTTCCCCTTTCCCTAATTTTTGTCACAGAAAGTGTTTTAGACTTTCCTTGGCAGTTAACGACCCTGACTAACGTGTGTTTTCACTCCCTTGTGCCGTGCTTCCAGGTTCGGAGCACTTTATCTGTAAGCAATCCCAACGTCAACAGCAGCCCAAGAGTGATTTAAACCTACAGAGCTTTCTTTTCTGTCAGTTTTTTTTTTTCCCCATGTAGCAAGATGTCTGAAAGTAAGCCATCTGGTACCAAGATGGCACCATACTGTGTCTTTAATGTCCCATGCTCCTTCTATCTTTTAGTTCTGCCATCCTTAGGTGGAGCTTTCACTTTCATTGTCCTGGATGCTGTTGCACCACCAGCCATGGCAGCCTCACTCTAGGCAAGAAGGGGGAAACAGCAAAGGGCAAAACACAAAGGGAATGTGTCAGTGGAGTCCATCCATTTCTAAAAGCTATCCGGGAAGTTCCATCTGGTGACTTTCACATACATCTCTCCAGCCGGAAATGGATCACACAGTGTCTCCTAACTGTAATGGACTATGGGAAACTGGACACTGCTGGTCCAAATGAAATCCGATTTTAATGTTAGAAGGGAAGGGTAGGAAATGGATCTCAGAAAGGAAACCACTAATATCTGGCAAACAGGTGTGTATGTGGAATGAGAGGAACAGACTAAGGGTCTCTTGACATCTGGGAGGCTTAAGGGAATTATTCAAAATTGCTTTTGTACCAGGGAGCTAGGGAGCTAGTCACCTCATTAGCTTCCATTTCCTTATCTCTGAAAATGCCTGCAATGTCTTCCTCTTAGATCCTAATTTAGTAATTTTTTTTTAAAGATTTTATTTATTTATTTGACAGACAGAGACCACAAGTAGGCAGAGAAGCAGGCAGAGAGAGAGGAGGAAGCAAGCTCCCTGCTGAGCAGAGAGCCCGATGCGGGGCTCGATCCCAGGACCCTGGGATCATGACCTGAGCCGAAGGCAGAGGCTTTAACCCACTGAGCCACCCAGGCACCCTAATTTAGTAATTTTATAATTATCATTTCTTAATGCAAACATGACAAAATCTGTTCTCCTTCTTTCCTAACAGAACCAAAATGTTGAAGGACAGCAACATGCCCAGCTTCAGATAACAGGTTATGACTGGTCTAAGCCAATCATGGCAATGCTATTTCCTTTAGCCATTAACTGATCTTCAGTAACGGGATTGTGAACTAGTCCTAACCAATGAATGGGAATAGATCGGGGCTTCCATGAACGATTTCATGTCTGAAAAAAAGCCAGAGCTGTATGAGGAGAACACCACCCTCCCTCCATGCCTCTTCTTTCCTATTTTGTCACATAGAAACTTTGTGTTTGGAACTACGGTAGCTATGAGATAACCATGACGATGAAGCAATAAGCCAGAAGAGGAAAGACCATGAGAATAAAAGAGACTAGGCTCTTCATGACATCATTGAGCTACCAAACTAACGCTAGAAACTTCCACCTCCCGTGGTCTTGTAAGCAGATAACTATCTTTATGGGTTAAGCCAATATTACTTAAGTCTTCTGTTACTTGCCGCTGAAAGCACTCTTAATTCACACACCACCCTAACATCAACCTTTACTTCTTATGGGGTAAAAGTAATGACATTCACTGTTTTATCTTTATGGCACCCCCTTATGGTTCTGGTACTCAGTGGATCTGCCACAGCATGGAAGGTTATATGTTCTCCTCTTCCCAGCCTTAAGGAACTCCTCATCTAAGACTGACAAGATAAATGAGCTAGAAACAAGGTGAAACCAAACCAAAAGAAGTAAAAGCAAGCAAGAAAAGCAAAGAATCAGATAAATTCTATGCTAGATAACATGAGGGTATAAGCTTAAAGAGTCTTATTATTTTTGGTGGGAAGATGCATCATCTTGGCTTAGAGGAGCAAAATTAAGGTGTAATCTTCAGGGTGTGTCAGTTAAAGTATTTGATGAAGACTAAAAGGAGACTGTTCTCCACATTTAATTTGGCAGAGCCTGTGGTGGTGGGCAGGGAAACTGTGATGGAAATGTCCTGAAGCCATCAACCAAAATGGTAATGCATCCAAGGCAAAAATGTTTGCTTCTGAGTGGACAGAGGTGGATCAGATGGTGATATAACTGATGTCTTCAAAATTACAAAAGGCATAGATACAGGAACAAGGGCTGATTCACCAAATCCAAGGATTGCAGAATTACAACAACTTCAGGCAAGACTTCAGACTTCTCTCTCAGCTTCCGGTTTTCCTCTGTTTAACCCCTTCTCTAGCCAAAGTGCAGCCAAAGTGATCTTTTAATAATTTAAGTATTTTATACCCCTCCTCTCCCTAAAGATCTGCAATAGCTCAACATTGCTTTTGTGATTAAAAACAACAACAACAACAACAAACCCCCAAAACTTTACCAGCAGCCACAAGGCCTTTCGTGATCTGCCCCTGCCCATCTCACCCCCTTTATCTCCTACCACACTATCCCCTCCATGCCCCACCCAGCATCTTCCTTTAGTGGGTAGATTCTATCCTACTCTCTGAGGCTGCAAGCCCACACAATACCATGGGCATCTTCACTTATCTAATGGCTACTCACACTTGGCTTCTGAGATTATACTCAGTTTTACAGGGAGGTCATCCCTCACCACTCTCTACTCCAAAGCCAATGTGGTATACTTCCCATAGCACTCTCTTCTTCTCCCTTTTTAATATTCATGACACTTGGGATTAATTGGTTCATCACTGTCTTCTCCTCTAAACTGTAAGAGCCATGAAGGCAAGGACCATGTCTGTCTCTTCTACAGATTCTGGCATATAACTTAGCTTCCATATATACACACTGAATGACCAGTGGTAACTTACCATTATGCTGACGCCATCTTGGAAGGGAGGGCTTTCAACAGTTCAAGGACACATGAAAAACAGACTCATGATAAATTAATAAAGACAAAAAACTTAATAAGGATGGTTTTCATGAGTGGGATAAACCTTTATCCTTTTTCTATTCCAGTAAGAAATCAAGGGAAAGTCAGTATCCGTCCAAACATGCTTGTGGTTCTGTACAACCAAGTTTAGAGCACAAGTGAAGGAGTTAGACAGCCCTAGATTTGGATCCCAGCATTTGTACTTCTCAGCTGTGTGATCTGACATAAACCTCTAATTTCTCTAAGCCTCAGTCTCATCTGTGAAATGATAAAACCTTTCCAGTAGGGGTTTATGGGGATTAACTGACATGATATATGGAAAGTCCTTACCCCAGTGCTTGCCACGAAATGAGCATGGACTGAACACCAGTGGAGGTTCTTTGATAATCTGGCCATTATTATCAGAGGCAGAATATAAATATGACTGGATTGAAACTGTAAGAGATTATTAAATCTTACACAGTATTGTTACGGATGTTGCTATTGTTATTTGTGGCCCAAAAGTACCTGTGCTCACCTGAGCACATGGCTTCCTTGCAGGTAGGTGGCTGTATGTCTTGGTCACTACCCTGGCCCAACGCCCAGCACAGTGCTTCTTCACACATGGTATGATGCAGAAACACTTTCTGAATGGGTACTTGAATCAAAGGTCTAAAATTGTGTGATAAAACAGACATTCTTACAAGAAAAAAAAATGTAGAGAAAGGCAGTGTTCAGCAGACGAGGAGATAGGAAAGAGGAAGAGGATTGTTTTCATTTTTAAAAAAATAGTAAAAGCTTTTAAGCAATAAAATTAGAAGTTCAATTTTAATGGCACAAAAGAGAACTCGTTGAGAATTTTGTGCTATGATGTGGTCAGAGCAGAAGCCGGTAATGAAAGCAACAGCATTCAGAACTATCACATCTGTGACCAGCTTTCAGACCCTGAAAAGTTGATTAGAACATTCCAGCAAAGCACTGCCCCATCATTCAAGAGGAAGGCTCTGAACCTTGCTCACACCTCTCACCCACCGATACTGCTTTCTCTACCAGCATGGCCTTGATCTGTTCTCTCTTCCATCTTGTTCCATGACAATAATACCCAATGTGCTTTCTACCCCTAAATGCAAGCTCTGGTGAGTGCCTTATTATAACTATGACATGTGACACAAGGCTTGCCACTAATATAAGACGAATAAGAATAAATTACCCAAATAGGACAGAAAAGCCATTCACTTAAAGAAAGGCCTACTTTCTTGAAATTCTGTGGCATTGAAACCATTTAGAGTTTGCTGTCAGGATTCCTAGCCGTGCTCATTACCCTGGCTAGCGGTCCCCCTGGACTACTGAAGGCTTATATGAAATATATATAATCACGGGCTGCAATGCCTAAGTGCAACAGGATGATTTAAAAGCACTACGATAGCCTTCACCCATGATATTCATCTCTTCCTGTCTATTCTTTTGTGATCCAGACAAAAACTTGGAATGCAATCTGTATATTGATATTCCCTGAAAAGGATTTCAGCAGCTCTTCAGGAATGACTGCTTAAGCAGTTTTAGAAACTCAAACAACATTCTGCATTCACGGTGCCTAGAGCTGTAGGTTCTACGCCCTAAAAATGAAGCCCAACTAAGTGCAGTCTTCCACGCCTGCCCCAGCCAGCCCATCCAGAAGTGGGTAAGCGCATCTCCTTTGGTGTAAGATAGACCTGGCTTCCCCTCTAGGCTCCCTTAGAGCTCCCCAACTCTACATGAACTGGACGAGGTATTTGGCTTCCCTGAGCCTCAGTTTCACCATTAGACGAATTGGGTTATGCATGCCTGACAATGCAAGAGCTCAGTAAGTGTTACATATTTTTGGTATTAATGTTGCTGCTGGGGCTGTCGTGCTTTCTGGCAGAGACCGTTCGTACTCATCCAGGCCCACCGCTGGCCAGGGCTCCCAGCTCCGAGACACTTGGGTAGGGCCAGGTGACTAGATCCGGATCAATGCAATACGGCAGAAGTGAGATACACCCCTTGCTGGAAGGGCCCACAGAAATCTTTCAGGCTCTGTTTTTTATACTTTCCTTTTCCTTTCTCAATAAACCTGATGCTACCTGCTGAAGAAGTTAGAACTACAAAGGGGAAGGAACATGGATACTACCCAACAATCTCCCAGGAGAGCTGCACTTGAGACACAGATGGGATGAATTCTGAATCAATAAGACATAAACTTTTTTTTTTTTTCTATTAAGTTACCTCAAGGTAAGGTGGCACCACCAGGCACCACTGATATTCTGGGCTTTGTCACTGTTACAGAGGGCTGTCCCATGCATCACAGGATGTTCAGCAGTGGCCCTGGTCTCTAACAGCCAGATGCAAATAGGATCCTCTCCCCTAATTGCGAACAACCAAAACTATCTCCAAACCTTGCCAAATGTCACCAGGGTGAGAGGGGGTGCAAAATTACCCCTAGTGGAAAACTGGAAGATCAACCTCATTGTTGTCCTCACCATCCTCATTACTGACAGTATGGTCCCTCACAACCCCTTTATAATCATAGTGCTGAAGTTCCAAATGTAGATCCAGGATATTCTTTAGGAGAAAATGTTAAATGGCACCAAAACCTAAAAGAAGACAAGGGTTCAAGTGATACATCCAGAGTTATAAGGTACCAAAGAACAAAGTCAAAACTAAAATAAACAATAATTTTTTATAAAAGTTAAAATAAGAAGCTGGTTTGATCATTTTGGTAGCCTAGAACAAAATTACCTTTTCTAAAAAGAAAACTAAACATCAGGGTCTAGGGAGTTTCGTGTGTTTATCAAATACATATAGAATATTTACAATATGACAGGCACTGCGCTGAACAGAAAATGGCGAATAAAACAGACATTGTCCTGCCCTCATTTAGATGAAAGGTAAATAAAAATATGGCGGATTTTTCTAACAGCCTAAACATAGCTACTACCTGACCACCATGATAGACAGAACTCTACAGATGCCCCTGGAGGATTCCTGTTCCATAATTCTTCTTATTCAGGTGTTTCTTTGAAGGGACTCTGGAGGTGTAATTTAGATTACTAGACTGATGGCTTTCACGTGGGGAGATTACCCTGGATTACCTGAGTTGTCCAATGAAGTCATATGAGGCTTTGAGAGCCCAAGTGGAAGGTAGACAAGTCAGTCAGAAAGAGATGGTAGAAGATGCAGGAGAGATGTCGCTTATGGGAAGTCAGAGATTCCAAACACGAGAAATTAGATGTGTCATAATAGCTCTGAGATGTAGAAGCCACATGTGAGGACCGAAGAGAGGCCAGTTGGAGCTCAGGGTCATCCCCAGCAAACAGCCAGCAAGGAAAGAAGGGTTTCAGTCCTACAGCCACAAAGAACTGAATTCTGCCAACAATGTGAGCTTGGAAGTGGTTTCTTCCCAGGAGCCTTCAGAAATGAACACAGCCCTGCTGACACCTTGATTTTAGCTTCACAGGATCCATATTGGGCTTCTAACCTACAGAAACTGTAGTAAATGTATGTTGGTTTTGGCCATGAAGTTCACAAAAATTATTACAGCAGCAATAGAAAACTAATACACCACTAATGCCTTAAATATTGCATGAGAGAATGGGTTGAAGAAAATCAATGTTAAACTCTATCTTTTCCTTCATCAGTCTCAGGTTTGCTAAGTATTTGATAGGTGCTCATTTGTGGACTAAATGAATTCATTCCTCTATTCACTCATTTGTTCAAAACTAAATATTGAGCACCTCCTCTTTGTTAGTCCCTGGGTGAGGTATTAAGGATACAATAGTGAAAAAGATAATGTCCTTTACTTCTAATTGCTCATAACAGAAATAGAGGCTAGAAATGTGTACAGCCAACAATAAAACAGAGGATGTAATAAGAACTTTAACACAACCTTAATAATAGATATGATAAAACTATGAATGCAGGATAACGGATCAAGGAATAAAAATGACAGCTAACAGTTATTGAATACTTGTCTCACTCATCTTTACAGGCCAGTGAGGTAGAACCATGATCCTTCCCATTTTGCAGAAGAAGCAGCTGGGGCACAGGTAGGTGCAGAAATCAGGCCCAAATCACAGTCAGGAGGTGATGGAGCTGGGATTTTAACCCAGGTGTTCTAACTCCAGAGCCCAGGCTTTTACACACATCACTGTGCTCTCTCTCAATGCAGAAGAGCGGGTGGCTCCCGAGCAGGGCTTAGATTTGGGAAGGGTACCTTTATCAAGGAGAGAAGGAACAGTAGAAGGAAGTATCATCAGTAAAGCCACAGATTTGGGGAAAATGTGCACGGCATGGCATATCCAAGGAACAAAAGAGGATATCAGGGTGAAGAAGGACTGATGGCAGATGAGATTGAAGCATTCGTTATCCTAATTTGAAGGTCTTGGATGAATCAGTTGTTTGATTTCATTCTGAAGCTATCAAAAGAACGAATTAAGAGCATGAGAAGGCAAATAATTTCCAGCAACTTGAATATGATTTGCAATATGAATACTTGAATATGATTGTTTGAGGGGATATTGGTGGGTACTCTTAGGCACCCAATACATAGCCCTTGAGTGTAATGATACTTACTAAAACAACTTAGAAAATACCATTGAAAATAGAGCGAAATCCTAAAAGAGTCTATTGATTCCAAGGAAACCAGGAAAAAGTGCAGATGCATGCAAGAATTCAGCTCTGTCTTCCATCTGTAAAGCTCTGTATATCCAAATCCATACAGTTACTGCTCAGGTTCTGAATCATCTTAGTTCAAAACAAAATAGGCAGTAAATCTATATGTTAACTTGGGGAAAATTTCTTGATAGCAACAACCAACTGTTCAAATCAGTAGATAAACATGGCATGTTGAAAAGAAAGTATTTGTTGATCAACTCAAATACTCTTCCATTCTTTTGCCTGTTACAGAATCATCACATGCATTAGGCATTGTAATCTATGGTATTTACTATGGTAGCTGCTCATCATTATTCAACTATTTAAATTCAAATAAAGTCAAATTAAATACAGTTTCATTCCTTTGTCTCACCAGCCTTTTTTTTTTTTTTTTTTTTTTTTTTTGTTTAGATTTTATTTATTTGACGGAGAGAGAGACAGAGGAAACATAAGCAGGGGGAGTGGCAGGCAGAAGGAGAGGGAGAAGCAGGCTCCCTGATGAGCAAAGAGTCAATGAGGGGCTCAATCCCAGGACCCTGGGATCATGACTTGAGCCAAAGGCAGACACTTAACCAAGTAAGCCACCCAGACGCCCCAGTCCCACCAGTATTATGGTCAAGTGTTCATTAGCCATGAGGCTCGTGGCCACTGTACTGTTCAGCACACATATGAAACATTTGCACCATTGCAGAGATTTCCTTTGGAAAAAAAAATACTTATTTAGATAAAAGTAGTGATTTCTTAGAAATGCCTAATGTGATTCAGTTTATCTTTAATTTATATAATTAATCTATTGTGGGGTCTTACAAGGTTCTGAATTTTTGTTTTAATCATCTATATGTATCCCATTCCACTTAGTACCTGGAGACTTTATACCAAGAGACTCTCAATAGTCAAGACCAAGCAGCTATTAGTCACCAGCTCTGTTTCAAGCTCTGTGCTAGGCATTTCACATCTTCTAGGTCGCTGAAGACTCATGACGCCCGGGAAGGCATGGTTATCCCCATTTTACGGATTATGAGACTGAAGCAAAGAGAGGGCACCACATCTTTTCACAGATAAAACTAACATTTATTTCTTCCCAAAGAGATCCACTTGTTCCCAGAAGAAATAAGAGTATACAGTCTGAACAGCTAAGCTTTCCACAGATGAGGTTCACTTAGAGGGAAGTCAGAGTTCTTTTCCATACAATTCTGGATCTTTTTTTTTTAATTGTCAAAATCATCCTGTTCTGGCTAAGTGACTCAGAGAAGTATAGGGCAAGGAAAAAAAGAAAGGAAGTCTGCCCAGCTAGAAACACTGAGTCAGACAGGCATACCCTCATTTCCCAGAGGCCCCATATTTCTGCCTGAAAGATTCCTAGAGTTACTTTGTTCAAACTTCTCTTTTCCAGTCTCTGGAATTGAATGTACTGGACATTTCTTTCCTTTGTTCTTTCTTTCTCTCTTTCTTTATTTTAATTTTATTTTGAGAGAGAGAGAGAGAGAGAGAAAGTGTGGGGGTCGGGGGGAAGGGCACAGGGAGGGGAAGAAACTTAAACCGGCTCCACAGGAGCACAGATCCTGACTTGGGGCTCAATCTCATGACCTTGAGATCATGACCTTAGCCGAAATCAAGAGCCAGACACTTACCCGACTAAGGTACCCTGGCACCCCTTGACATTTATTTTTAACCTGATTTTCCCTTAACAAAAGCATGGAGGGTCTGATACCCAGCTCTAAGATGGCATCCAGTAATTTTCACCTCTAGGCAGTCATCTCCTACACAGAATAGGACTGACCTGTGTAACCAATAGGATATTGCAGAAATGGTGTTTCCAAGGCTAGGTCTTAAGGGACATTAAAAGTTTTAGCTTGTTCTCTCTGGAGGAAGCCAGTCAACACATAATAAGGATATTCAAGCAGCCCATGGAGAGAAGCCACCATGGAGGTTTCCCTTCAACAACCGCCACCAACCGCAGGCATGTAAATGAGACACAAGCCTTCCCATGACTGTAGAGTTGGCTGACAGAGACCTAGAAGAAAAACCACCCAGCTAAGCCTGTCCCTAATTCCTAACCCCAGAAGTCATATGAGATAATTAATGTTTATTGCAGTTTTAAGTTAATGCAGTTTGCTGGAATTCGCTATGCAGGACTAGATAACTAACCAGAGGGTTTTGCAAGCTTTGTCCAGTGGCAACTCTACAGATGAAACATCTCTCACGCTGCTCCATACATTTAGCTCTCTCACCATAATTCTGTCTTCTTTTAGCACCCAGGCTGTAAGCCTTTTGCACGCAAGCACCACTTCTCATACGTTGTTGCATTCTCCCTTCTCATGCTTATTGATCAAATGGGTTCTTGTGACTTTTCTTCTTCCCCTTTGACTACTAAAATCATTTTCCTCAACTCTTGGGTCTCTTCTCTTTGGGGTTCTTTTTTTTTTCCCCCAATTGAGCAAAAGCCAGAAAAATTGAACATGTTCTATCACAATCACAGGGTGTGCCTGGCACTCAGCACCAAATGACCACACAGCCTTTTCAGTGACCAGAGAAAGAGTGCAGGGACCCTTGATTAATATGTTATGAACGCCTCCTCCTGTCAGTAAGCTGCTACACCCGGTTGGAAAAAATTACATTAGCAAATTTGCTTTTTATGTATTTCCCTCCTTCTGAATATAGGCTTCACCCATAAACTACATTCATTCCACACTTACTCGATATGCGAGGCAGGATGGGTGATGCAAGGACAATCTATTGTCTGTTTTCAAGGAACTCAGAGTCAAATATAGGAGACTTGTCATAAAGATGCAAATATTTACTGATATTCACTTACATGCCTAAATAGTATATTAGCAAATCAAAGACAGTGAAAGCTAAGGGCCAAATGAATGGTATACACCAGGGTTAACAGATCTTCGAAGGGACAGGTTATTGCTGTGAGCTGAACTGATCAGGGCAGGCTTTATGGAGGAGGAACAAAGCCGTAAGAAAAGTTTAATGGTGGTAGATTTCATTATAGATGCTACTGGTTTCATCCAGTCGTCCTGAGCATAGAGATGCCTGCACGCCTCAGCTTCTCGGGTTGGGCAGAGCCACGTGATTAGCTATACCCAAAGGGGTTCATGAGAAATCATAAACTTTCTTGCTTTCTTTTTTAAGATTTATTTCAGAGAGAGAGCGAGCTCGGGGGAGGGCAGGGGGAGAGGGAGAGAAGCAGACTCAGCGCGAATGTGGAGCTGGCTGCAGGGCTCAATCCCCCAACCCGGACGGAGATCATGGCCTGAGCCGAAATGAAGAGCCGAATGTTCAACCGACTGAGCCACCCAGGGGCCCCAACGTATTTCTTTGCAGAGTTAAATCAGGGGAAAATCCATGTTTAATTCCCCAATCTCTCTTCACTAAGAATGTAACATATTCTGGTTGGGGTAGTCACAGGATGCTGCTCCATCGGCTGGGGTCCCTGAATAGTTACAATCAGCAAAGCCCCCTGACGACCTGGGTTGAACATGTTCCATGAGCCAGAAATAAACCTTCCTTTATGTTACACCATTGGGATTTCGGGATTAATTCATTATTGCAGCATAATCTAGCCTCTCTTAACTAAAACAGAAATACTGTCAGGAGATAGCTGATAATCTTTAGAGGTGGAGAAATGCAGACAATGGTAGAAATAGCTTAAAAGCCATGTGTAATATGACCTTTCCAATGACAAATCTATGTACATACTAGGACATCGGTTGTTAGGACATAGCTTAAAAGAACTGAAGGTTTTTAAATAAAAACATAAAGAGGGTTGGAAAGCCAGCAGGAGAATGAGCTACTGCCCTCGGGTGATCATTACAGACCTCGGAGTAACAGGATTATTGATGCCTTGGCCAGCAGCATTCCTTTTTCTTCACTTTCTTTTTCTTCGAGATTACAAGTCATATATTTCCATTTGGAAAACAGTATTTCATAACCTCTAAACCTAACACGAGTCCTGTGAAACCCTAGTCTACAGTTGAATGGCCAAAAATAAAGACTTGGAATTCCTTCAAAGCTATCCCATTTTACACAGCAATGCTTTCTCTCTCTACCAAGAAAGTGTTCCTGTGTGATGAATTCGCCTCTCTCGCTGTGTATTACACTTACTGCTCTATGCCTGTCACTCCCTATTCTCTTCCTAGTTGTTTGTGCCTTATTAAATTCAACACCGAGGCAACCAATAAGAAGGAGAGAGGCTCAAGAAGCCTTTTCTTTTATAATCAGAGCTCCCTGTTTTCTAGGAACAAATAATATTTTCCAATCAATTCATGGATGGAACTCATTGTCAATTCACTTCTTCTGCAACGGACTGTTTCTCCACCGATAGCAAACGGTCTTCAGTGAGGACACGGTGATACATTTTCGCTGAATTTTTCATACGGACATCATCTCTCCCATGTTACCTCCTCAAATCAAACCTCTTTGAAATTGATTTGCAAATAGAATTTAAGAGTCTAAAGATAAAATCAAATAGTCTAGCCGTTCCTGCCGATTATTCCCAAAGCAATGCTCCAAGCCAGTAATCTCAGGATATGCATTACAAACATCAGGTAGAAATTCAGAGGCACATCAAAGCTCTGAATTTATTTAAATACTGGTGTGTTTGTGGGTAGAGGGGTGAGAGGAGTGAGGGAGGAAAAGAAGGTATTTCTGAAAAAACTTATTTTAATTCTTTACATTTAGAGTGTCTCAGTCTTTAGCCTTTAAACACTGTATTAGCACAGCTTTGAAGGGATTTCCCAGGTTAACCAACTCCCAAAGAACTGACCTCAGATGAGTCCCTTATCTTAATAAAGATTCTGGCAACTCAACAGGCAAAGTTGAGTTGTGCAATTATAGTAGAGACTCAAAATACCTTGAAAACAACAAACTTGACGATCATACCTGTTTCCCCTAAATCCTTTAACTCCTCTGGAACATCAATCCTTCTGATTTATTGAGGAGTATAATTCTTATGCCATTGTTTTGCAGTGCGGAATGCATTAGTAAGTCTCTTTTGTTCTTGGGAAAAGTCACCCAGAATTTCTGTCTCTGAGGACCATCTCTCCTCATCAGCCCACACACTGTAAAACCTACAAAAGCAACTCACCTACCCATAATGCCCCCTGCCAGCTAACAGGATTTTGCTTCACCACAGGGTTCTCAGCAATTTTTTTTTAAATAGCCAACTTTTTGGATTACAGAGATACTTTCAACTTTTTTTAAAAAATAGTCAACTTTTTGGATCACAGAGAGACTTTCAAAATGCCACTCTGTTTTTAAAGGGCTCTGTAAAAAATAGGAAGGTGCCCAGGATAGGTGACGTAACCAACATGTCATCCAAGAACTTAAATATCCTACTGTGTTTTTTAAAGGGATTATGATGAGGCAGATACCAAAGGAGTTGAATTCAGTATTGAAAATCTCTCTGATGATCTGAGCAGGCAAACACATTTTGCAAAAGCATGCCAAAAAGGACTATATGTCATACCTGCTGTGTGTCCCTTGGGGTGACACACTCCAGAAAAAAAGGCTGCTCTAATAGTCTGCTTTGCTTCATTTGTTGTATGAATTCCTTGCTATAAGCAAATGCTTTCAGTTGTTTCTCAATCTTCGTGAGCAGTTGTTGAAAAAAAAAAAAAATCTGTAGGTATTAACTCCACACATATTAAAAATTTATAGCAGGAAGGCAGGAAGCTAGTTTTCTAACATGAATTGTCCAGCTTGGGGCTCTGTAATCCTGTAATTCAATGTGATGCCACTACACTTTGACTCCAATAATACATACTTTGTGACAGAGACACCTTGGGAAAAAGGCAATCAGATATGAGATCCTTCTCCCTTTGTCTCACCGCCCCTCCCCCACAACTTCTTTTCTTCTCTTTTTAATTCTTCTACCCAAAAAAATTCTCAAGAAGCAAAAATATACCCCTCTCGGTATTTTTATAAGCTGGCCAGTTGTGCTTCCAGGTTTCTGGGATTATTGAACTCAGAAAATCATGCCAAAAAAATAATCCCATGTTATTTTCAAAAATCATTTTTCTGAGTCATTAGCCAATAACACCAATTTTCCTTTTAAAAAGATAACAAAACATAATCATCATTTTTTGAAAGAAACCCTCACTCTGAATGATTCAAAGAGAATACAAATTTAATGATCACCCTGAGAACCCAAGTAATATATCCCAGGAAATAATGATAAAATTTATGATGGCCTTACAATTGTTTAACTCCTTTCAGGAATCTCTGAATTATAAGGTAGTAACATAACCAAGGACTGGCAACAACTCACAGAAGTCCAGAAGAGTTTTGCCTTTGAGTTTGTAGACAAAGATGCTTAAATTGTTCCCCTGCGAAAAATAAAGATTATTTATTATTTACCTTCCTGTGCCTCAGACAGTCCGGCAACATGCCTATAACTCTTGTGTTCTGAGGTTTGAGCTTCAAGGTTTTGGCATACATGGGGAAGCTAGTAGGGTAGTGTGCCAGCCAGTTTGGTTTTTGTTTTTTGCCTGTGTTTTGTTTTGTTTTGCTTTGCTTTGCTTTGCTTTGTAGGGAGAGAAAAAGAGAGAGAGAACACTCCCAGCAGCTTCATAAAGAAATCTGCAAAGCAGCATCAAAGTGAATGAATCAGAACACAGAAGGATACAATTTTTTCCCTCTACGTGATTATACTAGGAGGGAGAAAGATTTGAAACCATTGAATGATTTTTCTGATAACCACCTCTGGCTCTCTCTAAAGAGACACATGCAAAGTTGGGCAAGTTGTTTTCTGTCCTGTCAGGAAAATATTTAGTAACAGCCTTGTAAAAGTAAGTACTCACAGCTGCCCCAGGGAGCTGTGGATTTGTTTGTAATGTTGTTTCTTTCAACAAGTTCCTTTGTTGCTTTGTGTGTTCTCCCACAAAAGCCTGGCCTTCTTCTGCGGATAGATTTGCCATTCTCTCTGTGTGAATACTGTCTGAAAGTACACACACCAGCCAAGCTGGCTCTATCTGACTGTCCTGGCACTACAGGGTCCTAAGAATGACCTACAGAACGGGAATGGAGAAATTCATATTGCCTGACCCCAGGGGACTTGGTGAAGATTAGCTGGCAGGTAGCTGTACTGTCCTATGAAGGAAAAAGCTCTGATTAAAATACCAAGTATCAATTTTATAATTTGCAGGTGAAAAGAAGTATTACCTGGCTAATAAGTGCTTCTCATTTCAGAAATTATTTTTGACTAGCAAACTCCTTTGTAGAATTTAGATAAACTGCTGTGATGTATAGACATTTGAAGAGAAACCAGAGCAGCTGGGATTGGTGTAATAGAATTTTTAAATGTGGTAGGTCTGGGGTGCCTGGGTGGCTCAGTCAGTTAAGCATCTGCCTTTGGCTCAGGTCAGGATCCCAGGGTCCTGGGATTGAGGCCTGCTGAGCAGGGAGCCTGCTTCTCCCTCTGCCTGTTGCTCCCCTTGCTTGTGCTCTCTGTCTCTCTGACAAATAAATAAATAAAATCTTTTTTTAAAAAGTTAAAAAGTAAAATGTGGTAGGTGACATTGGTCACTCCCAAGCAATTGCCTAAAAACCTAATATCATGGGTCATGCGTAAGACATAGTTTAGGGGGACCTGGGTGACTCAGATGGTTAAGTGTCTGCCTTTGGCTCAAGTCATGATCCCAGGGTCCTGGAATCAAGTCCTACATTGTGCTCCCTGCTGAGCAGGAAGCCTGCTACTCCCTCTGCCTGCTGCTCCCCCTGTTTGTGCTCTCTCACTCCCGCTCTCTCTCTAAAATAAATAAATAAAACCTTATAAGACATATGTTAAACATTATCCCCATGTCCCAACTATATCGGATCAAAAACCCCATGCATTTTTTTAAGGTATGAAATTATTGAACTTCATTGAGCACATTTCCACTTACTACCTCTGTAACCCTTGAGCATGACATTGAGCCTCTGGGAGTCCTTTCCTGATCTATATAAACAATGCTAATGCTAATACCGACAATATAAGATTGTGAGATTTACGAAGGAGTGAAGTAAAACAGAGGCTGATAGCTATTAACCTCTGAACAAACGTTTGTCAGCAGCAATGCACTTCTGAAAAGGCTCTGTATTCTTGGTCTGAAGACTCTTCCTCCAACGATTCTCCTGGGCTAGCGACCAAATCCTTGAGTAGCTTTAAGAGCTCTGTGCACTTCTGAAAAGGCTCTGTATTCTTGGTCTGAAGACTTTCTTCCTCCAACGATTCTCCTGGGCTAGCGACCAAATCCTTGAGTAGCTTTAAGAGCTCTGCGAACCCTCTGAAGCGTAATGTGGGGCCAGGTACGTTTTTTCTAGGAAACCCCATCATATCTTTTATCACATTCAGAGGTTAAGAATCACTGCCACAAGTCACCTAGTTTAACTTTCTCTCCCTTCTTCTTCCACCGGAGAACCAGAGTCCTCTTTCGTGCAGAGGAGCCAGGGACAGAGCAAGGAGCCGAGCTTCAGGGGCTGCCCTGGCTCCACCCCGTCCCAGCTTCCTGTAACCTCCTCTCCCAGCGCTGTGATCCTAGACCCAGACCCCTCAGTCTCAGTGCATCCTCCCCTCAGGACTAACCATGACGCAGGGCAGGAGGATTTAAGAGTATCTGGGGCAATGCTCTGGGTAACATCACTGTGTGGCACTGAGATGTCATAAAAAGATCATGATCTTTGAAACAAGAAGGCTTGTGTTTAATTCCGTTCTACCACTTACTGGATGTATGACCTTGAAAATGTTTACTTCATCATTCCTTTGTCATCTATAAAACACAGTCAATAAGATTTATTTTCTGAGTCTATGAGGAGAGAAATGAGATAATGTACAGAATATAGAAAAATAGCAGCATATGTCTGGCAAGAGTGGGTGTTCAACAATACTGTCTTCTCGTTCCTGGGCTTCAACTTGTATACCCTGGTCACCTGCCTAGAACCCAAATCCCTCGCGGAATGAGCTCTGGCCCTCATTGGCTTGATCCCACTACCATGTGCCAACTGGTTCACTAAGCTTATTATTTTTTTTTATTAATATCGACTTATGTATTTATTTTAGAGGAGAGGGAGAGAGAAAAGCAGCCTCCCCACTGAGCGTATAGAGCTTGACACGGGGCTACATCCCAGGACCCTATGATCATGACCTGAGCTGAAATCAAGAGTCAGATGCTCAACCGACTGATCCACTCAGGAGCTCTGATGTGACCACATTGTGATCATAAATTACTGACTTTGCAGCTACATATGAAAACACAACCTAACCTCAACCCACTTGAGATGGTATCACTGTTCCTTTAGCAGGTAAGGAATTTTTCAATCCTCTGACAGAAAATATTAAATAGATCATATATCATTGAAACCAACGGTGTTCACATGTTTTGGTTAAGTTAGGCACTGAGACAATCTGAGTGTTTAGTGTCAAGTATCTGTCTTCTTTAAGAAAATGTATACCACATTTAAGAACCTAACAGATAAACTCTGTGATTCCAGTTTTAAATGTGTAATTGGTTACTGACTTCTGATTTTAGGTAGAAAGTTTTAAGAGAATTTGACCATAGGTGGTACTGAAATGTTTAAGATAATTGGAATTATTAGGTCGATGAATTTAGTATATTTGACCCAAAATGTGGTTTAAAAGCTCGGAAGCTTCGTTAGGATTGTGAGCCAGCCCTGCCAGGCATCTAAAGTATTTACAAAGAAAGTTAAAGTGTTAAAATTCTAAGTGTATTTTCAAATATTGATAAAGAAATGTAACTAAGTAAATGAAAAAGGTTAGTTAAGTAGAGTTTACTCTTTTATGGCATTCATAAAATGTAAGAAAAGATTTTGAGTTAATTTAAGTGCTTTAAAGGCTTGTTTAAAAATATCTAAGTTTAACAAACATAAATTAAAAATCAAACTAGTATAAATTCACCATTCTGTATACAAAAGTGCCCCTTTAGTCACTAAAAACTCACACTGACAATCCCATAAGCAAGAGCAAGCAGTCCAAAGCATAAATCTGGTCATGTCATACCTTAGCCTAGAATCCCCTTTGGTTCTCCATTACACTTAGGAGAAATCCCAAACTCCTAACCAAGGTCTATGAGGCCCTGTAAAATTGAACCCCGAACACTTATTCTACCTCTTTTTTAATTATCTTCCTCCTTCCCCAACACACTCTCTATATCCAGACACGCTGGCCTTTTTTTCCTCCCTGGTGCATCGCAAGTTCATTACTGCAGCAAGGCCTTTATATTTGTTATTCTCTCTAGCTGGAACACTTCTCCCAAAATTTTTTGGTGGCTGGCTCCTGTTTAACATTAAATTCTCTGCTCAAATGTCACCTCCTCCAAAAGCCTCCTCTAATTGTCCCTTCCTCCAATAATCTCTGACACAGTAATATAGTTTAAATTCTTAGAAGTCACGTCGATGTCTGAGTTATTGTGCTCATTTATTGGCTTTCATATTTATTTTCCTTCATCCCCAAATAAAATAAAAGATCAATGAAAGTAAAACCTTCTCTGTCTTTTCTAAAATAGTGCCTCACACATACTAGGTGCTCAATAAATATCTGTCATATGGATGAATAAATTTAAACAAACAAAACTTGCCTCTGTGTTAAATGCTAGGTTATTTTAAAAACATACCCCTTCATAACATTGAGTCTGTAAGACCCAATTAATGGGGGTTATTTGACAATATGATAACATTACTTCAGGGTTAATGTCCATGAATTTCTGAAAATAGGCCAAATGCCAAGCAAAGCGTACAAGGAAATATGGTCCCTCCCCAGGACACTTACCATCCAAATAATAAGCATTCAAAAATCTTGGCAAGATGCCTATGCTAATAAGAAAGTGATCCAATATTCATGAGAATTTGAAAAGCCATTATTTTTGCCTGAAATCATTTTGGCTTTTCCATAATTAATATGTCATTATCATCACAAGACTAAGAGATCAGGATGATAAAAGCATTGTTTCATACAACACTCATAGGAACAATGGTGTTTCACAATATACCACGGTGACTTTTGATAAAGGAAAATAATCCCAAATCTGAGGATAACAAATGTAGAAACTGACTAAACAGAAAGAAGATAGAAACAGCTGGTATCAAGACAGAAAGGTAGGTGTTTAAGCTAATCTAGGAAAGGAAAACACGTTCTGGAAATGCCTGGGAAGAGATAAATACCAAAAACTCCTGGGTCACGGGAAATAATGGGATCAGAGTCCTACCTTCTGTACCTGGTATTCCTTCTTTTATAATTCTTTCTGCTTTGGTCAAGGAGAAATTGTTCTTGAATGTCTGCTAATCCATTCCTCCATTCTCTCAATTCTCTATCTCTACATCCAACAAGAAAGGAGAGTATTGGGGCGCCTGGGTGGCTCAGTGGGTTGAGCCGCTGCTTTCGGCTCAGGTCATGATCTCAGGGTCCTGGGATCGGGTCCCGCATCGGGCTCTCTGCTCAACAGGGAGCCTGCCTCCCTCTCTCTCTGCCTGCCTCTCTGTCTACTTGTGATCTCTCTCTGGGAAATAAATAAATAAAAATCTTTAAAAAAAAAAAAAAAGGCGATTATTGTCCAAACTACAATATAGTTTATAGCAACTGGTAGAAATGTCTGCTCAGAATTTCAGTTTATAGCGCACCTTAGTCTATGACCCAGCATGAATTGAAGAAGCAATTAGATCAACAATCTTACAGCATCTTTTGTTAGACTGACATTTGCAACCATTCCTAATTGTGCATATTTAAACATTATATATACATAAAAGAACTCTTAGGAAAAAAATTCAGTTAAGAAATTGTTTGTCCCTCCTGACAAAGTGGCAGGTTTCCTCCTGTAGCTAAAGGTAGTCCTATAACTTACTTGTTTGTTGTTGTTTCTTTTCTTTCTTTCTTTCTTTTTCTTTCTTTCTTTCTTTCTTTCTTTCTTTGTTGCCTTGGTCATTCAAGAAGCTCAGAGCCCAGAGCAGGACTATTCTTAGTTTAGATTGTCTAAAACAACTTCCTCCCTTCTCCTTTTTCCTGCTTTGACTTCAAATGTACAGATCTGTTTAGACTTTTTTTGTGGCTCTTCTTTCCAGATGTGTCTTTTCTTATGAGTTGGTAGAATTTGCTTTGGAAGTGTTTTGTGATAAAAACAATGAATAATTTAGTTAAATTCTGAAACTCCATTTTACCAAAAAAGGTATGTGTTGGGTTCTTACCAGATTGCAGTAAATGTCCATAAATAGCTCAGAGCTGAGGTATCTCCAGAGAATTGGGAGATGAGAGAGCAAAGAATATTTAAAAATAAGGAATTTAGTCTACTTTTAACTATTATTTTCTATGAAACACAAAAGGAAAACTTCCATATAAAGGTTGATTGCTATAAGTGGATGTCTATATGGAAAATAACTGAATATCTGAGATAAAAGGAATCTTAGAGATATCTATTCCAATTTCTTTGATTTGGACTAGGGAAAGTCTAAATCCATAAAATCCATTTAATCCACAGAGATTAAATGACTCTTCCAAATAAACAGGAAGTTTGTAACCGAATCATGCCTGGAATCTTGGTCCTGCTTTCTAGGCCATGGGTTCGTTAATACTTGAGGAACTATGAATATTGGAAGGAAAGGTTTAGTCTGACAAAATTTTAAAGGGCAAGTTCTATGCTCTACAGACATGGGGAAATTGCATGTTACCAGTTAATAAACATTTAAACACTTACTTTTTCCCCAACTACATTCAATGTATGAATTTTACTTTTTATCTATTTTAAGTAAAAACATTTCCTGCATGTTTCAAATGGAAGCAAGGAAGTAACAGTACAAGGCAAAGCAAAATTCAATTGAGGAATACAAATTTTATTTTATTTTTTTAAGATTTTACTTATTTATTTGACAGACGGAGATCACAAGTAGGCAGAAAAGCAGGCAGAGAGAGAGGAAGATGCAGGCTCCCCACTGAGCAGAGAGCCTGATGTGGGTGGGGCTCAATCCCAGGACCCTGAGATCATGACCTGAGCCGAAGGTAGAGGCTTTAACCCACTGAGCTACCCAGGCACCCCAGGAATAAAAATTTTATAATTAAATTTCCACATGTCAAATTCCAATCCAACTGAATTTTCATTTTCATTTTTTATTTTGGGTTCAATTTCAGAATTTTGTAGATAGCTATTCCTCAGAATACTCAAATGAAATATTGGCAAAAACAGTTAAGTAAAACAAAAGAGAATATCAAAAGCATGAATCAAAAGAAAAGGAAATGAAATTAATACAATTCAGTTTAGCTCTGAGCTTCTTGGTAGATAAGGCAAAAAGGTAAATAGGGTGACATATACAATTCTCATTGTCAAAGAGGAGAAAACACTGATTGTCTTCAGGATGGAGAAACTTAAAAATATATATATGCATGTGCATGTGCCCCATGCTTGCTCCACCTCATTTTTTATTCAAAGTTCATAATACCAAAATAAAACTCTGCCAAGGTAGGCTTAATATATCAGTAAAATTGTTTCTAAAAAACACACCCCATACAGATGATACCTATACTTGTGGAGAGCATAATATAATATATAGACTCATTGAATCACTGTGTTGTACACCTGAAATTAATGTGTGTGCGAGTATACACACACACACACACACACACACACACACACATAACTATCTGCTCTACTTTCCAAAACTGACTACTATCATTTCTTCCCCTATACACTCATGCTGCTCCTCTTTCAAGGGGTGAATCTGGTTCTCCTCTTAACTATGGGCTTGGCTGGCCTATTGACTCTGGCCAATAGAATGCACACATGTAACAGTGTTCTCATTCCATGTGTAGTAGTTGAGAAGTTTGGTAGCTTCCACATTGGAGCTTTCTGAAGACGTTAGCTGCCATGAGTAAAAAAAATGCACACTAGACTACCAAATGATAAAACACTTTGTGGTGAGATTGAGGTGATACAGGAAGCATTGATACACCAGATACATGAGTAAATCCTTCTTTGACCATCCTGGCCAGAAAAGCCACAAGCTAAATGCAACCTGATGAAAGATCCAGCCTATTCCAAATGAAGCAGACAATTGGCCAGCTAAGTCACTCTCCCAATTCCTGACTCACAGAACCTTGAGAAATAATGAGTCATTGTTCTGGGCCGCAAAGTTCTAGGGCAGTTTGTTAAGAGCAACTGATAACTAAAATAATGAATTATAATCAAAATAACAAATTATAATCTAAAAACTCATTCTGTAAGTTGGCAAGTTAGATGTATGTATCTAGGAGCTAACTGCAATCCAGCAGCCACTTCACCCACCTTCTCCCTCCAGTTTAGCCCAGTGGTAAAACCAGATTGCCAAAATGTCTCTGGAAGGAGCTGGTACAGAACTCTGGTGTTGAAAACTTTTGTAGCTGCCATCTGAGAGACAGGCATCCAGATCACCAGGCTTGATAGTCAATTGAGTTCCACAGGACTATAATAATTAAAGAAGCAGTCTTAAAACAGGTGCAGGAAAACCCTTCCTCCATAGCTATATACCTGGGCTTATACACAGGAAGCAGGCAAAAATGCCTATCTTCCAGTTTCTCCTTGGAATGCATTTAAAAGCATATTTTCCCAGTTCTGCCTGGGGGGTTGGTTTCTAATCAGCCTGCCTCCAGGCACTGACTGTCATCCTCCCTTTTGGGACTCTGAAGGGTCAAGGCATATCCTCAAATGCTCACAGCCACTAAGAACAAAGTTAGCAGCTTGAACAACAATAAAGGGTTGAGAGACAATGAAAAACTGGCCTGGGCTGATTGACAAGGTTCATCTCCTACACAAGACCTGTCTATCAAAACTGGAGGAGATGGGGCACCTGGGTGGCCCAGTGAGTTAAGCCTCTGCCTTCAGCTCAGGTCATGAACTCAGGGTCCTGGGATTGAGCCCCACATCAGGCTCTCTGCTCAGCAGGGCACCTGCTTCCCCCTCTCTCTCTGCCTGCTACTCTGCTTACTTGTGATCTCTCTCTCTCTCTCTGTCAAATAAATAAATAAAATCTTTAAAAAAAAAAAAAAGACAAATATTATTTTTTTAAAAACTGGAGGAGATACCTGTTTTCTCTAATACACAGAAACCAGCACAGAGAGTCAAAAAAACATAAAGAAACAGGGCAATATGTTCCAAATAAAAGAACAAGATACATTTCAAGAAACTGATTTTAATTCAATGGAGATAAGTGATTTATCCAACAGAGAGTTCAAAATAATAGTATAAAGATGCTCCCCAAGGTCAGGATAGCAATGCATTAACAAAGTAAAAATTTCAACACAAAGATAGAAAATATTAAAAAGTACTAAACAAATCATAGAGCCAAAGAACACAATAAAAGAACTGAAAAATCCAATACAGGGGTTAAATAGCAGACTAGATCAAACAGAAGAAAGGATCAGTGGACTTTAATACAGGACAGTGGAATTCATCCAATCAGAGGAACAAAAGAAAAAGAGTGAAAATATCTCAAGGCACCATCAAGCAGACGGGTATATACATTATAAGGTTAGAGGGGACTCAGAAGGAGAAGAGAGAGAGAAAGGGACAGAAAGTTTATTCAAAGAAAAATGGCTGAAAACTTTCCAAACCTGGGGAAAGAAACAGACATACAGATCAAAGAAGCCAAAAAATTTCCAAGAAAGATGAATCTGAAGAGATCCACGGCAAAACACATTATAATTAAATTGTCAAAAGTTGGAGATAAAGAGACTCTTAAAAGGAGCAAGAGAAAAGCAACTTGTTACTTGAAAAAAAATTCTATGACCATCAGTGGATTTTTTTAGAAATGTTGCAGGCTAGAAGTGAGCAGGATGACATATTCAAAGAGCTTTAAAACAAAATCCCTGCCAACCAAGAATATTCTACCTTACAAAGTTGTCCTTCAGAATTGAAGAAGAGATATAGAGTTTTCTAGACAAACAGAAGTTGAAGGAGTTCATCACCACTATATCAGGCTTACAAGAAATGCTGAAGGGAGTTATTCAAGCTGAAGTGAAATGATGCTAATCAGTTATATAAAAATATGTGCAAATATAAATCTCACTGGAAAAGGTAAATATATAGTTAAATTCAGAATAGTCTAATATTGTCATGGTGGTGGGTGAACCACTTAAAAACCTAGAATGAAGGTTAAAAGACAAAAGTACTGAAAATAACTATAACTACAATAATTTGTTAATGGATGCACAATATAAAAAGATGTAAATTGTGACATCAAAAACATAAAATGTGGGAGGAGTATAAAAATGTGAAGCTTTTGTATGCATTTGAAGTTATTACCAGCTTAAATACAATATTATATATCTAAGATGTTTCATATAAATCTCATGATCACCACAAAACAAAAATCTAGAATACTGAATAGATAAATAGAAAGAAATCAAGGCATTCCCATGCAGAAAATAACCAAATCAAAGGAATAGAGCGAGAGAGAAAGAAAGGAACAAATGAACTGCAAAAGAGTTAGAAAATAATTAACAATATGGCAATGTATACCCATAACTATCAACAATTACTTTAAGTGTAAATGGAATAATTTATTTATTCCATCAAAGACACTTATCAAAATATAAAAAGTGTGTAAATGGTTTAAAAAAAGACCCAGCTATCTGCTGCCTACAAGAAACTTATTTTAGCTTTAAGGATACATATAGGTTGAAAACGAAGGGATGGAAAAGATATTCCACATAAATAGAAATAAGAAGAAAGCAAAAGTAGCAATATTTATATCAGACAAAATAGACTTTAAGTCAAAGGCTGTAACAAGAGACAAAGTTATATAGGAAAAGGGGTCAATTTATCAACAGAATATAGCAACTGTACATATTTATGCACCCAACAAGAATGCAAGTTAATATACAAAGCAAATCTTATTAACAGATCTGGAGAGAGACATAGGAATACCATAATAGTAGGGACCTTCAATATCCCACTTAGAATTACCCAGACAGAAAAGCAAAATAAGGAAACATTGGACTTAAATTGTGCATAGGTACGGATGTATCTAACAAACATACATACCACATTCCATTCAAGAGCAGCAGAATGTAAATTCTTCTCAACTAGACATGGAACATTCTCCAGGAGATCATATGTTAAGCCAGAAAACAAGCCTTCATTAATTTAAGATTGAAATCATATCAATCATCTTTTCCAACCAAAATGGTATGAAACTAAAAATAAACTATAAGAGAACTGGAAAATTCACAATATGTGGAAATTAAACAACATGCTCCTGAGTGATCAATGGGTCAAAGAAGATATCAAAAGAAAAATAAACAAATACCCAGACAAATGAAAATGGAAACGTGAGATACCAAAACTTATGAGATACAGCAAAATCAGTTCTAAGAAGGAAGTTTATGATGATAAATGCTTACATTAAAAAAAAAATCTCAAACAACATAAAATTATACTTCAAAAAACTGGGAAGAAAAAGAACAAACTAAGCCCAAAGTTAGCAGAAGGAAATAACAAAGATTAGAGTGGCTGGGGCACCTGGGTGGCTCAGTGGGGTAAGCCTCTGCCTTCAGCTCAGGTCATGATCTCAGGGTCATGGCATCAAGCCCTGCATCAGCCTCTCTGCTCAGTGGGGAGCCTGCTTCCCCCTTCTCTCTGCCTGCCTCTCTGCTTACTTGTGATCTCTCTCTCTCTGTCAAATAAATAAATGAAATCTTAAAAAAAAAAAAAAGATCAGAGTGGAAATCAATGAAATAGAAACTAAAGAGATAAAAGAAAAGACCAATGAAGCTGCTTTTTGAAGATAAAGTTGTTAAGCCTTTGGCTGGACAAAAACAAAAAAGAAGACTCAAACAAATAAAATCAGAAATGAAAAGGGAGATATTACAACTGAGAACACAGATACACTAAGAATCATAACACACTATAATGAACAATTGTATGCCAGCAAACTAGATAACCTAGAAGAAAAAGATTCCTAGAAACATACAACGTACCAAAAACTGAGTCTAAAGAAATAAAAACTCTGAACAGACTCAATAACTAGCAAGAAGACTGAATCAGAACAAAAAAATTCCCACCCCCCAAAATAAATAAATAAAAAAGTCCAGGACCAGATGGCTTCACTGGCGAATTTAAAGCAGAATTAATATCAATCTTGCTTATAGTCTTCCACACAACAGAAAAGGAGAGAACACGTGCAAACTCATCTTATGAAGCCATCATTACTCTGATACCAAAGTCAGACAAGGACAAAGAAAAAAAAAAAAAAAAAAAGTACAGGCTAATATCCCTGAAGTTGATGCAAGAATCCTCAAAAATATTAGCAAAACAAATTCAGTATTACATCAAGGATCACTCACCATGATCAAATGGGATTTATCTTACAAGGATGGTTCCACATATACAAATCAATCAATATGACAAAGCATATTAACAAAATGAAGCATAAAAATCATATGATCACCTCAATAGATGCAAGAAAATCATCTAATAAAATTCAACATCTTTTCATGATAAAAACTCCCAACAAACTGGGTATAGGAAACCATATCTCAACATAATAAAGGCCATATATGACAAGCCCACAGCTAACATCATATGCAATAGTGAAAGGCTAAAAGCTTTTTTTTTATAAGATCAGAGACAAGACAAGGATAATCACCCTTACCACTTCTATTCAACATAGTACTGGAAGTTCTAGCTAGAGCAATTGGCAAGAAAAATAAATAAAAGGCATCCAAATCAGAAGCAAGAAGTAAAATTGTTTGCAGATGACATGGTATTATATGTAGGAAACCCTAAAGACTTCACACACACACACACACACACACACACACAGTTAAATGAATTCAGTAAAATTGCAGGATATATTAAATTAATATATAAAAATCAATTGTTTCTATACACTAAAACTGAAATAGTAGAAAGAGAAATTTAAAAAATAATCCCATTTACAATAACATCAAAAAGAACAAAACACTTAGGAGTAAATTTAACCACAAATTATAAAATTATAAAACATTGATAAGAGAAGTTAAAGAAGACACAAATAAATAGAAAGATATTCCACATTTATGGATGGGAAAAATTAATACTATTAAAATGTCCTTACTACCCAAAGTGATCTACAGATTCAGTGTAATCCCCTTTCAAAATTCTAATGATATTTTTCATAGAAATAGAAAAAAAAGCAATCCTAAAATTCATACGGAAACCATCAACAAAATAAAAATAGCACTGGAGAATTATTTGTAAACCATATATCTGCTAAGGGGTCAATATCCCCAGAATACAGTACAGTCATACAACTCAATAGCAAAATAAATAAATAAATAAATAAATATTTTAAAAAGGCAAAGGGCCTGAGTAGACACTTTTCTAAGGAAGAAATACAGACGGACAACAGGTACATGAAAAGGTATTCAATATCATTAATCATTAGAGAAATGCACCACAACCACAATGAGATATCACTTCATACCTGTTGAGATGTCTGTGATCTAGAAGATAAGAGATAACATATCCTGGCAAGGATGTGGAGCAAAGGGAAACCTTGACATATTACTGATGAGAATGTAAGGTGGTACAGGTATTATGGACAACAGTGTAGACAATTTCCTCAAGAAATTAGTCACACAAGTACCATACGATCCAGCAATCCTACTTCTGAATATATACCCAAAGGAAGTGTAATCATTATCCTGAAGAGGTATCTGCACTCCCATGTTCACCACAGCATATCTGTAATAGCTAAGGTTTGAAAAGTATTTAAGTGTCTGTTGATAAATGAATGAAGAAAGAAAAGGAGGTGTTATTATCATTTAGCCTTAAAATATTACTGAGCCTTTAAAAATAAAAAGGCATATTATTTAGTTCTTAAAAAGAAGGAAATCCTACCACTTGTGACAACATGGATGAACTTGGAGGGCATTAAGCTAAGTGAAATAAGCCAGCCATGAACTAACAAATATTGCATAGTAACACTTACATGTGGAATCTTAAAAAAAAAAAACAGCAGACTCATAGAAACAGAGTAGGATGGTGGTTGCCGGGGGACAAGGTGAGGGGAGGGTAAAATAAGGAGAGGCTGCTAAGAG
Source organism: Enhydra lutris kenyoni (assembly GCF_002288905.1). Classification (NCBI taxonomy): domain Eukaryota; kingdom Metazoa; phylum Chordata; class Mammalia; order Carnivora; family Mustelidae; genus Enhydra; species Enhydra lutris. The sequence goes on from NW_019154094.1 coordinate 17,952,342, forward strand.
CACAAACTTCCAGTGAGAAGATGATTCTGGTCTAAGGAACCAATGTAGAACATGGTGACTATAGTTGATAAAACTGTATTGCGTAATTGAAACTTGCTAAGAGAGTAGAACCTGTGTTCTCACCAAAAAGATCAATAAATAAAGAGGTAAATATTTGAAGTGATTATGCGTGTTACTTAACTCAGTGGTGAAATCCTCTCTCTCTCTCTCTCTCTCTCTATATATATATATATATATATATATAAAATCAACACATTGTACACTTAAAATATATTGTGACTTTGTCAATTATAGTTCAATAAAGCTGAAAAAAAAATAAACCTGTTGGTACAGTAATTAAACATTTCCAAACAAGTAGACCTTCTTATATGATTAGAATGTGTGGAATGCCCAGAAGCAGCGTTTCTAAATGAATTCATCAATAAACATAAAACATAAAATTAACTGCTCTAGTTTTCCCAGAGATCCTATCTAGGTCAGACTGCCCTAGGACAGATGATTAAGTTAGTTTAGGTTCAATTCAGGACTACAAAACATGGAGTTATGTCTGAGGCCCCTTAGGCAACTTGGAACCTTCCACGGTCAAAGAAGGCCAGCCAAAACCCAAAATTGATAGGGCCATTTAAATGATGACATCCCCAGTGGGTAAAGATGTTTGATTCCACACATCAGTGGCATGAGCTACTGTCCTGAGAATTCATCAATAGGTCCAAGATCCCATTAAAGCTTTTTAATTTCTGCTTGGTGATATTAGGATTTAATTGATGCCAAAGACACCACCTGCCAGTCGACAATGATGATGTGGCAGTCAGTGGAAAGCGTCTTACACATAGGCCTTCCCAGATATGCCAGGGAATTCTACTGGCTGGATATACTGACTTGCCACACTTCCACTTTACAGTAGGTCTTCGTTGTTCTGCCTGTCCATCATCCATTCCCCACTCCCCTTCTTCTTTTACTAGCAATCCAACTTCCCCTTGGGAAACTATTCCACCCCTATTCTTAGTCCACGTTGCTCAGGAGGAAATGACTCACCCACAATTCCACAGAAAAGCACATAACCTAGATGTGGCCAATTACCTTGGGACAATGTGAATAAGATCGAAACTTGGAATTTTCACTAGAACTATCAGAAATGTTATCTCTCATTTCCTGCTGCTGGGATTGCTGAACTGGAAGGCTGGAATGGGTATATATTACTGGAAGCCCTCTTACCATTAGGGTGAGATACTGCTTTAGAACAAACAGCGGAATAGGTCATTTGATCTTCTGGAACCAGCAATTTTAGAAATCATGTGCCCGTATTTTTTCAGTATGTAAGCCAATAAAGTACCTTTTTCATTTAGTCCATTTTGAGTTGTAGTTTCTATCTCTTGCAATCATTCTCAGAAACTGCTAAAAGATGAGCTAGTGTGCAAACTATGGGTTGAGGGAATGCCATTTATTTTCTAGAACTATGCAATTTATCAGACTCCTGCTTTGAGCCTTATGTCCAAAAGTGCCAAGGCACTTAGACAACAGCACTACTATAAACAATATCACACTTGATCTTCATAAAGTTAACTTGGCCATAACAGAATGGAGTTATTCATGGGACATATGGCTCAATGTTATCCATTAAGTCAAATATGGCACTAAGTTTAGAAACCAGCAAGACTCCTTCAGCTTCAATCAATGGACCTTTCAGATCATTTGGCCTTATGGCTCCCAAATGTCAGTCTGTGCACAGGGAACATTTGCCAGAGTGTGGCCAAATCGTCAACAGTGCACAGAATAATGAGGAAAATAAAGACTCTAATAAGGTTTTAATGATGCTATGTCATTTTATTTTTAAATTCTAAGATTTGGTGTTTACGTGTTCTCTTTTGTGAAATAATACCAATAGGAGATATAAATAATGTTTTTGGTGAAATATAAAGTGGGCAAGCCCACGCCCCCATCGACTCAAGCCGCCCCAGTTTGTTCTCAGTGCTCTCAGTTTCGATACTGACAACCACAGTTGCTTTCTCCCTCATTTATATGTCTCCCTTTCTCTTTCTCAGGACATCTCTAAGGGCTGCTTTCCAATTTCAGAGTTTTCCCCCAGGGGAATTCCTTTGTCTTTCCTAATAGAAATTAAAGTAGCCTTTCTCTGACTTCCCCAAATCTGCATCTCTTCCCATTATTCTGCTCACCTCCTTAGGCCAGACACAAGAAGTAGCTATCTTTCCTCTTGAGAAGGCAGGAAAGGGAATTATAAATAAATATTTATTGATTTTAAACAAGTAAGTTTATAAATACTGATACCAACATTGCTTAAAGCATTAAAGTATCAAAAAGACCCTAAATACTTCACCATAAAGGGGTGATTAAATTCCCCTATAATGGAGAATAACATACAGGCATTAAAATTACAGTTATGGAGACTTTGCAATAATATGGTGGACATGCCTATAATATAAGGTTAGATAAAAAGATACATAACCATGAAAGCACAGGTAAGTCAAAATGTCCAAGTATGGATAAACTGTAAAAATGTCCACACAGATTTAACAGCACAGTGGGGTTATGGGTAATATCTATTTTTTTTTTTTTAAAGATTTATTTGAGAGACAGAGCACAAGAGCAGGGATAGATACAGAGGGAGAGGGACAAGCAGACACTGTGCTGAGCACAGAGGCTGACTTGGGGCTTGAACTCAGGACCCTGAGATCATAACCTGAGCCAAAATCAAGAGTGGGATGCTCAACTGATTGAGCTACCAAGGTGCCCTGGGTAATATCTGTTTTTGTCTTCTCTGAAGATTTTCCACAATGCTAGATTTTCCACAATGGGAAAACACTACTTTCAAATGTAGAAAAATACATTTATTAAATTTATTCTACTTATTTTTGCAGCCAATATTTACTGATTACTCATTCTGTGAATGTCAAAAAAAGCCATACTTTTTCCTGATCATTTCCTTTGCAAGACAGACTTTCCACGGATTTAGGCAAGATTTGCTTTCTTTTTTGCTTGCCAGCAAGAGTAATTGTACTGAGCCAGGCAGCTACCTCTCTCAAAGCTATCCTTCTAATCTAATGACCACCACTGCAGCTGAACTAGCTCTAGGGCTGACCCTGCCCTATTTGGCCCAAGGGCACACCCATCTGGGAAGACAAACTGGGCAGATACCTGAGGTCAAGGATACCATCCAAATTACTAGACTAGTATAAACCAAAAGAGAGAAATCAAGAAGCAACACAGGAGTTAGCAGAAGAAATCAAAGTCAAGTCAAAATATAAGCGGGGGGACGCCTGGGTGGCTCAGTGGGTTAAGCCGCTGCCTTCGGCTCAGGTCATGATCCCAGCGTCCTGGGATCGAGTCCCACATCGGGCTCCTTGCTCAGCAGAGAGCCTGCTTCTCCCTCTGCCTCTGCCTGCCACTCTATCTGTTTGTGCTCACTCTCGCGCGCTCTCTCGCTCTCTCTCTCTCTCTGACAAATAAATAAATAAAATCTTAAAAAAATATATATATATGTAAGCAGGGAAGTACACAATTCGTATATCCCTAGTGAGGTCTATTCTACATTAATGGGAAAACTTCACTGTTACCAGAATGTCAAAACTGAATTTTCTGAATTCTGGGCACCCCTTAATTCAACACTTAGGTTCTGACGACTTCCCAACTCATTCTCACCAACTGCATTAAACATCTAGCATCCTTTTTTGTGGGGGAGAGGGATGGGTTGTTTGATTTACTTTATTTGGTATCTGAAACTCAATAGGACAAAGGGTGATATCACTCTTAACCTCACTGTAATGAACCAATTAAGAAGAGGCTGAGTTAGATACAGTGAAATATTAATATAGATGAGTTCCAAATGGTTTTATTTCAAATAGACATCATCTGCCAACTTCTCTCCTGTGCCAAAATTGTACACATGACTATTTCAGCCAAGACCACATCCACTCTAAAGCTACAGTAGTCAATGCCATCTGAGGGACACAATTATGCTATCTGCAGGAGGGAAAAAGGATTATGGGAATTCTGTCTCTTGTTAACTGCTAGGACCCAACTGCACAGGGAATGGGTGAAACAATTCTGTTAGTCAAGATACAATGTGAGATGCAACAATAACTCTGAGAGTCATCTGGATAAGAAGATTAAAAAGAATAAAATGAGCACTTTCTGAGCTATCTTGAAATGCAGATGAAATGCAGTCACTGCATCTGGAAAGTTAGGATTCCTGATATGCAAAGCTCTGTGGCCTGGCAAAAAATGTCAAAGCCTAAAGTCACTGAAGCTTTCAGTATGTTTGAAAAAAAGATTCAAACTACAGAAAACTAACAAGAATTACATCATGAACTTCTATATACCATTCTCAGGATTATCAATTGCTACAGTTTTTCCATATTTATTTTATCTCTTCCTCCCCATCTCCCTCTCCCTCAAACAAAAAGATTTTTTTTTCTAAATCACCTTAGTATCAGTGCTGCAAGTTTCCAGAATATGGTCTTAGAATACCTCTAGAAAATGGTGTATTTGGTACCCACTTTGACTGAAGGGTAATTTTGGGCTAAAAGCAATTGAGAGCAAGCGGACAGGGAAAGCGCTTTACCTCCACTACCTGTAGGAAAATAAAGTGTAAATTCCCTCTTTTGTAAAAGGAAAGTTCCATTTATAAAGGAAATTTCCATTTGTAAAGCTTTCTTTCTTACCGCGCAGAGAGTTACTCTTATTACCTAAGAGACTCTTATCTGCATAACAGGATAACTTTTACTTGCCACACATTTCCTTCCCCAGGTTCTATAACTTGCCCCCACATACTTGCCCAGAAGCCCCCAACCACCTTTCCCTTGTTTAGCCTAAGATGCTACATAAACCTCAACCATCTGGCCACCTCCTAGAGCCACATTTGTCTTCGAGAACTCCAGCATGCCTGCCTGTGTACACATGTAATTAAAACCCTTTGTTCTCTCGTTAATCTGCCTTTTGTCCTCTGGCTGTGGGCCCCAGGCACTGAACTAGGAGGGTAGAGAAACAGGTTTTTCTTCTCTTACCTTGTGATATCAAAGTCTTCTAAGAATAAGGGCAGTCTTTCACGTAATGACAATGCAATGATCAAATTCCGGGGCTTTAACACCAGTAAAATACTATCTTACATATAGGCCGTATTTACATTTATTCAATATCAAGAATGTCTGTTTTTTCCCCAATCCAGGATCACACTGCTTTTAATTGTCATGTGTCTTTTATCTTCTTGAATCCGGAATAGCGACACAGATTTTTTTTTTTTTAATTTTTAAAAAAAGATTTTATTTATTTGACAAAAAAAAAAGAGAGAGAGGACAAGCAGGGGGAACTGCAGAGGGAGAGGGAGAAATGCCCCCCCACCAACTGAGCGGAGAGACTGATGTGGGGCTGGGTCCCAGGACTCCTGGATCATGACCTGAGCTGAAAGGAGAAACTTAACCAACTGAACCACCCAGGGGCCGTCTCCTCAGATTTTCTTTGCTTCCCATTCATTAACATTTTTAAAGAGGGCAGACCTTTGGCTTTGTAGGATATTTATGCTAGTCTGATTGTTTCCTAAGGATAGATTCACACTACACGTTTTTGAAAGGCTACGACTTATGTGATTCTCAATGCATGCTATTGTAAGGACCTATTTAGAAACTGTCCCTACTCCCCTTCCCCCAGGGGATTTACTTGGAGACAAGTCCCGGAAACCAGCTTCAGGTAACAAAGCCCAGAACAAAGGTGGGTCAGGCCAGGTGGAGACATCTGAACAGTGGGGGGATGCATACTGTCTCCCTGGTTACCAAGGAGTATGGGCCCAATCCCAATCAAGGTGTAATAGGCTGGTTCAAATGTCTACTAGGGTCAATTGTAACTCAGTTGGTCACCTAGCATCACTGTGGAGTTTCCTGTGTGTGTTACAATCTCATTGGCCACCTGTGTGTGGCCAGGCCCGACCGCATGGCCTTTGCCCTTAAAAGCTAGTCTGTGAAACAGAGAAGGGTCGCCCTCTCTTGTAAGAGGGACGGCCCCGCACGTTCCATTAGATTCTTGATGCTTGGCGCGAAATAAAGCTTTGTTTGACCTTCACTTTGTATCAGTCTCGCTCCTTTAATCACGGACTCATTACTGGGGCATAACACTATCAGGAGGAACTTGATGGAATGGTGATATTAACCTTGAGCCTCTGGATAAGGTGATATGTACAGGTTACCCCCTATATCTGTGTGTGGGTGCATTCTCCTCCAAAATAGATTGTAAAACCCTCCGGGGAGAGATACCCTCCTTACTCATGGAGGAAAAAAGCATCCCTGTCTCTGAAGACAAGGGACATCAAGAAGAATGTGTACTAAGATTCCCCCAGCTGGACTACACTTACCTCATGTTCTCTGACCTAACATATTTCTAAATGACTGCCTAGTCTTCATGAAGGCTAGCATAGAAGTACTTCGGTCTGTTTCTTTAGGCCCTCATTTCTTTAAAAAGGCTCCCGTGTCACGTAAAACTTAGATTAAATAAATTTGTATGCTTTTCTCTTGTCAATCTGTCTTTGTCAGTTTAATTTTCAGACCCTGCCAATGAAGGGTAGTCGAAAGGCAGGCAGGCCTGGAAAAGGGGATCCCGGGGACCCCACCCCAAAAGGAAACCACCCTTTAAAGGATTTTACACCATCCTGGAAGGAGCCCTCCACCCTTTCCCGTGTGATAGTGTTAGGTCCCCCCAAAATGGGTACCCCAATAATGGGTCCGTGATTAAAGGAGCGAGACTGATACAAAGCGAAAGTCAAGCAAAGCTTTATTTCGCGCCAAGCATCAAGAATCAAACCGACCGTCAAACAGACCGGTCAGGGCCGCCCCTTACAGAGAGGACGACCCCTTCCTGCTTTTCAGACTAACTTTTATAGAGCAAAGGCCATGTGTTTGGGCCTGGCCACATGCAGGTGGCCAATGAAATTGTAACACACAGAGAAAGCTGCACAGTCATGCTAGTGACCAATTGAATTACAATTTACCCTAGTAGACATTTGAACCAGCCTATCACCTAGTTCAGAATTGGCGCCCAAAAGGTGCCCAAAGGGCAAGGCCCATACTCCTTGGTAACTAGGAGACAGTATGTGCCCCCACTGATTGAATACCTCCACCTGGCCTGACCCACCCTTGTATTTGGACTTTGTTACCTGGGACTGGTTTCCCAGACTTGTTTTTAAATAAGCTCCCCTGGGGGGAGGGGGGTGCAGAGTCAATTTAAGTTTTACAACAAAATGGCAGTTCAACCGGGGTGGGGCCGCTCTGGCTGAATAGGCCCTTACAATAGGGGACAAAAACCTGATTGGATGACTGGCACCGGGAGAGTTCATCAGATTAAACAATCAGCTAACAAGCCCATAAAAACCTCTGTCGCATAGAAACTCCAGTGACAACCCTCTCAGGTCCCCTCCCTCCTCAGGAGCTTTGTACCATCACTTTGCTATCTCTCAATAACTTTGCTTTGCTGTCCACCACTCTCCATCGGGTCTACCTCTTCATTCTTTGAAGCAGGGTGACCATGAACTACAGGCACCGTGTCTCTGAGCGGGTTGAGGAAAACTTTTTTTCCCTTACAGTGTAGATATATAGAATATGTAAAGTGTGAGAGTGAGAGAGAGTGAAAGTGAGAGAGACTTGAAACTGTGCAAAGTTTTGTTCCCCAAAAAACTTTCTCTCAATGGCTTTAATATCTATTGATGATCCTAGCCTGAATTATTATGAAAGTAGTTATAAAACAGTGATTTTCTAGTTCCATCATTGCTTCCCCATCTATTAACTGGTATGCCATCTCTTTCTCCGTCCTTACTTTATTTACTTATTTTTTTAATTACTTATTTTTGTTTAAAGTAAACCTAATCCATTTGATCTTTACATGACATGGTTCAGATTGGCTCCAATGTCATTCAGATATTGCCTCATCAATTTTTTTTTTTTTGAGCAGTTTTTAATTTCCTGGCTCCCTGCTTTGGACCAGCCATTTCTGCAAGGGCCAGTGGCTTCTTTTAGTGGGGAATGGTGTTCAGAAACAAAGAGCAGTTACTGAGGATGCTCATTGCTACAGCACCATCACTGCAAATAGACTCTTACAGAGGGCAGAGCTAGGATGTATAAGTAAACAAATAAATAAATAAGATGTATATGTATAATATAATCATATATATAAACATATATATGTAGATATAAAAATCATGTATCCATACTGACACTTACAATCTCAATCCAAAACCTCAGTGTTCTAAAAATCCTGGCTCTCCCCAAAATTAATGTATTTATCCAATCCTACCATATGCACAAAATAATTTCAGAACTGTTCCATCAATACTGCTATCAAGAGCAAACTTTGTATAAAGTTCAAGATTTCTTTCTGGTCCTTTTATCTTCAGACAGAAGGTATACAGTCAAGGTACTACGCTCAAAACAACTTGAATTAGTATTTTTTCCCCCTAATGTATTGTATAGTATGTATTTCCCCCTAATGTATATATCAAATGTTAAATTGTATTTCTGTTAAATGTATTTAACATTTGATATATAGTTGTATTTCTGTTACAATTGTATTTAAATACAATTGTATTTAACATTTGATATATAGTTGGGCTCATTTACCTCTGTTTTTATTCAAACCCCCCATATTGTAATTTAATTTCATTTCTCGAGCATATAAAACATGAATACATGATTTCAAAATCAAAACTATTTAAAAAAAATGTATCAGAGTTGTATCACTCCATTCCCTAATTTCTCTGATCCCATTCCCACCCTGTAGGTTACTAATTTCATTTCTTCCAGTTCATTCTTCCTATGTTTTCTTTTGCAGAAATAAGCAATCAATTCATTGATCAATAGATAGATGACAGACACCTTTGTTTCTCCTTTCTTAGATAAAACGTAGCCTGTTTTATGTACTCTTTTGTACTTCGCTCTTGGTACTGATAATATCTCTGGGGCTCACTCCATAACAACTCATAAGGACCTTCCTTGTTCTATATCATAGCACATCACTGTATGGGCTATACCAGGACTCATGCCAATAATCTCCTTTCTTTCTTTTTTAAGATTTTATTTATTTGAGAGAGAGAGAAAGAGAAACCATGAGCGGGAGTCAGGGAGAAGGGAGAGAGGAAGAAGCAGACTCCCCCACTGAGCAGGGAGCCTGACACAGTGTGCAATCCCAGAACCTGGGGATCACAACCTGAGCCAAAGGCAGACACTTAACTGACTGAGCCATCCAGATGACCCTCATATGATCTCCTTTCTAACAGTCATTTAGGTTGTTTCCAGTACTTCATAAGTACAAATAATAATGCATGTCTCTTAGGAGTTGAACATACTTTCTTATGCTTAAGAACCATCCTTATATCAAGTTTTGTGAATTATCTAGGTCTTTTGCTACTGTCCTGTTGGATTTTTGTTGGTCCCTTTCTCCTCGATTTATAACTCTTTATATATTAGGCATGTTATCTGTTTCTCAGTAATATAGCTTACAAATATCTTCTCCCAACTTGATGTTTATAGTTTTTCTTTATGTTTTTTGACAGGTAAAAGAGAATTTTTTTTTAATTTTTAATTTTATACAATCAAGTTTCAGTGCATCTGGATTTTGAATTATAGAAAGCCTCTCCTTACACCAAGATTATTAAAAAACTCCCCTACTGGTTAAATTTCAGTGCGCATGTGTATAGAAATAAAATACTATTTGCAAACTGACCTCTGGGCAATTTCAAAGATGCGTGAAACTTTTTTATTTCCACCGAACCCTCATCTCCTAACAACATAGCTTTCATTTCCCTAACTCCAGGTTTCCTTGGCAGGCCAGCTTCACCAGAGAGCTGTGAACTAAACCGAAATTGCCAAAGAAGACACTGTTCACTCATCACAACAACAGGAATCTTTCTCTCGAGCAAATAAGAATGTATAGTGCAAATCTGTTTTTAAATCACGTACTTTCGTAAAGCAGGGATCACCTGCATTATATCTTATTGTCTCTCAGTGATGCATGCACTTTCTGCTATCATTGTTATTATCATGGGATGCACGGTTATTTTAGAAAAAGTAAAACTATTGTTTAGTAAAAGCAAATGAAAGTTTCAGAACTGTTAACAATGAGAACGTGTCACTATATCAATAAAGACCTATGGAGGGGCGCCTGGGTGGCTCAGTGGGTTAAGCCTCTGCCTTTGGCTCAGGTCATGATCTCAGGGTCCTAGGATCGAGCCCCACATCGGGCTCTCTGCTCAGCAGGGAGCCTACTTCCCCCACTCTCTCTTCCTGCCTCTCTGCCAACTTGTGATCTCTCTCTCTCTCTCTGTCAAATAAACAACTAAAATCTTAAAAAAAAAAAAAAAAAAGACCTGTGGAAAAAAAACCCCTCCCTTTTCAATTAGATCCTGCTAACTGTATTTCCTGTTTGTAATCTGTTTCCATTTTCACTTCCTGTAATAATCTTTCCATTTTACTAAGTTGTCTCCAACAACCTTTAAAAAAACTACATGGTATTTCACTGTATAAAGACAGAAAGCATTTAAACAAGTATTGTGGTATTAGGATGTTTGTTTCTTTTTGTGTTTGTTTCTTTCATATCATGAACAGCTCTGTGATAAAATTACTTAAAGATGTACACCTTTGTGATATTTACCTTAAAAATCTAGACAAGGAGTTGTTGGATCGAACAGTACACAAGATATTTGATACCTACGCCACATTGCCACCAGCAGCGTTTCAGAATAACTGTTTCCGTCACTTACACCCCACCCACACTTAGTATCATTCCGTTTTCTATCTCTTGATTTTTTAACACAAGATTAAACAGTGGTGTAAAGCTCTGTAAAAGCACAATACAAGACATTTACAACAAAACATTACAGATGTGTGTCTAAACATCACTGTAAAACTCTTCCCAGGCTCTAAACAATCTATTGAAACATCTAAGAAAACACTTCATTCAAAAATGAAGATTTTTTTACTCTGCACAGCTCGGTCTTTAAATCTTAAAGCCTCTTGCAACTTCCTTTTTTTTTTTTTTTAAAGGTTTCATCTATTCACTTGAGAGAGAAAGAGAGAGACTGGGTGGGAAGAGCAGACAGAGAGGGAGAAGGAGACTCCCAACACTGAGCTTGATGCCCAGACTCTAGGATCCTGACCTGAGCCAAAAGCAGATGCTTAAGTGACTGAGGCACTCGGGCGCCCCCTTATGCAACTTCCTAACCACCTTTCCCATTTAGTAGGAGCCAAAGTTTGGCGCTGGTTATAAATGAACAGGAAGGTTCCTATACAAGAAGAATCAACCTAAGGAAGTTGTGGGAATAAACTTAGGGGAAAGCTTGTCCTTTCAAGACTTTACCAATTTAAACTCCATGATAATTCTCCCTTGTCAATTTTTGGCTAAAATTTTTACTTTAGTTTCTAGTCTAATGGCCCACACTTCTAAATTGCACTTTTAATGGAAAAACACCAACATGGAATTTTCTTTTTTTGAACCACCTGTGTTTTCGCAAGAACATGTGACCGCTACTGATAAACCCACTCTTTTGCACACCCCAATCAAACCCAATCTTGGAGTTCAAAAAGCTTAGGAAAATAATGCTGTTCCACAAAAACAGTACGTGATCAGAAACACTTGCTTTAAAATTTGATGTTTGGTGTGTGAAGGTTCTTAACAAGTGTTTATTAAACTGCATAATTTCAAAGCCTGGAGTGGTATATTGTAATGTTTTCCTGGGAGTTGATCACATTTGCATATCCTTTTACACTTCCTGTGAAATTAATATTGCCTTTTGTATCTTGAACTTAGCTAATATAACTTGCCATTTTTATTTTCCATTGCTATGAGTAATATAGAGTAAACCCCCAAAGGGACCCCTGCAATGCCTACATAAGCTTTATTCTCTCGCTGTTAGATTTTTTCATATGAATACATTAAATCATGATTAATAAACCTTTACGGAATCCACTGGTCTTGCAAAAAGGCAAGATTCATAATGATAAAGGCTGCCCAGAGAATAAAGGAAATGCTCCTAAAACCTAAAACCGGAGCGAAAGGCCAGAGTTCATGGTGCTCTTGGCATATCCAGCAACATGCCCTAGGTCCTTCACCAAGAAGACACTTTCAAGAATCGCTCAATGTCTGTGCAAGAGTGGCTTAACCACCAGGATACCAACATCAGCTGGTGACAATTAGGCTGCTTCCTCTCAGGAACACATCTTTGTCAGACGTTAAAACCTGACCGTGATTCCAGGGTTTTTAAAATTCCAGCTGGGGCACATGAGAGTGGGAATGAGATAATAATGAAAGAAAGGGGATGGTAGGGGTTGAGGGAAAGAGGAAGTAGGTATCAGCTGCAGCCGAGATGCTTTAAAAAAACAAACCAAGGGACGCCTGGGTGGCTCAGTTGGTTAAGCAGCTGCCTTCGGCTCAGGTCATGATCCCAGCGTCCTGGGATCGAGTCCCACATCAGGCTCCTTTCTCGTCAGGGAGCCTGCTTCTCCCTCTGCCTCTGCCTGCCATTCTGTCTGCCTGTGCTCGCTCTCTCTCCCTCTCTCTCTCTCTGACAAATAAATAAATAAATAATCTTAAAAAAAAAAAAAAAAAAAAAAAAAACAAACCAAATGCAGAAAAGGAAATCTCTGGAAATACTACATACCACACTAGACAAAGGTCACTGAAGGCCTCAAAGCATTATCCCGCAGTCATTGTCCTGCAGTGCAGATGAGGAAAAATCATTTTCCCTTTACCCTTCTGAGTTTGTGGCTAACTCCTCTCCCCATAGTTAAAAAGAGAACAAATGGAGAAAAAAAAAATTTTTAAATACACACACACACACATGTACATATATATATATGTATACACACACACACACACACACACACACACACACACACGTACATACAGGACCCCTCAAGGATATGAGACTCAAAGACAGTCAGACAATGAGGCTTATATACCATCCAGAGCTAAAGGAAAAGGATAGTAGTTCAGGGCTTCAAATGGGGCAAACAATTCACAGGAAGGTGAGTGGAGCAGATGTTTGATAAACAAAGGTGGTCCAGTCATGCAGATAAGTCTCTCAGGGGAAAAAGTTCTCTCAGGTAATAGGCTCTTCCTGGTACAGGCGTCCTTTCTAATGTAAATGTCCTTTATAAATGTAGATTTCCTTTACAAAATGGTAACTTCTATCGTTTCAGAGCTTATCCTATGCCTGCAGTTTCTTAAAAATACTCAGCTGAAAATAATCCTTATGCTAAAGAAGCATATTTTGAGGAGACCTATTCTGCTCCCTTCAGCCCTCAGCAGCCGCTCTGCCTAGCTGACAATATAGTCATGGCCAGGGACCCTAAAAGACAATCCGAAGGAGGAGCTGGGGGCCACACCAAGATTCCTGACCATGGGGATAATTACCTCACATCACAACAGAGATCAACCTCTGCCACACCTTGTACTGCTCAAATTTCTTCTACTTCAAGCCTTCAAGTTTGGTCAAAAGGTAGTGTTGGGGTTCAGGGCCAGGATTAGGGGGAGACAGTGAGTCACTGGCCTCAGGTGCAAAATTTAAAGGCTGCTAAAAAAAAAAAACAAAAACCCCGATAATCAAGATAACATTTCAATGCAGTGTTGGGTCCCCCCAAAATTGGGTACCCCAATAATGGGTCCGTGATTAAAGGAGCGAGACTGATACAAAGTTAAGGTCAAGCAAAGCTTTATTTCGCGCCAAGCATCAGGAATCAGACCGACCATCAAACAGACTGGTCAGGGCCGCCCCTACAGAGAGGATGACCCCTCCCTGCTTTCCAGACTAACTTTTATAGAGCAAAGGCCATGTGGTTGGGCCTGGCCACACATAGGTGGCCAATGAGATTGTAACACACACAGGAAACTCCACAGTGATGCTAGGTGACCAATTGAATTACAATTTACCCTAGTAGACATTTGAACCAGCCTATCACCTAGTTCAGAATTGGCGCCCAAAAGGTGCCCAAAGGGCAAGGCCCATACTCCTTGGTAACTAGGAGACAGTATGCGCCCCCACTGATTGAATACCTCCACCTGGCCTGACCCACCCTTGTATTTGGACTTTGTTACCTGGGACTGGTTTCCTGGACTTGCTTTTAAGTAAGTTCCCCTGGGGGGATGGGCAAAGTCAATTTAAGTTTTACAACAAAATGGCAGTTCTACCAGGGTGGGGCTGCTCTGGCTGAATAGGCCCTTACAGCAGTATTTTTAAAAATCAAAATTAATGCAAAAACTCCATGGTGAACAAAATACTGAAATTTTAAATAAAGATTAATGCTATGCTGAACCACATCTGAGCCTGTATATACACTCTTATCTACATGTTTTCATGTATTGTTTTAAAAGCTAACTTTTTGGGAAGACATTAAAGTGGTTAAAAAAAAATTGGAAAATTGAAAAGCAGGTTTATTTAATACAACATATTAAATATAATGAAAACAGAATTTATTATAATTTCAATTTTCTGGGTTTAGTAGATACAAAGGTACAAAGTCAATAATATTTTCAATATTTGCTTCTTATCTTGTTTTCAATGGGGAAAATCACCATGTTTGACATTTTCTCCTCAACAACTTACAATCTTAAACAATTTTAAATTAACTTAGTTAACTTCATTAATTTAATTAATTTCATTTTCTTTCGCCTCCAGCTCTAATATCGGTCAGCACTGCAATGGTCTTTATTTAAAATACTTATTTTTACTTATTGTGGATTTTTTTTTTGCATTTATTTAATTTAAAAAATACAGAATTAAAATATTTTTTCCCAATTACTGAGTATTTTGGCACTCTTAAACTGTGCATTGCTGGGGTACCTGGGTGGCTCAGTCAGTTAATCATCTGCCTTCTTCTTAGGCCATGATACCAGGGTCCTGGGAGACAGCCCCCCACTCCTCCACCTTGGATCCTGCTCCCTGCTCAGCAGGAAGTCTTCTCCCTCTTCCACTGCCCCTCCCCCAACCTGGGCACATGTGCCTCTCTCTCTCTCAAATAAATATAATAAAATCTTTTAAAAAAAATTATGCATTGTCTGTTCCATCCAAGTCAAAGTTGAAGCTACAGCCATTTCAGAAAAATAATAACCAGAATGACTCTAAATGTGGAAAGGAGCACAAGATATGTTAAATGAGGTTGTATGTTACAGAATAATATGTAAGCATGGGCTCATTTGTGGTTTAATTTTTTTAATAATTAAGCCATAATATACACCAAATATGCATTGATGGTAAAGGATAAAGAATGTATATTCTCAATGACTTGCAGCTAGATACTTTTTTTTTTTTTTGAGAATTGGAGAAAATTGTGGGGTTATATAGCACATGTACCAGAAACTAGAAGCAACCCCCATAGATTCAAAGGACTTCATGGGCATTTCAACAACAATATATATCATGGTGAAAAACAGAGTGAGAACCACTTATGTAGGTAGTAATAAGTTCCTATTATATAGGCTAAGATATGTAGTAAGCACTGTGTTTTGTTATTGTCAGGGAGCAAGGATGCCCCAACCCCCTCACAGGAAGCAAGAGCTCCTGTCCACTTCAAGGTCCTTTTAGCTAGACTAAGAATCAAATTGAGATGAGACAGATTAACAGGAAAGAACCAAATTTAATAGGCATACATATGGAGAATCCACATAGATGTGGAAATTCCAAAGACAGGCAAAATGAGGTATACATGTCCGTCTGAACCAAGGAGAAGGGGGCAGGGGCCTGAAATTTCAGAGAAAAGGAATACATTTCACAGGGCAATAAGAAGAAGGGATATTTGGTAATTAGATGTTAGTTCTGCCATACAGATGGGTCACTCAGACAAAATTTCTCTCTCTCAATAACCCTTATTCTGGGAATGTCCTCCAATTTAGATTCTTTTGTGTGGTTAAAGGAAGGACAAAGTTTCTCTTGAGCCTGTCGGGTCTCAAATGCCTTCAACTCAAAATAATCCACATGCCAAAGTGGCACTGTCACTGGGGGTGGGGGACACTGTCCAGAACCCCTTCATTATGTTTGAGGAATTTGGGAGTCCTACTCAGTATCCCCCTCCTCTCAATAATTGTAATGTTTTTATTTTTTTTAGCCAAGCTTATGGAAGTACAATTTTTAAAAGGTAAAATTTACACTTTCTAATGTACACTTCCATGAATTTTAACAAACACATATCCTCATATAACCATATAACCAACACCATAATCAAGATATAAAACATTTCCAACACCCTCCAAAGTTCCCTCATACATTGCTATAGTCAAGCCTTAATTTTATTCTACAGCCCCTGGCAACTGCTAATTTGTTTTCTGTCCCTATAAATTTGCCTATGTCCAAAAACACCATTAAATGAAAGAATAAACCTTTGGTGTCTGGCTTCTTTCACTTAGTGTAAACCATATGGAATTCATCCATTTGTTGAATGTATCAGTAGTTTATTCCTTTTTATTGCTGAGTGTCATTCTACTGTGTAGATGGACCTCAGTTTGTTTATCCATGGCAATAAGATTTTGATTTTGATTTAGAAAATCACCCATACCCCGCTTTCAGGTGACACAGTTTATAAAGAGCTGATCCAACCCTACTTCACAGGGTATCCATAGCGAAATCCAATCAACCAGTATATTCCCATCACCTTGACCAAAGTGTTAAGTTCAGACACAGGCACATGGCCCAGTTTAGTCTCATGATATCCAAAGCAAGGAAATTCACAGAACTATTAGTGACAAGAAGTCCCTGACCTGGAATAATGGCAAAGGATATTAAGCTAGTATTTCTGGTAGCTATTTTAACCCCACACGGGAGTTCCCAGCTTAAAGAAAAGGCAAATGGAAGGCATAGTACAACCAAATGGGTGAGACAAATTCCTAGCTAGTTTGAGCACCTGGATCTAGCCCTGCCTAAAGACCCACCCTTGGACTTGTCAGTTACAGGAACCGATAAATCCTTCTAAATAAGTCAGTTTAGGGTCTGTTCCTGACTCGTAAAACTAAATGCTATTAACTCTATAGCCAAGAGAGAAATCTGGTATATTCCATCCATCAACGGGCTTAAAAGAGAGTTTTGAAAATAAGACACCAGTGGATTGCACATCAGACATCCCAGCTTTACCAGTTCACCACTTCCTAAGTACACGGTCTCAAGGATTCTCTTTACTCCTATAAATCTGTACTTCCTCATTTCCAAACTGGAGAATATAACTTCTTACTCATTCTACAATATTGTTTTGAGAAAAAAAAAAAAAAAGACTATATTGGTTAAAATGTAAAAGAAAAATAAGTTATTATGATCATTACAGATATAAAACAATTTGTACGCAAAAATGTAGTAAGTGATGAAGATAATGACAGAGAAAATTAAGAGGCAGGAGCAGTGAACAGTAACTACAACTAATGACATTTATTGAGTGCAGGCTCTGTGTTAGGAATTGTACTTTATATACATTAAGTACATATATATATATATATATACACACATTAAGCATTTATAAAATTATCTCATTTATCATTCTCGATAATAGTAAAGGAACTTTAAACCTCAATTTTAAATGAGACTTAGCATAAAACACTTTGTAAGTTAAAATAGCAGCTGGTAGAAGCAAAATAAAAACTCAGCACTGGGCCAGCAAAGCCAATGCACACTTCAAAGTGAAATGGAAGGTATGAAGCAAACACTGTAGAATATAATTAAGTAATAAAAACCATGATCCTACAATTAATTTAGCAACTCTGTTGCTTTATACGTAGCTATGCGTAGTATATTGGACACATTAAGGCATTGTCTAGTCATATAATATTATCACATAGTAATAAATGAAGTTGTACTCTCTAGACATTTGGATTTCTGAGCCAATTCTACACATATAAGTCGGCTATTTGGTGTCATAAATACATAACAAAATCCATAAGGGAAAAATGATTGTACATCTGGCACCAAGACGGCTCTAAGAATTAGCCCTATAAGGAGGAAGTCAGGTTCTTCTATTGTATATTCTCTGACAGATAAATAATCTGAATAGAATCACCAAACTAACCAGGATTGAGGAGACTCCACAGAGGAAACAAGAAGGAATGAGACCTGAGCTTGTCGAAAGTGGGAACTTTCCCTCAGGATATCAGGAACTTGTAATTATTTAGACCTGACAACATGGCCTAGAAACCAAAAGGGTGTCACTTGTTTGTCCTTCCATTTCTAGTTTTCTAGCTTTGGTGCTCATCGAAGTCTCCAGAGACTGCCTAATTTATAAGCCTCTCATCGCTCCTGTCTAGAATTTCACTTATATTCATTCTTTTAGTAACTCAGTGATGATTTTTATTTGCTGAGCCTCAGGCTAAGATGTATGAGTCTATGAGAAGTGAGAAATCTGGTTTCTCCATCTTCCGCCTTTCCTCCAGCCACCAGCATCTTCCAGAATTAATCCATTGAGTTTTGAAAGCCCTTGAGATTCAGCATGATTAGTTTTAAAATTAAGAGCAACTATTAATATTATAAATGAAACAAGTACTAGAGAAAAACATGAGTGATTTTTTTTCAACTTGGATGTGGAGAAAGCCTTTCTAACTATAAGTCAAATACAAATGTTTAAGAAAAGGAAGAGGAAAAGGAAAATTTGGCCAAAGAATTTAAAAATTCTTTTGCACGGAAAAAAAAATACCAAAGCAAAGCCAAAAAAACAAATGCACGCTAGAAAAAAAATATATGACATTCAATTACAGATTCAATCTCCCTAATATAAATGTATATTTTTAAAAGTCGAGGGAAATAGGGGTTCAAAACCCAGTTTTTAATATGAGCAGAACAAAATAATAAGCAGTTCCCAAAAAAGGATATAGAAGTGGCCTTTAAAAATAAGAAAATACGCTTAACTGTCCTAATAAGAGGAAACAAGTTAAAACTACAGTGAGAATCTTGACAACTGTACCATTCTAATGGAGCCAATTAACTGGAGGAGACATTGTGTGTGGAGAACACAGGAGCTCCCTGTACTATCTTACAACTTTTCTGTTAATCTAAAACTATTCTAAAATTTTAAAAAGCATATCAAAGACAACTTCCTGATATGTCATTTCTTACCTCCCAATTTCACAAAATTTCAAAAGCTTGTTGACAAGGGAATGGAGAAACAGCCCCTCTCATGCATATCTAGTGCAAGAGCAAAAGGGCATATAACCTGTATGGAGGGCAATTTGGTATTGGTTATGGAAACTACATAACTATTCACTTTTGTATCTGTTTACCTACCTGTCTATATATTTACTTACCAGCAGTGTCAAATCAGATACAGCAATTCACTCTGAACCTACACCTTCAAACATAGGACAATCACTGTGCCATTATTTCTCGTAACAAAATACTAGGTGCAACTCAACCATCCACAGGAACAACCCTGCCTGTCATACAAAGGTGTACCAGTCAGCCGTAGTAAGGAATGGGGGGGATTTTATAAAATGATATGGAATAATTTCCAGGATTAAAAAGCAAGGCAAAAACAAGTAAAAGTAACACGCTAACTTCTGCACAAGAAAGAAGAGAAAGTAAGCCTATGTTTATATGTAGGGTATATATATGTATATATGGGTATTTGCTAGTATTTGTGCTAAACACGTGAAAGATACATCAGAAAGTGAAAATGTTTACTATAGAAGGTAGGTCCAGGTTGGAGGTTGGAGGTCCAGGTTGGTTTTGTAATTTTTACACATTTATGATTTTGACATGAGTATGATTTATAATAAATTTTAAGATTTATGGAGAAAAAGATTTTAAAAATAAAATCTCAACTTGCATACAAACAGAAAAATAAAGGAAATGATTGATATATCATATTGATAAAAATATCATGGAGGACAATAATGAATCCAAATAACTTTTGAATCTGGTACTCTGAATGTACGTCTGTAGTTGAATATTAGGACAAAAGGAAGTGCAAATAAATCCTGAACTTTACTTAGTAGATTGGCTGTTGGCAGCGGTATTGATGTAGTAATTCTGAAACTATTTTCTATGTGTTACAGGATAGAGCAAATGAATCAATACATTGAGCTCTCATTGTGGAATAAAGAAGATTTTAAAAAATGTAGAATGAGGGAACTTAAAGAAGAATCCTGTGATGTCAGATTTGAATTGTTCCATTTTAGATTATTAGTATACATATAGTATACATGTAATTATCTATAATAATCTATAATTCAACTATTTGTATAGTTGATATATGTATGCATATATATATATATATATATATATATATATATAGTTGAGATATATATGTTGATCTCTCTCTCTCTATATAGATATATGTACATATATATCCTAGAAGCAAAGTCACCCAAGTAGCAATGAGACCACCTAGTAGCCTAAGATTCGTTTCTAAATCCTCCTCCCCTCCAACCCCAACTAAAGGAAGCCAGGCTGGGCTCTGTGAAGAAATGACTTATTCTTGATCAGGGGTAGGGAAAATATAAACTAAGCCTAAAATATCTTATTTTGCTCAAGGGCATACTCAAAAACTGATGGAGACATGTCAAAAAGACATAAAAACTGGCTTACAGGGGATCCTACTGGCTAAACAGAAGATCATTTGAAACTCACAAAAGAATAAGGAGATGTTTATATGGTTGTATTTGTTTTGTAGTACTTCCTTGAGCTATATACTTATGATTTGTGCATTTTTCCATAGGTTTGTTATCCTTCAATACAAAGATCATAGTGACTTAAAAAATAAAAAGCTATGATACAAGCAGCAAAGGAACATATATTTTATTTTAGCTGAAAGAAGGGCCATACTATGAATAAATTGTCCCAACTATTATGAAAATTATGGAGTCCTACTATGGATATGGTGGGGAGGGTGAGGGAGCTCTTTTATTACCAAGAAACGCCAGGTAATAAATGTGTAAGAATAATACAATTACAAAAACACCATTAGGCAAGATTCATCAATGGATGACAAAACCAATGGATGAAAGGTTCGTAGGAAACAGGATATATACTCAGTCTCAAAGTATTACCACACAGATTGCTTACTAATTACAAAGCAAAAACACAATTCAAAAAATAAAAAACAAAAAACAACAACAAACACATATTAACTTCCAAAAATGGAGGGATCCAGAGAATATTATCTTAATCAAATAACCAAACAGCACCACCAACAATGGAACAAACAAATTAGGTGTCTCTGATATGGTGTAATATGAAGTACACAGTATCAATTAGGTAGTATTTTGGTCAAAAATATTGAAACTAAACCTAACCGTGAGGAAACAACTAGGCAAATCCACACAGCATGGCACTCTACATGACACTGGCTTGCAATCATCAAAAATATCAACTCATGAAAGACAAACAAAAGTCAGGGAATGATTCTAAATTAAAAGAGTCGAAAGACATGTGACAACTAAATTAAATTTGTAACCCCTGATTCAACTTAAAAAAAAACAAAAATAAGGAAAAAGAGATATTGTAAGGTACAGGGGACATTAACGGAATATTTGAATATATCTGATAGCATATCAATATTAAATTACCTGGGCATAATAATGGTATTATTACATATTGATCATATTGATAGTGTTATTACATATTATTATTACATATGATTATATATGATCAATATTGATCATATTGAACATTAAATGTTGGGGATAATATGCTATTTACAGATGAATTGGGAATGTTTTTAAAAGTATATAAATGAGGGCACCTGGGTGGCTCAGTGGGTTGGGCCGCTGCCTTCGGCTCAGGTCATGATCTCAGGGTCCTGGGATCAAGTCCCGCATCGGGCTCTCTGCTCAGCAGGGAGCCTGCTTCCCTTCCTCTCTCTCTGCCTGCCTCTCTGCCTGCTTGTGATCTCTGTCTGTCAAATAAATAAATAAAATCTAAAAAAAAAAAAAGTATATAAATGAGAAAAAGAAAGCAAATGAACAATTGTAAGAAAACATTAATAACTGAATTCTTGTGCATGGTATTTGGATTATCTACTGTTCTTGACTCCTAGCTTTTCTTAAATTTAAATATTTTCAAAGTAAAAGCTTGGGGTGGAAATAATTGGGATAAATCAAGGGCAACTAGCATTTTTTAAATGCCCACTATATGTCAGGCCCTATTCAGAGGAGGTTGCAATAATAATTCATTTAGTCCTCATAATTCTCTGTGACTGATACTAATAATATATCCATTTCACAGATGAGATAATTAAGTCCTATTGAGGTAGAATAACTTGACCCAGCTAGTATGCAGAGTAGTTAGAATTTGAACTTAAGTAATTTAGATTCATAGTTTGTTGTCACAGCCATGATACTTTTCTGCCCTTCAAAAGTAATAAATCAGGTTACTGCAACACACTTACTAAATAATATGAAATAATCTGATTAGTAGAATAACTGCATTAATCATATCAGCATAATGATTATATGCATCTGATATCTCCTACATGCCCAACACAGAATTCTGGAGGATTCAATTTGTTCTGATTAGTTCTATTTCCTGTGCTGGAAAATAAAATCAGTAATAACTGGACACCAATAAACAGCCTGAAGTGGGGGAGGGAGTGTTAATTTTTATAAAGACAGCATTCAAAAATAGTATCTTCAGCTAATAGTATTATTTTAAAAATAGAGACTATAGGAAAAATCAAAGGATCAATATTTATATCCAGTAGGTTAATCAAAGAAAAAGGAGCAGAAGTACAGGTGTTTCGAGATTCAGATTGTGTGAATACCATTATAAAGTGGTCCATTTCCTTAGGTGGTAGCCACAGAAGGCCCTGACGGAGGAGAGATTACATCATTAGTCAATTAATCAGTTTTTTCTCACGATAGCGCACCAGGGTGCCCTCCTTAAACAAGAACCAGCTCACCAGCAGTATCTAAAAGAGAGGAAAGTCATAGAATGAAAGAAGTAGACATGAAAAGCTGTAGAGAAAAGAGACTGAAACAGACAAAGGTAGCTGTGCTATGAAAGAAAGTGAGAAGTGGAAAGGGAAATGTCAGGAATCAAAGGTTAAAAGAGAAAAGATCAGGATTTTTAAAAAGAGATATAGAAGTGTCTTAGGAAAGAAATGGGATCAGTGAGGAGATAAAAATCACGACCAGAGCTGAAGCTAAAAGCACAAGGCAAGATATGGTGAGTGCTGTGAAATGTGTAAATCCTGATGATTCACAGACCTGTACCCCTGAGGCAAATAATACATTATATGTTAATAAAAATAATTAATAATAAAACACAAGGCAAGAGGCAAAGAAGCAGTAAGAGAGCAGAGCCACTCACTTCATCGCTCGCTCATTTATTCATTCAGTGAACACCTACAAGGCAGAAGGTACTCTGCTGAGCTCTGAGGGACACAAAGATCAATCTGAGGGTCCCTTGCCCTCAAAGAGCCCAGATGCTCATTGTGGCACATTCCTATTTTTCAAAAGTAATTCTAATGATTGCTGCCACACTTTAGTTAATTGTTAATAGTTAATTTTATGTGTCAACTTGCCTGGGACCCAGGGTGCCCAGATTAGAACACTATTATGGGGTATCTGTAAGTGTGTTTCTGAATGAGATCAGCATTTGAGTCCATGAACTCAGTAAAGCAGATGGCCCTCCACAATGTGGATGGGCATCCTCCAATCCCTTGATGGCCTGAATAGAACAAAAAAGAGAGAATTCTGTACTCTCCCTGACTGTTGAGTTGGGACATCAGTCTTCTCTTGCCTTCTACTTTGACTTACATCATCAGTCCTCCAGTTCTTAGAACTATACCACTGGCTCTCCTGGGTCTCTGGATTGCAGACGGCTGGTTATGCAACTTCTCAGACTCCTGAGCACATGAACCAAGTCCTTTATATACATATACATATACATATACATATACATATACATATACATATACATATACATA
>NW_019154094.1:17976230-18100230 GCF_002288905.1 Enhydra lutris kenyoni
CACACACACACACACACACACACACACACATCTCTCCTATTGGATTTGTTTCTCCGGAGAACCCATCTAATACACTAATATTCTCACACTCAACATATACTTCCAAAAATTATGACAATTACATCACCTATGAAAGAGAGTAATTTTTAATGGCAGCTGTCATACTGAATGAGTAAATTTGTTATAGAAAGGAGACATGCTTATATTTCTGATACATGGATAGTGTACAAAACAGAATCTTTAACTGGTGCTCCACATGGATATTTTCAACTTTGGATATAGCACACTTCATATTGGCCCCTTGTTTTGTTTTTGTTTGTTCATTTGGGTTTTTTCATCATCTTATTCCAGAGAGGTGAACATTAACAAAGGACAAGGTAAGCTAAAGAAAGAAGAAAGACAGATGAGGAGTTTAGGGACCAGATTTTCATTTGGTTAGCGATGTCCCACAGGACTTCGATGAAAAAAGCAGTAATGATGAATGGAATGAGTATCTGTCATATAGTATCCGAGAGTGAATTCTTGTAAAGGAAGATACAACAAGGAAGAAGCTCCCAACCAGATATCCTTACCTAGTATGTCACATATAAAGGTACCTAACTGGTATATGATTTGGGAAAATATAGAAATTGCCTTCTCAGTATGTCTCTGTGTATGATCTCAACTCTTACTAAGATCGACAGACTCCCTGAAAAGCGTTGAATTCAAGTTTGAATGGGTGTTCCATACATCCAATTTAGAACACCCTCCTTCCCCGTGCCCCAGATCTACAAGAGAGGGTGAGGGGCATGGAAAAGCACCCATTATTTTTGACTGCTCGACATTTGATTCCTATGGGGGCACTTCTCCTCCCCAAGTCACTGTGGTTCTTCCAGAATCTCAATCGAGGTGCCTCGTCTCCCCTGCCAGAGGGTGGAATGTGAGTCAAGCTAAACAATTCGTATCTGAAGGTGGGGGGGATTTGTATGAACCACCTGGAAGAAGAGGGGGCTTCTGAGATCTTGGGTAATAGAATTCACACAAGTCTGAAGCTATTTGAGGACCGTTTTTTCCACCACAGGACTGAGATGGAAGGGAAAATTAACAGAGAAGAAACGGGCTATGAAGTGGGGTAAGAGCACTGAAAAACTGACAAGGAATCTATTACAAATTAGGTCCACAAGTCCTTTTCTAGCAATGTGGTCGTTTGTAATCTTTTTACAAAGAAGATTCTCTAAACTATATAACCTTCAAGGACACACAAAACCTACACCCACCCCTGGGAGAGACAGTTTTAAATACCAATGAAGCACCGATCACCATCCATAACAAAAGCCAATTTCACCCAATGGATCCTGCAATTACGTGAGCCAATATTCACACTTTTCTTTTCTTTTGGGATAATCTGAGTTTGGTTTTATCCATCTGTAACTGAAGGTTAGCAGGAAATGCCACCAAAATATGTCTCCTTGGCATAACGATTATTTTGGGCTGATTATTTTTAAGAAACTGCAGACACAAGAGAAGCTCTAAACACAGGGTAGAAGTTACCCGTTTGTAATGGATGTTTACATTTATAAAGGAAATCTCCATTCTAAGAATCCCCCTCTCTGTAGTAGGAAGAGAACGATAGCGCTAAATCATAAGACAATCTTGCAGCGCCTGGCTAGCTCAGTTGGTAGAGTATGTGACTCTTGATCTTGGGATGGTGAGTTCGAGCCTCATGTTGCATGTGGAGATGGCTTAAGTAAATAAAACTATTTAAAAAATCAGTGGCACCTGGGTGCCTCAGTCAGTTACGCATCCAACTCTTGATCTGGGCTCAGGACATGGTCCCAGGATCTTGAGATTGAGCCCTGCCATGGGCTCCACCCCCAGCAGGGAGTCTGCTTTGGGTTCTCCCTCTCCCTCCCCGCTGCTTCTTTCTCTTTCTCAAATAAATCAATAAATAAATCTCAAAAAAAAAAAATCACAAGACAGGGGCACTTAGGTGACTCAGTTGGTTAAGCAGCTGCCTTCGGTTCAGGTCATGATCCCAGGGTCCTAGAATCAAGTCCCTCATGGGGCTCCTTGCTCAGTGGGGAGCCTGCTTCTCTCTCTGCCTGCTACTCCCCCTGCTTGTGCTTTCTCCCTCTGACAAATAAATTAAATCTTTTTAAAAATCATAAGACAATCTTATCAATGGAATAGGCACTAACTCTGCAGAAGAAATCTTACCCTTATTCACTGTGCTTTTTGTGGTAACCTCCCATCACTGCCTACCCTTCTGTCTCTTTCTCTTTAGCTGAAGATGGTAGTTATGGTGGTAGCTTGGCCTTCTCGGGGAGCTTTACCCAGTTTTCCTGGGTATCTCCCATGTACATAAGAGGTATATAATGTAATAAAAGTCTGTTTTTCCCTTGTTAAGATGTCTTTTATTACAGGGGGTCTGAGCTTAAAAACTCAGAAGAGTAGGGTGAAAATTATTCTTTCTCCCCTATACAGTTGAAAGCATCTGGAGATTTTAAGACGAAAATGAAATAATATATCTTAACTTCTGTCAGGAAAAAAATGGGAATCAATGCTATTTCAACTTTCAGAATATCTATTATATGCTATTATTTTATTCTTTTCCCACAGTTCAGAATGTGGTTTACAGTAGCTCAAACATCAGATTTATAACCAATTATGAGGAAACAAACCATAGGGCAGTCTTTACATATTTTGCAAAGATACTCTTTTTGATTGACTATAAATGATAATAAGGATTAAGGTGACACCCAAAAGTCTGACTTCATGATATCCTTTCACACTATTGCTTTCATCCAACATGTTTTTTTTAATTTCTCCACAGCACTGAGGACTTACTTATTCTCTACTGAGAGTTCCATTTCAATTCTCCTCTGTCTACTGGTCCATAGGACTGCTAAGGAATCAATTCCCAATACTTAAAACCCCACCAACAGTGCTTTGACACCCATAGTCTTCCCCAAACATATTACAATTAGACATCTAAGAAATCTGCAAGAAAAGCATCTTTGGAAAAGTTTCATTTAAGCAAGACTGCCTTCTTGGGATTTCTTGTTGAAGAAGGTAATCTAAAAAGTGATCAACATTATTAGAGGATATGCCACATTTTTTTATTAGAAACGTTCAAACCAATAAAGATCTAGAGATTTTCTTCCATAGGGTCCCATAGATGCATGACTCAAGAAAACAAGGAAAATGAAACTTGGTTCTTATTAAGGACTTTTCAAAAGCTACTTATAACTACAAATGTTAGAAAAAGTAAGATATTTATCACAAAAGAAACAAAATATTACATGTCCAAAAGATCAGGAAAGCAATCAAAATGGACACGTTGTCTATAAATGATCCATTTAAAATGACAAAGGAAATCGCCATGTTACCAGAGAGTAACCAGTTCTTACTCTGAAGAACAGCAGGCAGTGGGAGAAAAATGAATTCCGTGATTTTGAAAAAAGTCGCTATTCTGAGCCGTGATTCAAGTCCTAATCAAGTCCTGCCACCACCCCCAACCCCTTGCACCCTCACCCAAAGGAACAATAAAATCTATACTAACCCCATCAAAAAGTTTGCAACCAAATGATCTTGCCCTAAGGAGCTACACACAGACACACATATAGACAACCCCCCCGCCCAATCATCTCCACATCCGTCTCCACCTCTACCATCATCACCATGTTGGAGAACAACCACGTTGGTAGTAAAGGAATTAGAGAACTAAGTAAAGCCTCCTGGCCAGACGTCCTAATAGCTTCACTTAAACCCAGGAGTGGGTTCCTTGTAGGTTACTGGCTCTGGCACCAAGAGTACTGACATTTCTAGCCCTGTTTGTTTCTTTAACGGTCAAGAGAATATACAGGCATTTCAACCGACAAGTACAGAGACGTCTGGCAGTCTAATTTCAAGGTAGGTTTTCTATCAGAGTCTTTGTGGTTTTTAAAAGAAGTATTTTATGCTATTCTGATGGAAATCAACAATAGTAGCTTCTGTCCGATAATTGCCCTAGAGAGTGAAACAATGAGTCTAAAGCAAAGGGAGAGGGGCAAAATTATTTTGTTGCGATAGGCAACACACAGTGAAAACAAGAGACTGCTGAAGTTTAAAAGGATAATCTATATTTATTCTGGTAAAGACTTTCCCCACTCAGCACTTTAAATACCACTGTAAAATGCTGACAATAATTATGTGAATGTTGCTATAAAAAATTAAATCTCTCAACTAATGGATTTCAAAGGCACTTCCGCTCCAGCCTTAAATACACACACATACACATGCGCACGCACACGCACACACATGCACACATTTCATCTTCTCTGTCAGGATTTCCCAAAATCAACTATGCTACAGGAAGGGCTCTATACTCTACTACTGCTGCTCCAAAGGCTGTGAGCCACGGTGCCCTGAACCAGAGGCCTCAACTTGGGCACACTGGGTTTCCCGTTGGGAGGTGTGGGGGCGGGGTGCACAGGCGTTAGGAGCCTCACGGATTAGATCATCCTTGTCACTCACTGAGTGACAGGACTACTGACGGAACCTCCCTGAAGTCTGGCTTCTCCGTCTGTGTACTGGTTATAGTCCCGTTTGTTACAGGGATTCAATGAGGAAATGTATGTAAATCACTTAGGAGAGCCTGGCTCACAAGGAAGTGTTCAGGAGGTAAAGCGGATGTATTAAAGACTGTCACAAAGGACGCATCTTAGTTAAACAGAGGCCAGTCCTGGAGGCATAAAGTGACTCAGGAGGAGAGTAGATATGAAGAAAACACAAGTAGCCAGTACCTTGATCAAAACTGACTGTGTATTGCTGGAACTGGAATGTCTATTGTTGAGATGACAGACCCAGCAGAGGATTTGGAATTTGGACAGAAAGGCAAATAAGACCTTCCTGGCTGTGGTAAGCAACTCCTTAATCTTCAGATGGATAGCCTGCTTTGACCTTTGCTACTCCCAGTGTGGCCCACACACCAGAACACTGGCATCATCTAGGAAATTCTTACAAATGGAGAATCACAGGCCCCACCCTTGACCTGCTGAATTATAATTTTAACAAGATCCTTAGGATTTTAACAAGACTTGTAAGCACATCAAAGTTAGAAAAGCACCACTGTTTGCCACATAATTCATTGTATAGCTAATCCCATATGAGGTGTGTTTCTGTGATCTTTGCTGCATAATAAACCACCCCCAAACTTAGTGACTTAAAACATCAAGAACAACCATGTATTTGCCCTACCTCTTCAATGTGGGCAGGGCTCAGTAGGGTGGCTCATCTCTGTTCCAACACTCATGAGGCGGGAAGAGGGACTTCATCTCTTTATGGGAGACAAGGCAGGCAGACACAGGAACAGAAGGATTTGTTGGCAACAGTCTCTCACACCAGGTACCACAGGTAGACACAGTAAAGTGTCTGTTACTTTTTCACTTCCTTCCTCGCCCTGTTCTCCTGATTTGTGAAACATCCACTTTGTTTCAATTACACAACTATATGCAAGTCCCCATTGGGAGCTTAAGGAATTTTAAGGCATGATATCTCCCCCGAAGGAACTTGTAATAAAATGGGTGAAACAAGGCTCAGATATCTTGAAGCTTTAGTAACAATAAAATACTGTAATAATAAAATATTTAAGTAGCAGTGCAAGATAATAATAGAAATGCTGTCCTAAGACAATGAACCATTCATTTAATTAATTTTGCATGCAGAAACCACTCTGAATGTTCAGAAAAAGAATGGAAGTGGAGGAGCAGGTCCACAGAAGAAGGAGGGATGTGCAGCCCGAACAAGATTTGCACGGGAAGAATAAGATGGATTTCAAAAAGGAAGGCCCAGTGAAATATACTTGGAGGATAACATAACCAGGGAGCCAAGGGAACAGGGTCATGGGGATGCGGGGGCTGTGATGAGTGTCTCTGCATGTTCTTTGGTGATGATTATAAATTCAATGTTCCTAAAAGAATTTCCTGCCTCATAACCTCCGCCTTTACTTCTCCCCTTAGATATGTTCATAAGCCATTTGTGGAATCCCCACCAGCAATATAACCCTGTATTAATAATGAAGGGTTTTTACTAACCTTATAAACTTTACTATACCTTGGGGTGGGGGGGTGAGGAGGAAAAACAAACAAATGTAGGCATCGTCAAATGGCAACTTTTAAACTTCACTGTTCATTGTATGGGAACTAGCACTTTTCGTATTGTTAAGCAGCAACTTGTAAATTTCACTCTCTCTTAGAAAATAAAAATGGAATGAAAGGTGCTGCTTAGAAGAGACATATAAATTTCAATCTCCACTGCAGGAAAATAAGCTCTGATTACACTACATAGTTCATACACCTCAATGTGCCAAACACTTGTTTTATTATGCATTCATGTATAATGAGTTGGTTTTCCAGCAACAGAGAATGAAATGTACAAGTTGTTATTTAACTTTTCTAGGAATGTATTTTTCTTCCTTCTCTTGTTTCTTCCTCCTTCCCCGCCAAAACACAACATGAGCAATGGGTTGCTGAACAGTACCACCCATTCATTCCCTCTATAACAATGATTAAAACAACTTAACACATTGTTCTCAGGGCTTTGTGATATCACATATAACAGCAGAGTATGACACAATTTAGGACCATACATTTCAAACAAGTGCTCTTTAACTTGTTGGGGCATAGAGAGAGCTTTTAAAAAGTTGATAGTAAGCATTATTACTACTTTTTAACTTCTATTTGTGGTTGAAAAGGACCAGGCCTAGGAAACCAGGGACTCCCTAGCATTTTCATAAATGGACCCAATAGAAATTCAGAGTCCGTGGATCTGAACCACTTTGCCATTTAGTCAAACACGTTTCTGAATAGTTATCCTGGACAGGAAGGATGGGAACACTGGAAGAAAGTGGTTGTGCTGTATTCTGTAGAGTCATGGCAAGAAATAAAGAAAGAAGGGGAGTCACCACCTCAATACTAAAAGTGTCAGTGCAATGATATCCTAATAAAAGGTGTTCTATTAGAAGTTATAAAAATCCCATACCAAGAAACACTCTCAAAACAGAAGTCAGGTGCAATGCAGCCCAGAATCAACCAAAGACATCTTTATGTCAGGGAATAAAAAGATACCACTATACCATCTCTACAATTTTCTTAATTTATAATTTTTGAATAGATTATATAAACACGATGCAAAAATTGAAACCATACCAGAAGTACAGTGAAAAGTAAGTCTTTTCATCCATGCTGTTAAAAATCTTTTATAGTCTTCAACATATACATATATACAGATATTTTTAAAATTTCAATGACAACAAATAATAGCATAGTCTAGCCCTTTTTCCACTTAACGATATCATAGAGATGGTTCTATATAGATACTTTCTTTGTAATGGCTTCACTGTGTTACAAAGTATAGATATTCCATAATTTATTTACCTAATCCCCTATAACTTGGACATTTGAGCCATTTTGAATCATGTTATTAAACAAAATGCCATGATGGATATTTTTGCACACAGATTTTTGTGCACCTGCATGACCATATTTCAAAGATAAAGTACTAGGAATGAAACGGCTAGGTCAAAGGGTTGTGTGCATTTTATTTCTATAGTTATGGCCAAATAGCATCCCAAAGACAATGCACTGATTTATACTTCCATACCTGATACCAATATATCATGCATTGAAGGAATTCCGAAATAACCAAAAGCTCATTATCATTTTTCTGTCAAATGATTCTTTCCCTTGAAAGTGGGGGGTGGGGGTAAGTACCATCTATTTTTAATTATAAGTGTAGGTAGGTTATAATTACTATTGTCCAAGACTCAAGGCCACTTCATTACCCACTGCACCGTTCTGTCCTCACAGTGCTATAATTCTAACTGGTCAGATAGATCTTTAATTTGCAGACCTCCTCAGAATACAGATTATCTGCATTCTGCAGACATCTGCAAAAAGGCATCCGCAAGTGCATATTTCACGGCTGAATATTTTTACATAACATCAGCTGGAGCCCATCGTGCCAGTATTCTCGCCAAGTGTCACAACCTTCTCTATTATATCAATAGGCAGCTTCAATTAGTCATTTTCTCCCCATGGTGACGACAGCTGAAATAGCATGCAGTGGTCTGATGAAGTTTGTAATACAAAGTAGAGATGGGGGTACTAAAAGAGGATACAAAATTAGAATAGCATTAAAATAAATTCCACCACCCAAGTAGTCATTTGGGGAAATGACAACATTTCTGAAACAGGATTCAAGAATGAATACAAAAATGCAATTACTTTTGAAAAAGATGGATAAATAAATTCACCATGGGAACACATTCCTGCCCCAGATAGAACTCAGGCTTTTATTGACTAATTAGTCATTAAGTGTCATCTCAAAAACAACTATAAATAAAAGAATATTCGGTAAATAGAAAAAAACCCGTAAGCCTTAAAAAAAATTGTAAGATGAAAATAAATGCCATCAGAGAATGTTCCTGTGAAAGCATGATACAGTAGTAAATAAATTAGAAGGCCTGACAGGGTTGGCACTACCCTCAGAATTTATTCCTAACCTTGCTGCTTTCCCCTCATCCACTAGGATCACGGGGCTCCAAGCCATGCTCACCTCCCCTGACATACAGCCACGGCCCCCTAATTGCCTGCAAGCCTCTCCTCTTGTCTCCTGCAGCCTCTTCTATCCATAGCAGCTGAAATGATTTTTTAAAAATATAAATCAGATCACGTCATTTCCTTCCTTTCAGCCCTCCAGTGGTTTCCTTCTCCCAAATCTAAAATCCTTACCATGGCTAAAAAGACCCTAAGCAGTCCAGTCCTGCCACCCCTCCAAGGACATGACCCAACGCTACCTCCTCATCCGCACTGGCCTCCACCAAGCAAAATCTCAACGCAGAGCCTCAGCAAAATCCAGTTTCGGGGCGGGGTGGGGGGCGGTGGTGCCTGTTTCCCCAGATACTCACGAGCATCGCTCCTTCCTTCATACTTGTCCTCAATGTCACCTCATTAGAGAGGGATTCTTTGACCACTTAATCTATAAAACAACCCCAAGCTCTCTCAATGCAGGCTTATTGACTTTCCTTATACCACTTACTCTACTTTACATATTAGGAAGTTATATGTGTGTCGATTTATTATTTATATCCCCTTCTAAAATGAAGTTTCTATGAAGGCAAGAAGAAGGGAAAATACAAATTGTGCATCCCAGCCAGACACAAAATCATGCTATGATTGTGAATTATACTTACCGTGGAAGAAATATCCTCTAACATACTTTGGATCAAATTCATTCAACTCACCAAACACTTAATGAGCTTTTAGTTATATATGGGATTGCTATATTATGTGTATAATATTTATTACATTGTGTCTATGTTTGTGTAGATACAACAGTTACAATATCTGTACAATATCTGTAACACTTAGTTATATAGGGGGTTCCAGAAACATAGGTCCCAGGATCTATTCCTGGAGTTAGAAACTTACACAGAGTTAGGGGGACATTTTGTATGCAAAACACAACTATTGAAACAATACATGTCAAGAAGTTCGAGGAGAGCTCTGTATAGGCTAAGAGGGTGAAGGAATGTTTCAAAAAGAAAGATGGAGAGGATCTGGAAAAGGAAACCAGAAGGATGAGCATACAGGATGGGCAAAAACATAGATTAAACCAGTGGTCCCCCAACTTTAGGGTAGGAAATCCTGGTGCTACGTGGTCCACTGACAAGGCAGAGCAAAAACTAATAAAGTTCTATCCCCTTCAATCCTCTTTTAGTTTTTCAAATTCATTCAGTGAGAAAGTATTAGAGTTAATATGTTAATATGCTAATCTGAATTACATCTCTTTATTTTTGTTGTATTTTTCTTTAAAGATTTACTTTCCTATTTGTGGTGAGGTGATCTATTTTCTATTTAGGGAAAATATATGAGTTTCTTTATCTATAAGCTTATTTAAGTAAATGAAGTGAGTTATTTTAAAGCCAGCCACTAAGTCAACCACAGATCACGTAGCTGGGACACCACCTGCCCAGATCCAACAGAGCCCATCTTTAAAGGAAGCAAAGAGGGCTCAGCAGAGAAGAATGGGAAGGTAAACCCTTGTCAAAATGCAAGATGCTTCATGGCAGGATAAGGATTTTGAAAAATATTATGTAGGCCTGTAGTTTCCCAGCTTGTTACAAAGCCAAATTCCTTTGAAACATCCTTTGTATGAGAGTGTGGCATGTCCCTTATTTTCAAGACAGCATGAAATATAACAATCTTCAATTCCATTATACAAACTTAAAAATGAAGTTAAAAAAAAAAAGGAAATACAATTTCATAGTGCATGTGAATAAAGGAGGCCCCCATTTATACAGAGGAGAACCTACTAGGCACAAAGCTGAGTAGAAAGTGGATACAAAATGATAAATGGAAGATACCCAGCATACAAACAAAACTATTTTTCAAATGTCTGCTGGGTATTTATTTACGACTATCTAATTACTAACACTATGTTGGGCTTTGGGCTGCACAGGGTGTAGATGGGCTGGACTTAAGCCTCAACTTGCCATTCACTAGCTGTGCGAGTTTCTTATGTCACTGAACATAGTGTTCTCAATAAAATGGGGGATAATAGCAGTAATCACCATAAAGCTGAGCTGAGATGCAAATGAGTAAATGTATGTAAAGCTCTTAGCATCATGTTTGCCTACAACAATTGTGTGTCTATGCAGAGGGGTGGGAGAGGCACATGTTGACCAAGAACACGTTCAAGAGAAACTTGCGGAAGAAAAGCTTAAAATGGCAGAGTTTCGCCATTTAAATTGCATTAACTTAATACTTCATGACTTGGCAAAAAAAAAAAAAATCCCATGTTATTCTATTTTATTGATACAATATCTCAAAGGCATATAAAGAAGGAAAATTATCTGGACTAGTAGAGGCAGATGGTATTGGTGTGTTGGAGATGGTGGTGGTCGAGGCAGGTGTCGTGCTTGCAATAAAAGGGAGTTGGCAGTAGAGGCCGTCTCGAGAAGGTGATATTTTAGATGAGACCAACCTGAAGCCTCACAGGAATTAGTTAAGGAAAGAGGTACAAGAAGGTCCTCCTCCCCAAGGGAACCCAAACTGTCACGGCTCTGGGGGAGAGAAAACATCACAGGTTCCATGAACCTTCAATGAACTGTAGGATCAAGATGGGAATGAGAAAAGGGGGTTTGGGGAGGACTACTGCTGAAGAGGTAGAACTTTCAGTCATGTTTAAAGAGCTTAAATTATGAGGCACCTGGGTGGCTCAGTGGGTTAAGCCTCTGCCCTTAGCTCAGGTCATGATCTCGGGGTCCTGGGATTGAGCCCTACATTGGGCTCTCTGCTCGGCAGGGAGCCTGCTTCCCCTTCTCTCTCTGCCTGCCTCTCTGCCTACTTGTGATCTCTCTCTCTCTCTCTCTCTCTCTGTGTCAAATAAATAAATAAATAATTTAAAAAAATAATAATGAGCTTAAATTATATTTTCCTGAGGGTAATGAGAAGCCCATAAAGGATGTTAAGCAGAGAAAAGGTGATCCCATGATCAGACTGTCATAATTAGAAAACCACTGCTAAAGGGAATGGGGAACCATTGAAGAGTTTTGAGTTACCATAAAAACGATTTATAAAATGTCACACATAATTTTTTCTTGAGTTAACTGTATACATGTAGAGTCAATCAATAACTCATTAAGGTGTTTGCCTAGTACCTACTATAAACGAGAAACTGTGCTTGCATAAGGATAGGAGAAGAAAACTTCATCAAAATAAGCAGGGCTAAGACTTGAAAGGCGAAGGACATTGCTGAGCCGTGGGTAAAATTCCAAAGTTGGGAATCAGCGGAGCACCATGTGAGAAAACACATTCCAGGATGATTAAAACATGTAATCCCCCGGACAGCATGAAATCATTCATGCAACAAGAATTTACTGAGCACCTCTTATGTGCTAGCTTTGTGCAGGCACTGGTGATACATTGATGAAGGAGAAAACACTTAAAATAAGAAAGACAACAGTCACTTTTGTCATTGCAGATAACAGTAGGCTGATTATTAAGAGTCTGAGAGTCAAAAAAACAGAAGAGCAGTGCCTTAATTTAAGGAGGCCAGAAGAGGCAATGAAATATTTTTAATTAAAACTTCTCTACTGAGAATAGACAGTCTCTGAAAGCTTGTGTAAACCATCAATGAGTTACATGCAAATATATTAGTGATGCTATAGCTTTTAAAATGACATTATACCTTCTAAAATGTCAAATAATTTTGAATGTCAAATGCCACCCCCGCAAAAAAAATTTCAATCATGCGTTGTCTGGTCAATCCCAAATCAAATCAAACTACTTAAAGGTGAAATGCTCATTCCTTACACTGTAGAAGAAATGCCTCAGTTGTAGTCAGATCTGCCCTTGTCTTGGTAGAACCTTGGTGCTGATATTGACCCAGCAAGTCAGCTGAGGTCCATTTGGGGCAACTCAAGAAAGGGAGAAAACATGGTCCCCATCCAATGCTAACCTTTCCAACTCAGCCCCTGGTCATGCCAAGACATCACAGTGTAATAATGGTAATTTAATAATGTAGTCAGCCGGGCTCAGCCCACATTAGAAAGCCCAGGAAAATAAATGAGGCTTGCAAGCCAAATAGAGAGAAACTTCTCTGGGCAGCGCCTGCAGCAGGGAGATACCTGGTAATGAAGTACCTGCTGTCTCCATTCATTATACAGGAGGTAAACCTTAAAAGAGAGCCTGGAAAGGTAAAGGTCTCAACATGGAAATAAATAAATAAGCTCACCAGCCATGGCGAGATCTCTGAAAATGACTCGGAAAGACTGCCCAGAGATTTTTCTGTGAGGATGTGGCAAAATTTCATCAGATGTCAAGGGAGGTAATTATGTGCTTGGGCACATTTGCTGGATAAATTGGCCTCCTTACCTTCATCTGCCCATGTGGGCACCAGAGACAGAAACTGTGTTTAAACTCTGCTGTGTTCTCTCTGACTTTTACTATAAAAAAAGAAATAAAAATGTGTCCTGGGTGCTTGGCAAATCAGTCCGGTGTTAGATGGGGACCCATTATCTTTGACCTTCACATTTTTGCCTCTTCTGAGTCACAGTAAATCCTCAGAAACTCTTTCAGGTAAAGATATATATGATTTCTGGGAGGTGCTCGCTTTCAGGAGGAAGCTCTTGTTTTGGTAATATAAAGTTGAAGTAAGTGATTTCTTTATTTTTAATTTCAATTAGTCTGTTACTTGTCCAAATTTTTAAAAATTCACCTAAAATGGGGTGCTTGGGTGGTACAATTGGTTAAGCATCTGACTCCCGGTTTTGGCTCAGGTCATGATGAGCTCCACATGCCACAATGAGTCTGCTTTAAGATTCTCTTCTCCTGGTGGCACCTGGGTGGCTCAGTGGGTTAAGCCGCTGCCTTTGACTCAGGTCATGATCCCAGAGTCCTGGGATCAAGTCCCGTATTGGGCTCTCTGCTCAGCGGGCACCCTGCTTCTCCCCCTCTCCCTCTCTCTCTGCCTGCCTCTCTGCCTACTTGTAATCTCTGTCTGTCAAATAAATAAATAAAATCTTAAAAAAAAAAAAAAAGATTCTCTTCTTCCTTGGCCCCTCCCCCCTGCATGTGCACACATACTCTCTCTCTTTCTCTCAAATACATAAAAATCTTTAAAATAATTTACCTGGGCACCTGGGTGGCTCAGTGGGTTAAGCAGCTGCCTTCGGCTCAGGTCATGATCCCAGTGTCCTGGGATCGAGTCCCACATCGGGCTCCTTGCTCAGCGGGGAGCCTGCTTCTCTCTCTGCCTCTCCCTGCCACTTCGCCTACTTGTGCACTCTCTCTCTCTCTCTGACAAATAAATAAAATTTAAAAAACATAACAATAATTTACCTAAAATGATGGAAGTTTTGTTTACTATGTTAGTCCCATGTAAAGCTAACATCCATCCCCCTCCTTTATCTGCCTTTCTTCTCCAATTACTAAGACACTGGAACATTTCTCCATCTTAGCTTCTGTACAGAAAAATTCTGACAGGTAGCTCTGGCATTCTCTATCACTTCTGAAACCAGTAATGAAATGTCAGAGGAGGAACAGTTAATTAAAATTGTGGAATCCACTATGCATCCTCTCAGAGTCAATAAAAGTGCAATTAAAAATACCTTTCAACACATGATATAAATAGTGTAAGTCACATTTTTTAATAACATTTGACTTTTAAAAATCAAAAATCATTAATATGAACCAAATGCTCAGTAAACACTGCTTCATTGGCTATGAAACACCTTTAGCTCAACAAGTGCAGCAGATTTGATACCGAGTGCCATTAAGAAGGTGTTGTCTAGTCATAAACCAAAGAACGTGTCTATAATCTGCAGGTAATTTATGGAATAAAAAATGTACCTGAGTCTCCCACACAGGCTTACCTAAGCTATTATCTTTAACAAAATTTCCTCGTAGGGGTGTCGGGGTGCCCCAGTCAGTTCAGTGTCCGACTCTTGGTTTCAGCTCAGGTCATGATCACATGGGTCATGGGATCGAGACCCACATCAGGCTCTGCGTTCAGCAGGGAGTCTGCTTGAAGACTCTTTCCCTCTGCCCCTCCCCCGACTCTCTCTCTCTCTCTATGAAATAAATAAATAAATCTTTCAAAAAAATTTATTTCACATTCTCAGGTTACTTCGTAAGAGAGAATTGGCATAGAACAGCAGTTGAGAGTTCAACTCTGGGCTCAAGCACTCTGTGTTTCAACCCTGCCTCTGCCACTTACTAAACAGGAGGCTGCAATCACTTGGCTTCATTTCTCTGAATCTCTCTTTCCTTATCTGCAGAATGAAGAAAATGCTCTTCACTCACAGGGCTGCTGTGAGGATTAAATGAGATAATACGCATAAAGCATATTAAATAGTGACGAGGACCTTGTAAAGGTTGCATACACATATAAGCTGTTCTTACTTGACATCTTATTCATTTAAAAATTACATTCCTTAAAAGGGCCTGGTGACTTAAGAAATTCATACACTTGAAGTATATTCATTTATTTTGCCCTACCTCACTATTCATTTTTGTTTTGTTTTGTTTTACATAAAAAATTAGGGAGATGATATTTCGGGGTCCCTTAGTTCCGAATGCTGCCTCTCATTTTTAGTACAGATCTCTGTTAAGCAAAGGGGAATGAGGGGGTAAAAATTAGCTCAGAAGCTGCCAGCTTCTCTTGCTTGTAAACTTAACTCCTTATGACTCAAACTGCATTCCCCTAAGGTACTTGTGAAAGCCCCCGATTTATAGAAGTATTTACGTTGGGGCTTGGGGTTTGTTTTTTCAGGTTTATCTCTGGGAGAGCTTGCTAGAGCTAACAGTCCAGCAATTTTATTAAACTCTGTTCAATTTCAGCATTTTTTAAAGAGTCTATAGAAACCACACTGGCAGTGGCTATTTAAACTTCCCAGTGGATGCCAAAAATAATAAAAGGACACTTAAATGACCATTTTTGAGCAGAGCCAACAGCATGTGGCCTAATTATCCAACTACATGAAAAATCCTACAGATTTTTAGCAGAGTGTAAGGGTTTGATATGCACAATTCAGCACGCAAACGGTCACCTCACTGGGGTGTGCAGAACTTTTCAAGTCTAAATAGAAGGTCCGGGTCTATCGGGGTAAGTTTCTCCTCTGTTTTCCCTTCTGATTAATTCATGAGAAATGCTAAAGGAACAGACAGTAACAAGTTGATATAGCTAAGCCACTGATGAGTACAAGTAAAGAAGTATCATGTGCTAAGGGCTCTCCTTCATTTATTTCCATTAAAATCTTCTGAAATAGGGATTAGTATGCACAGAGGAGGAAATCAAAGCTCAGAAAGGGTAAATGCCTTATGCCAGAGAGCAGGGTCAGAGCTGGTGTCCTGGCTTTTCTCCATTTACCCCTTGGGATCCTTAGTCTGCTCTGTTGGTGGTCTCTCTCCTACAGCCCTCTGCGGACTCAGATCCCAAGCCCACTGGCTTCCGTTGAATTAAGACAATGGCAGGCAGCTTTCCCTAATTATTCCTATTTCAGAATCATCTCCCTTTTATTTTGTTCTCCTCATCATTGTGTAAATATTATCATACACTTGTTTGTGAATTTATTTAACAATAGTTATTGGGAGTCTACCATATGCCAGGAACTCTGTTTAGGTGCTGAGAATATTGTGGTAAGGAAGACTCACAGGGTCCCATGCCCTATTTATTTTCTCTTCTTTTCTTTTCCAACTTAGACATTAAATATAAGGGATTTCCAGGTGCAGCTGGTTAACCATCGAACTCTTGGTTTCAGCTAGGTCGTGATCTCAGGGTTGTGAGATCGAGCCCTACCTCAGGCTCTGCACAGAGTCTGAGATTCTCTCCATCTCCCCCTTGCGCTCCTGCTCTTTCTCTCTCTCTCTCTCAAATAAATAAATAAAAATTTAAAAATATATAAGGGATTTCTGAGAATCCCTTATATATGACTT
Source organism: Enhydra lutris kenyoni (assembly GCF_002288905.1). NCBI lineage: Eukaryota > Metazoa > Chordata > Mammalia > Carnivora > Mustelidae > Enhydra > Enhydra lutris. The sequence goes on from NW_019154094.1 coordinate 17,992,688, forward strand.
CTATAAATCTTTTGGACAGTGCTGGACATACTATGGATACTCAATAGTTGATGGATAAAAGAACAATTGATGGATAAAGGAAAGTCATCTGAAGTACCTACAGGACCAGCATAGAAGGTAGCTAGCCTAAGACTCATTAATTTGCTGAGCAAACTCATAACAATGCTGCTCATTAAAATAAGAATTAAGAACAATATGATTTCACTTACATATGGAATCTAACAAACAAATAAACATAAACAGACCCAAAAATAAAGAGAACAAATCAGTAGTTGCCAGATTACAGGGGTCAGGAGGATGGGCAAAATAAGGTGAAGGGGAGTGGGAGACACAGGCTTCCAGTTATGGAATGAAGGAGTCACAGGGATGAAAGGTACTGCTCAGAGAATATAGTCAATGGCATTGCCACAGCACGTATGGTGACAGCTGGTCATTAACTTGGGGTAAGCAGAGCATAACCTATAGACTTGCTGAATCACTGTGCTGTATGGCTAAAACTAATGTGTCATTGTATGTCGACTGTACTTGAACAAATAGAATTTAAAAATTAAAAATAAAATTTTTTATGAATTAAAAACATTTTTTAAGAATGAAAAGAAAGAATGATGATATTTGGTGTTAAAAAAGGTGAAGTAAAATGAGCATTCTCATAAACCACCGAAATAAGTATGAATCAGTGCCACCTCTCTATATGACAATTTGCTAAAACACCACAAGCAAGCCTGTGACTCAAGTAATTAGCTTCCAGAAGCAAATCTTAACTATAAAGCCAAATATATAGTCAGAAGTACATTCAAGAGTAATTAGAAAAAGTGTTAATGGTAATAACCTGAGTGTTCAACCATAGGGGATTAATCAATTAAGGCACACCATATAATGAAATACCACAAATTATTACAAATCATGCCCTATCATATAGTTCAGGACATGACATATTCACAATCTATTATGAACCGAGAAAGGAAGATACAAATATGTAGAATATCTGGTTTTTGTTTTTAAAAAATTTATATATGCAAAGTAAAAACTCTATAATATTGCTGTCCCATAGAAATATAATAAAGACACATTTTTTTTAAAATTTTAAAATGTGTAGTAGTCACATTTAAAAAAGTAAAGGGAGGGGCGCCTGAGTGGCTCAGTCGGTTAAGCGTCTGCCTTCGGCTCAGGTCATGATCTCAGGGTCCTGAGATGGAGTCCTGCATCGGGCTCCCTGCTCACTGGGCGGTCTGCTTCTCCCTCTCCCTCTGCCCCTGCTTGTGCTCTCTCTCTGTCAAATAAATAAATAAATCTTTTTTTTTTAATTAAAAAATAAAAATAAACAAGTAAAGAGATCTAGGTGAAATTCATTTAATGATATTTTATATAACCCAACATACCAAAATAATAATAATTTTTTTTTCTATACTAAGCCTTCAAAATCTGCTATGTAGTTTATGCTTGGCACATGTCAATTCAGTCTTGACACATTTTAAATGTTCACAAGCGACGTATGGCTAGTGGCGACCATACTGAACAGTTCAGGTAAGCCTTAAAAAAGCATGCTTAAAGAAAAAGAATTTGGATGAATTTGTTTTCTCCTCCCCCCCTTTTTTTACAATCACCATTTATAATTTTACTATTGGCAGATACTATTTCTATAATATGAAAAACAAAGTTTTTTTTTTAATATTAGGAACAGAGAGTTTTTTTCTGTCTCTGGAATACTTTCTGGCTCATCCTCTCTGCCGTTCAAGGACCACACACTTCCCAGAACTACAAGACTGCTCTCCCTTCTTTCCCTCCCTTTACACACACTTGAAAAAGCTGTCTCGCTTCAGTCCTCCAGCACTCGAGTAGGGATCAAACGGCGCTGCTGTTCAGAGTGGCTGCTAAGCCGGGCCCTGCTTTCCACGGGCACCACCCGGAATCTGTTAGGACCCCAGGCACGGTGTTAGCAGCTCCCTCGGGTGTGTGGAAGGGCACGGAACGGGACCAGAAACTGCTTAATTTGAGGTTAATTAAATAGTGATGACAAGCCTTAATCTCCAACTCGTCGTCAGATTGTAAACACTGATCGCAGCTGCGGCAATCTGCAATAACCCCGTTGAGAGAAATCTTGACCAGAATGAAATGAGTACATTGGTTACCCATGAAGCGAAGAGAGGCGAGATCGAAGAAAGCTATGTCCTTGTAAAACCAGGAGAAACAGAGACCCAGAAGGAGAGAAATTAAAGAAATTAAATATATTGAATCTGATTCCTGCACAGCCCAATTAAAAAAAAAAAAAAAAAACCTCTGGAGGTTGAAAGAAAAGATGGAGAAGCCGACCCATCAGCTGTGTAGGTGGGAGACACTGAAATAGCTCCACCTCTACTGACCACCGATGGGATGTCTGAGGGGGCGTCTGGAATAGGTGGCTGTTCCCTTAGAAGTGAGCTACAGCAGTTCGCCAGAGGGGAGGGAGCAGGGTTAGGGTCACGGTGTGCTGGGAATTTACTATGGTTCAGGTGTTTCACAGGTAATTGATTGGCAATTCTCACAACAATTTTATAAAGTGGGTATTCTTATTTCTGCATTTTAAAGAAAACACTAAATCTCAAAGAAGTGCCCTACCTTGTTTCAGGCCGTAAAAAACAAGGACAGAGCCCAGATTTGAACACAGACTAACTCCCTAACATTGGTTCAAAACCTGGGGCCGCCCTGTAAAGTGGGGCAATAATAAGGAAGTGATCAAGGTGAACAGACAGGTTCATGAGAAAGATGGACAAAAAAGAGCCACAATTCCCCTAAGAGGATCCAAGTAGGAAGTTGGAGGGCCTGGTAAACAACAAACCAAAGGAGAAAAAAAAAAAAAAAAACCCTGCAAGCGGAGTGAAGGTTTTTATACCAGTGCTCTAAATGCACCCCTGAAAGTGCCCTTCCTGGCCTCACTGGCCTGGAGAACATTTCCACAAGCCTCAGGGCCCACAATCAGCATGCAGCTGTGAAGCCTTCTGCAAAGTTCCTGGTGAGAGACTTAGTTTTTCTGTTAACAAAGCAGAGGGCATTGGGGGTGAAGGACCGGATACTATGTCCTGTGGAAAGAAAGTTAAAGGAAATGAGAGTCTTAATTTGAGGATGAGAAAAACTGGAGAAGGGAAAGAACCATGACAGTTGTTGTCAAATAGTTAAGGGACTAATAGGGAAGGTTTTAACCCATGCATTCTTCCCTAAAACTTTTTGGGACAAAACAGGCACTTATTCACATGTTACATTCCCGAGCATTGAGATTGTGCTGGAGAGATACCAGTGATCGACAACAGACACAATCTTGTTTTCTGAGTACGTACTTCTAACAGGGGTCACACACCCATAATAGAACAAACCACACAAAAACATGAAAAATGGCAGTAAGTATTCCAAATAGAAGGTAAATGAGACAGGATGGTTTTATCCAAAATAGGAAACTGGAACCAATAGAATTTGTAAGGAAATAAGCTTTATTTCATTATTTGGAAGAACTTCCAAACAATCCGCACAGCCCAGAAATGCCCCCATGAATGAATATACTTCCCTTCTGGGTATCGGACCTGCCCAGGCTGAGGGCAGGAAAACACAAGGGTGCAGCCTGGGGATGACTTCTCAAGTCTCGTCCAGCTCTAAGAAACTGGGACTCCAGCATTCCAAACAAAATATTTTCTCAGAAGGCAATTGGAATTTCTAGGAGACTCAGGAAATGTGTGCAGAGAAGAATCCCTTTCTGGGTATGCAGAGGAGTCACGAGAAACAGAGTTTCCGAAACTGCTGGGTAGCCCTCTGCACTTCCCTTCACAGCACTGATGCATTTCTGTTCTACTCACTGCCTAGAAGCTTCATGTGGACAGGGGCAATGAGCTTGTTCATTACTGAATCCTCAGTGCATAGCTCATAGCACATAGTAAATATTTGTTAAAGGAACAAATGTAGACAGTACTAAAATGTACAGGCGCAAACACACCTCACTTATAAAAACTTTGTTCTAGTGTTACAGACTTCATAAATGAACTTTCTTGAATAACTAATGAACATGAAAGTCAATCAATCACTTGCCTCCTGATTAATTGCTAGGGTCCCCTGTCCAAGTGGCCACTTAGTTCCATTAAAAATTAATAATTTTCCACGGAATAAATATACACTATACATAGAACATCAAGAGTTCCAGTGTTAATAAGCAATTAAGTAATGCAGAAAGACTAAGAATCTATTAACTAAGAGAGAACTCCATGAACTTGCCCTCTAAGTCATCATTCATTTATTACCCACTTCTCTTCTAAATTTTAAAATTATTTAGCCAGGAAGAAAGTAGGCTTGCAAACAGAATAATTAAGGTTAATAGAGTGACATATTTTCGTTAACATTTGCAGGCCAACAAAACATGTTTTTGTTAAAGATCTGAGATATGTTATTCCTTCTACACACATTAGGAAAGATCAATACAAAACTGAAGGACTATACGTAAAATGTTAAGGGTCTATCACTGAAAAATTATGAACCATGCTATAGACCTTAGCCAGGTCAGAGCTAAATTAAATTATTGATCTACATTCATTTTTTCCCTTTCTGTGTGACTATCTCTTGATTTTTTTTTTATAACATACATTACCGCCTCTAGAGCAAATGAATCATCTTATTCTAGTCCCAGCATGTCTGCTGACTGTTTTCTAAAATTAATTGTCGTGTTGATAGCGTTCAGACTTAACAAATTGAGCTACGCTCACATAAACATCTAAATATTCAATGTAAATTTTAAAAGCACTTGTGGCATGAACTCAAAGAGAGAGGGCCATTTTCATTTTTTTCAGTACAAAGAATGCGAAGAAAAAATGAAATGTTATTCTTCTTGACATCATTTCACTACTTGATGGTGCTTGATACATTTCATTGATGAGGCTAAAATATATTCACTTGACTTTTAAACAATGACTTCACTGTATTGCTAAGCAAGGTGATGCAATCAACACTTCACAAATTAAAGTCTTTAACTTTTCAGACCTAAATCTTCCTCGAGATATATAACCTCAAATTCTATAAGCAGTTTCACTGATAGCTTTGGGGATTTCTTTAAATCAAAGAACTCTCATCCCCAATCAGCTTCCGAAGTGACAGAAGAATGTGTTTTGAATTAGGATTTTCTCTCACCTACTGAAAAGGGAAAATGGGTAAATATTTTGTAAGAAATGTAAATTCCACAGACCCCGTTAGTGCATGAAAAAGGAAGCTGACAGAAGAGTTCTTAGTAGAAATGATCTTGAATTTGGGGCTGTATTTAGCCAGCAGCTTTTGCCTACTGGGAAAATATTTTCTCTTTAATGAAGTAGTGTCAGACGCAGAGGCCTCTTCATTTTCTCTAATGGAGACACGATCATTCTGACTTGTGTTCCAAATGAGGTAGAAATTATCCCTAATGTGTAGTTCGAACATTTGTATCAAAATATAGTGAAATGCTGTTCCAGAGTCTGATAAGAAAAATCATGGGAGCTCACAAAATGTCTGCCTCCCTCAGGTGGAGAAACGGGCCGCTGCCTTTCCTCATGCTGACTGTCACTGCCAGAAGCTCCTGCCATTAGGGGCATGTCCCACGGTCTCACACAAATGCCAATCCCTGTCGATGGACAAGGGGATTCTGGCCTCACAGCAGGCTTGAGGGACTCTGCTTCTCCACAGGCCTGCTCCAAAGCCGAGCGCTCTTTGCACTCGAAATCAATGTCATCCCCTGAAAACTCCAGGAGAAAGTAAAATACCAGCAGCAGAAATGTCTCCTGTGCACAGTCTCTCCCCGCTGTGCTTCCATCAGGTGACAAGAAGCAATACGGAAAACCAAGCAAGCCAGGGCTGAAGAGAGAAAAACCACAGAAGCACAGAACTTGGGAGTGGGAAGGGGCGAAATTTCAACTAGGAAAAGGCTCGAGCATTCTATGTGTGAAAATACAGAATGTCACCTGCAAGAGGCCCCAACTGAAGGTCATCAGTCATATCTGAGGAAGGTCCTTCACCCGGTTTTGGCACCGTGAGCCTTGCTGTTCTTGGCACATGGTACAGAGTCCCTGTCGCAGGAGGTGGACTCCATGAAACAAGCTCCCAAGACCAATGCATGAGCCCAGAACGTAGGAGCGGGAGTGTACAACCTACAGTCTATCTGCCACACAGAGGTCGTAATGACCAGTACATTCCCTTCCTGAAATGTCCTCCGTGCCATGCCAAATCCCAATCAGACAGCGATCTGATGTGTAAGGAATCTCAACGAGAGGAGTTCATTTGATGAATTGAATGTTAAACCGCACCAAGGAGGATGAAGTCACCAATGGGAGAAAACCCGCTTGTGCCGGCTGCAGCTCTCTGCATCCGTTGCCATAACAGGGACATCCTGGCCAAGAGAACAACAACGTTCCAAGTACCTCATTGGAAATCCATCCTCCTCCTCCTTCTGCTTTTCCATGGTCCAACCCAACATACAGGCCTCCGTTACATCAAAGTAGGAGCACACACAGAGTTCTATCTGGTTGCTTTCCTTTTAATTAACCAGGGCTCATAAATAGCTTTCCATGCCATGAAGTAAAACCATGATGGATATTCTTGTACACACTTCTTTGCCAAACCCTCTGATTATTTCTCAGGGAACATTCCCAGATACAGAATTGTTGGGTCAAAGGGTAAGCACACACTCATTTATTTATCTAGTGCCTAAGGCTGGTTTCACCCAATAACAGCAGAGTTGAATGACTGGAACAGAGACCAAGAAAGTCCACAATATTTAGTCTCTGGTCCTTTTCAGAAAAAGTTTGCCAACCACTGACCAAGAGTCTACGATTAGCTAGAGACAGAACATTCACAACAGGACACCATCCACAATAGGACACAGATCCCCCCACACCATGACTATAAGTAGATCTCCTCCATTTCAATTATTTTCTACTTTTAGCATTCTTTTTTTTTTTTAAGATTTTATTTATTTATTTGACAGAGAGAGATCACAAGTAGACGGAGAGGCAGGCAGAGAGAGAGAGAGGGAAGCAGGCTCCCTGCTGAGCAGAGAGCCCGATGCAGGACTCGATCCCAGGACCCTGAGATGATGACCTGAGCCGAAGGCAGCGGCTTAACCCACTGAGCCACCCAGGCGCCCTACTTTTAGCATTCTTTAAGCACTCCAAAGATTCTATGGGATATAACTTCCATCCACAATAGGACACAGACCCCCGCCCACATCATGACTATAAGTAGATCTCTTCCATTTCAACTATTTTCTACCTTTTTGCAGTCCAAGATTCTATAGGATATAACTTCAGTTATCATTACAATAGTACAAAAGAATACTATCACAGAAATGTAGCTCCGTTATTTTTAACTACAGAAATTATTATAACCTAAGACATAAATGAGAACTAAATCAAACAAAATGAGATAAGTTACAAAAATTCCTTTCTTGAATAATAATCTATAATAAACATAAATATACATTGTTCTTAAATTTTGATATAATAATTATTAAATTAAAAACTAAAAGAGATTTCACTTCTTGGGTCTTTGATTTATAACAGCTGAAAATTTCAGACTAGATTCTCTTTACTCATGAGCAAGACTCAGAAACTCAGCTAAGGAAAAAAACACACTTAACTTTTTATTGAAAAAGAATCACACAGACAATGCCTGAAATTTATAAATTCCTTGTTAATTAGATTTTAATCTACGTAATTATGCCATATGCTAGAAAACCATCCAAATACAAACTCTCTGAGACGGTTTTACTGCCATTACTTTAAGAGCCATTTAAAAGATTTTCTATGGGATAAAGATTGGGCAATTTATCATGGTTTTATGCTCCTTTAATCTGCTCCATCTTCCCATTGTAAAATAAATATTGGTTTTAAAATAAATGGTTCTGCCCAGGTTTTGATGAGAAAAACTGCCCTGTAAATCACATGCTCACATGTGCCAAACTCAAAGTCCAATGTTAACTAGTCCATTCCGACGAAAATAAGTCAATTTTATAGAACAAAACCTAAGGAAGACAATTACTTAAGTATATTATCAATACTGCAAAGTAACTAATTTGAGATATGAGCTTCCCCACCCTCTGTTTTTCAATTCTTAAAATAACCACTGGTTGATGCCAAACAGATCCTTCAATTGGACTTCTGAAAGGTGTATTTTTTACAATAGATTTGTTATATTCTCTCTAATTCCAATATACAAGTTACATAACTGAACATAAATATGAACAAATCTGAGGGTTATTTGAGAACATCATTATCAATCACTTTTTTCATATTCAGGGGGTCAAATCAACTCAACAGTCACTTCCTTGGGATAGTTCACAGAGCTCTAGGAATCTGACAATAAATGCATTTTCCTACAGTAAGCGCAACAGCTAAAGCACTCTGGAAGATATGAATGGTTTCAAGAAGAGCTTTGCAAACTATCTGTGACATGATACTAGTGGACTATATCTTTCATTTCCAATTCGTTGTGGGCTGATGATACATCCATAAAATGCAACTAAAAGATGCACTCGGTTACTATGACAAAGTCAAATCACTACAAAAATTTCCAAACCAGTCCTGTCCAAAAGGTATATGATGTTGGCCACTTGTATAATTTTGAATTTTCAAGGAGCCACATTAAAAAATGTAAAAAGAAACAGGTAGGTCAATTTTAGTAAATTTTCATGTAACCCAATATATCCACAATCATATCATTTAAACATTATATTACATAATTATTATAACATTAAGATGGTATATTAACATTACTAAAATATTATTGAGGTATTTTCCATTTTTAAAAAAATTCTCCTCAGAATCTGGTGTATATTTTACACTTGGAGCACGTCTCAGTTCACAATGGCCACATTACAAGTACTCAACAGGCATGTGAGGCTAGTGACTACCATGCTGGACAGTGCAGTTCTAAATCCTTACTCTCGACTTTGGCACCTCCCTCTTCCCATCTTGAGTAGTACTGTCTAAACCACTGCTCCCTTCAGAATGGCATCTCTAAGTTTCACTTCTTGCCTGACGTTTTATATTTAAGGGATCCATTGCAGATAAGGCCAACACTTACATAAAGAAATTAGCAAACACATGACTGTGGCTAACTTCATACTTCCTTTCAGGAAGACAATTGCCAATAACAAGGGATGGCTGTAGAAGGTCCTCTGTTCTCCCTTCTCAAGCAGCAATCACTATTCTGAATGAAGTTGGTTTATTTCCTTCCCGTCTTTGTTTTTATACTTTCCGTACAGATTATATTCTTAAGCATTTACATAAATCTATTAACAAGGGAAAATGTGTTTGTGTTTTATAGAGATGTGTGAATTTAATGCATTTGTCTCATACAAACACTTACCATATTCCAACAGCAACTGCCAAAATGGAATCTCACACCTTTCCACCCTCCCACTCCATGATCAATGTCTTCGGACTCTGTACCACTTTCTCACCTGGATAATTCCTGCTCATAATTTAGGTCACAGCTTCAATGATACTTTTCCAGGAAACCTTTGCTAATCTGCCCTTTACCCTAATAAGATTAGGTTCTCCAGTTAAACACTCTTACCTTTCCTATTGCACTTACCACAATTGTAAATATCTGTTTTTGTATTGATTTGTTTAATGTCTACCTCCCTCATGAAAATATAAGCTAGCAGCAGCACAATTCCAAGTACATAATAAGTGTTCATAAATATTTGTATGAATGAATGATTTTTTATTCCAGGAAGCCAGACACAAACCCAACTCAGCTAGACATCAGGTAGGAGTGTCCAAGTGGTCTAAGGCGCCAGACTCGAGTTAGACATCATGTTTCTCATGTCTCTTGTTGGGATATAAGCTTAGAATGTATATTATCACCTGTGTACTGGGTACCCTTATTTATTAGAACATATGTTTTCAAATATAATACCATCACATTATTCACAGTATATTCTTTTGACCTTGCAATACAGTCTACTGTCTCTATACTTAGTACTCCCTTTTTCATTTCTAATATTATTTGTGTCCTCCCCTCCCTCTTTGTTTCTGTAACTGATCACGTTTGCCAGATGTATATGTGTTTGGAGTATCTTTCAAAGAATCATCTTTTGCTTTGTTGACCTTTTCTACTATTCTACTATTTCTACTATTAATTTTTCTACTATTCTATTTTATTTGTTTTTGTAATATTTTGTATTATCCCTTACCTGTATCTGGGTTTACTCTATTTGCCCTTTTTTGGCTGAATGCTTAACTCACTAATAACCAGCATTCCTTTATTTTTAATATATGAATTTGTGAATCTCTAAGTGTCCCTCTGTGTATCCCTTTAACTATACCCCACAAGATTTAAAATAAAGTATCTACTAATTTCTCTTGTCACTTTTCTTTGACTCAAAAATCATTTGGATGTATGATCTTGAGTTTCCAAATGTATGAAGTTCTTGATGTCTATTGGTTTTTCAGCTCTGAATTTTTTCTTCGCTGGGATAAAAATTATAGCCAAAAGAATTTATATTCATCAGTGTTCAGACTTTCTACATGTAAATATTCTCTGCTAATGGAGTTCTAAGTCCTATATATGTCCATTTGATCAGTTTTATTATGTCAGTCTTCTTTATCCTGTCTAATTTTTTAAGTTATTTTATTTATCAGTGTCTGAGAGACTATGTTTGGAACTCCCCAATTATGATTACCTATATTCTCAATATCTCAGGATGATTCTGTCAATTTTTATTTTATATATTTTTGAAATGATGCTGGTCAGTAGTGTAGGTTCAAGATTAATATATCTTCCTAGTGAATTGTTTCTTTATCATTAAATAACCTTAATGATGCTTTTTGTTTTAAAGCATATTTTGTCTAATATTGAAACAGCATCCACCAGTTTTCTTTTGAAAGGTTTTTGTATGGACTATTATATCAATTTCCATCTATTTTCTTTCAATCCTCCTATCCCTAATAGGGGTGTCCCTTGTAAGTAGTTTTTAAAGAGTATATACCTGTTTTTCCTTCCCTATCCAATGTAAAAATCTTCATCTACTGACAGCTAAAATTAATCACTTTCGTATTACAATTCCTGATATGTTTGGCCTTATTTCAACCATCAAACTGATCTACAATTTCCGCAGAATTAGGGATTATGTAAATGTATCGAGTACTGCACACCACAGCAAGAACTTCTGTGTCTAGCTTATGCTTGTAATTTCACTATTCTTGCTAAATCATTTAGACACATCAGCAAACTGTATTCTCTTAAAGCTGGAAGGTAATAAATCCTTATAAAATAATACCTACACATAAAATCCCAAATTAAGATGTCCAGTCCACTACTGCATCTCCTTACCTATAACATGAATATAAAAGAATCCATTGCCTCCTCCGACGCTGCTGTTCTTCCCTCTCCCCCATTACCCCATTTTTTTTTCATTTCTATCTGATGCCACCCTTATTCTGTCTCTCCCTCCCCCACTCTAGCTCTCTTCATCTCTTCCCCCGAAGACCGTGTTAATAACTTCTCTCTCACTGCCTCCATCTTATTCCTGTTCCATTCAAATTCACCCTCTAGTTAAATGAGGGCCTTGTATTTTCAAGTAAGAAATTTCAACTCTGCCCTGCAGGTCAGCGCCTCTCAAACTGAAATCCGGTGGCATAGTCTCATGGCTCCAAAGATCCTGGGAGAATTTTTATTTTAATTTATGGCTCAATCTAATGAACATTCTAAAGGATCTAATGACAACGCGATAACCGAGCTGTGCTTTCCAACAGCAGTGCCTGGGTGTGTCCTTCTTTTCCCCCTCATCCACTCTCTTCGGCTCTCAGTGTCACTGGCACCAAACGATTGCCTAAAGTGACCGCTTTTAACTTTCAATGTATCAGTAAGCATATCTGGTTGTTAGGTTGGTATGTCCTAATGCTAAAATTGTCCCGAGTCTGCCATTGTGCTCTTTAGTGGAGATGATTTGCAACTGAAAGATATTGTTACCAAATAAGGCTTTAATTTATGAAGTTATTTAATTAATGGAGACTTTGATATGACATCATAAAAACTCATAGTGTGGCAGAGTAATGGTCTATTTTAATTGTTATGGACTAATGAGAAAAGAACAAAGGCAGAATTAATATGTAAATGATGTGTTTATATCAAATGAAAGCCAAATGATATTACAGGACACTGTACAAAAGAAGGTTTCCCAATCTTTCAAATAGAGAAAAGCAGTGAGAAAATTAAGTCATCATATGGCTCAGAGTAGTAAAGGCATGCAAATGAAAAGAACCTTTACCAGGATTTGGAAACCGGGAGGAATGCAAATTTGCTGGAAGAGCTCAGGTGGTTTACTCTGATTGTTTCTATTTTTCTGAAGAATTATGAAGTGAAGGCATCAGCTGAGTGGGAGAAATGGGGATGGGAGTTGGGAGGCTCGAGGCATAGGTGAAGGTCTAAAAGAGTTGTCTCAGAGAGCAGGAGTACTAAATAAATAAGGTAGGATTGTCAAGTGGGGCAGAGGATCTATTTGACATTAGTGGACATAAATTTAAGGTAAGTCCATAAAACTTAGTGTTCTTCTCCATCCATCTGCACTCAGACCCAAAGCAAACAGAAAGTTCAGTGAGAGTCAAGAGTTATGCCAGATGAAGATGATAGAGATGACAGCAACTAAGCTTGGTGAGGAGGGAAGTGAGGGCATGAGAGGAATAAAGATCAGTGCAGAACAACAGTAGGTCCATAGACTGGAGGCCCCAAGGAGTAAAAGAACTATGGGAGTAGGAATGTTGGTGTCACATGAGATGACATCCTCGGGAAGACAGGAGGTGGTGACCAGAGAGATGCTCTGAAATTCATTTTGAAGGTCAGCACAATGTTTCTTTCTTTCTCTCTCTCTCTTTTTTTTTTTTTTTTAAGATTTTATGTATTTATTTATCTGACAGGGAGAAAGAGAGACAGCACAAGCAAGGGGGAGTGGCAGGCAGAAGGAGAAGCAGATTTCCCTCTCAGCAGGGAGCTGGATGTGGGACTCCATCCCAGAGGACCCTGGGATCATGATTATGACCAATAGGTAGAGAAAGAGACATATGCTAGTAAGAAACTCAAGGAAATGAGAGGTCAGAGATGAGTCTTCCATGTGGATATTTTTCACCAACAATAATGGGAGGAGGGTGATGGGCACAAAGACAGTGAGTGAGCTGGGAGTAAAATTTTCAATACATTCAGAAGAATAGGCAGTAGGATATAGTCTGACGGCATCTGCTTTCAAAGTGCTTCAGTGCATGAAGAGAAAAGAAGCTGTCTAGAAGTGGTGATGAGGATGAAGAACGACATTAACTCCACTCCAGACACTGAGAAGAAACAGTGACCACCTAAGAGTATATCCTTATACGCTCCTTAAGAAGCAATATCCTTAGGGGAATGTCCAAGAGTATCTGAGCAGGGCTGTCCGACAGAATTTTTTTGTGATGATGGAAATATTCTATACTCATGCTGTTCAGTAAGATAGCCACTAGCCACAGGTGCCTACTACACCCTTGAAAAGATGCTAGTCTTCTTCTTCATCTCTGAGTCTTGAGGAAAGGGGGCAAGGGTAGACATGCGTCTAGTTAAGTTTGTGGGTCTGGAGCAGGACGGTGAGATAAGTCACGCTTCGACAGCATCAGATTTTCAATAAGCAGGATTCCAAAAATTCATTTTAATTCATCTGTATCCTCCCAGACTAACTTCTGGACCATATCGTTATGGAAAACACTACAGAAAATCTCCTTTTAAAGCCTAAAATGTCACCACCATGTAAAAATTATTCCTTCCCATAAGAACGATCTGGTATTAACAGACTATCACTACTGCCTGTTTCTCTGGGACCTAAGTGTCCCTTCCCCGAAGACTGGCTTTCTATTTCTAACAAAGGGAGAAAAAAAAAATGTAACTTCTGAGAATTCCCTGTTAAAAGACGCTGCTTTTTTAGAAATCATGTTTCTTGATTTTTTTTGTGTTTTTATAAAAGAATATAAATATGTTCTTTGTTATCCAAAAAAAGGTAAAAGTATTATGATTGGCTGCAGCCATAAAACTATAATTAGTGTTTTAACAAATAATAAAATAGGGTCATGCACTCCCACATCTACCCCACCACACAGACACACTTCCAGAAAGGCGTTATGGTCATGCCCTTAGAGACTAAGCAGCAAACATACCAGCAAAAATTCTGTCAAACCGCCCTCATCAACCAAATGGGCAATGCCAATCTGGCCTCAGGACCACTCACCTACTGGAAGAATCTCAGGTTCAAGCAGGAGACAGGCAGAGTGCAGGTAATAGCTGAATATTTCTCCACACTGCATTTGATTGGGAATAAAGGAAAGTGAAATGCTTCTGATCAGTTTGTCTCTTAGTGTTTCCAATTCCCATTTCTTTGCAAAAAAAATACTAAAATATTCTCAGTCCCTAGTGAGGGGACACAGTTCCTGGTTTTTAAAACCCAAAAATATATAATTAAGAAACAACCTCTGTGGGGTTAATCAGCACAGCACTGTAAATGATTGGACTCCCTAGTAGATAAAGGTCTATTTCTTTTGGTCCAAGGCAGAATATTTTCCCTAAATGTTCTTGCCTAGATCCAAGGCCAAGCATGTCCATGTTGTCCTCCATATATTATAGGCTAATTCAGACTTAAATTTGACATAGAGAGAGAGCAAAAACGGGGAGCAGCGGGCAGAGGGAGAAGAAGGCTTTCTGCTGGGCAGGGAGCTCTATGTGGGGCTCCATCCCAGGACCACGGGATCATGACCTGAGCCAAAGGCAGACACTCAACTGACTGAGCCCCCCAGGTGCCCCAAAGGGTTTTCTGTATTAACCACACTTCTGAACTCTAGGGATTGGCCAGAATCAGGCAGAAGTGTCAAGAAATTAAGAGCCACAGAGGCCCACAACATTGGTGAAGTTGATTCTATGAGATGCCCAGCCTTGGATCCACTTTGGGTCCAGGGCACAGATTTATGCTTCCACCATAATAAAATCCATAGTTTCTAATATTTGACCCAGGGTTAGACTAAGAGACTATTCTTGCTCTTACTTTTGGTTTCTCCAATGGGACTTTGATCAACATGGAAACCAAAAATTATCCTGGTGCTAAGCCATTAACACCAGTCAGTTCACTATTCTATTCTGTGATCATTGCCAAAGACAGTCATTTTGTAACTTAATTTCACTGGGAACAAGAACATTCAAAGGAGAGTAAGTGAAGGGAATGCTTAAAGTGCATCTCAGCTTCTGAGGAGAAACCTTAGGAGTCACAGTGAAGACAGGCAAAAAGAGACTGAATTATTAATTCCCAGTGTTTCTCTGCCCACAAGCCCCCTCTGGTGGAGGAACTAATAGGTAATGAAATAGCTGTAATACCAATAAGCAAAGTTTAAAGTAAGGGCGGGGGGTGCGTAGATCGTGGTGGGGGTGGAGGGAGAAAAGGCAATCCACAACAAGACAATCAGCCCCTGTAGAACTGAGAGTCAAATGCAGTGATTAGCAATAAGAGCTGCGACTGGAAAACCACTTACAGATGAAGCAGTCTGACTAATGATTTACCAAAAGGTCAACACTGCTCTTTTATCTTCACCACCCATCAGTTTGCATTGCCTTCAATTTGTCTGGCACATAACAGAAAGCGGGCCATAAAATATTCACCATAAAAATTAACCTTATTTTGCAGCATTAAAAAAAGAAACAGAGTTGGATATAGTCTAAGCATATGGGACAGTTTCTCAGTTAGGATTCCTCATACACATTAGAAAAAGCATTGACATTTAAAACCCCATTCTAAGAGCTAAGGTACTCAGCAAGTACCAGAACTCTCTGCCCTGTGCTCGGTTTTGCTGATCCATTTTGAGTTCTCAAACAAGGAAAGGCCCAGTAATCCCCTCCCAAAGATCATAGTAGTGCCATCACTGGGGGTAGTGGTGGATAGTGGTGGACAGTGTCAGAATTTCCCCCTTTTAACTCTTCCGGAAGCCAAACTTCTCTACAGTGTCTGCTTGTAGCTGGTGTGGGTGCCAGGCTTTCAACCTCAACATGCCTACGATACATTTTGGCAGGTGAGTTGTGAGATGAACTACCTTCACGTTCTCATTTGACAACCTTTGTGCAAAAAGAAACAATGTCAGATGAAAATGCATTTTCAGGCAGAAGGGATTCTGAAAATTAACATACTGCCAGATGCCCTTAATCAGACCTGTAAAACTCATTAAAGCCATTTTAACTGAACCAACTCAGTTGATTCCATCAGAAAATTGGTCACTTCCCTCTTCCCTCTCCTATGTCCGTATTTACCAATTGCTTCTCTGATTTTGCCCAATCAGTAAGATATTTTGCATCCTGTAGAATAACCTAAGTTATCTGAGTTATTAAAGAATTCCTCGGGGTGCCTGTGTAGCTCACTCAGTTGAGCATCAGACTCTTGGTTTCCGGCTCAGGTCATGCTCTTGGGGTTGTGAGATCAGGCTCCATACTGGGTGAGCAGCCTGCTTGAAATTCTCTCTCTCCTCTCTCTCCCCTACTGCTCACATGCATGTGTGCATGCTCTTAGCACGCTCTCTCTCTCTTTCTCTCTCTCAAAAAAAAATCCTCTCCCCAGACTCTATTTAAAGAGAATAACTAAATATTAACTTACATCATTGTTATTTGCTGATTCTTTTTAAAGGGAGAATCAAAATGAAAGAAAAAAGGTCAAAAGAGCTCTGAAAAAGATAAACATAAGGATATTTACCACTGTGCTATTTATAATAGTAAAAACTGGAAATCCTAAATTTCAAACAAAAGAAGATTGTTCAAATTAATTATGGTATAGCCATAAAGAGGAATATTATGCAGACATTAAAAATTGTGTGGTAGAATATTTAATAGCATGAAAAAATAGTCATGGTATTAGTAAGAGGGAAAACACTGCAAAAACAGTACTGACAATGGTTATTTTTGGATAATAAGTTCAGCAGACACTGATTGGTCAAACTCAGTCTCTGTTAATAACCCCCTCTCTCCAGGACCCTTACAACTAGGAGGGATTTTATAAAATGAAATATAAGCAGAAGTCTGCCAGGTGGTCAAATAGGCCCCTTTTTGTGTGACTGATCTATACCACCCTGAACCAGCTGATCAATCCATGACCACAGATTACAATCTCAAAGATAATAGTGGGGGAAGAAGATAAAATATTGCAAATCAGCTGTTCGCTACCAAAAGAAACAACTGCAACTTGAGCTTTATATTCATCTTTTCCCCATTTGTTTTGGTGTCCATGTAGATGTGATCAAAGAATAGTCCCTAGGAATTTATGGAGTTTTATTAGAAGTTAAAGCTTTCGGTTGTATACAGAACAGTAAGCACCATTCCAAGAGAAGGAAGCCACATTACCTCTAGATCACCAAAACACAGGGTAGCCATCTTGAAAACAGAAAGTTCACTCTCCAAGTGCCCTGATCATAAGAATAAGTATAGGCATGTTTCTCAGCCATTTAGGGTCCAAATAAGTAAGCAAAGGATAATATAATATAAGTAAGTGACAGAAATATAAGTCCTGCCTGGGTTTATGCATATGTCTTATTGGAGGACCTATTATTTTATATGGTGGTAATGTGTCTGCATGTCTGTCTTCCCCTAGACTATAAGCTCCCTAAAGGTAAGGACCATTTCCTTCATCATTCCTAAAGATGCCCAAGCCTTCTTCCTTCCAAGATCTCAGAACGAAACTTAGATTCCAACTATAAATACCTACAAAACACGATATGAATTTTGACTCTAAGTCCTTCTTATATAAGTCATCCTATTTTAAACAACAACAACAACTTTTTAACATTTTCAAAATATCCTGAAGGGAGGGGGAAAAAAATCACACATTAAATTCTGTCAAGTAACATTTACCTCCTCAAGCCCTGACTAATCAGAAATGACTGGACTTGGCAGCTACTTTCATCACTTGGGCTGTAAGCTAAATTCAGTTCCTGTTGTGCCAACTGGAAAATGCCAACATCCCTTCCATCTCATACAACATCCCATCCTGCCAGTCACTCTAGAGTCTGGCAATCTGGTGAGACCACTCCCCATCAGATCAAATAGAAATTATAAGCCAAATTCACGGGGTCCAAGTAGACCCATTCCAGAAGAGCAATGGTGAAGTTTAAAGAGATTAGAAGGGTACCAGATTTATTACTATTGATTCCCTGTTAGCAATTTCATGAAAAGATATCCACTGCAGTTATATAAAGAGCATCTGGCTCATTTCCAACTCTTTTGTCTTCAAGTCCTTAAAAAAAAAAAAAAAAAAAAAAACCAAGAAGGATAAAAAACTAGAAATTGGTGCATAGGGCCCAAAGGTTTTCTCTAGACTAAGAAGCCTTCATCACTACACACCAATTATGCAAATATGCTCCTGCAGAGTCCAGTAAATTTATTTATTGAGCCTTACCACTGCCATCCTGGTAACCCAGGGAAGAAGCCAATCTATAATGACTCAAGCCACATTTCACAATAGACTCCAAAGGACACATGATGTCATTTGCTAAAATGACTCAATCCAGATGGAAAGCATTCTGACCTATACATAATTGATTGACCTTTGCTATGCTTTCCTGGTTATTTATATACTATCATATGCATGAATGTATATCAGTGGCATTTACACTTGGCAGCTACTTTTGAGAAAGCATTATTCAACTGGGATTTGAAGCTTTTTACGACCATTTCCTGACCAAACATTCATAAATGAAGGACAAGAAAAGATGTTATCTTAAAAATAACATTTAATAGGATCTGGAAACTCTAAAGAAGCTTTGTAGCTCTAATTGTTTTAAATTACAGTGGACAAGATCTATCTATGTAAAGCTAAGTTCAAAACTCTGAAACTAAGGATATTGAAGGGAATTTCCTCTATTTATCAGCTTGGTGCTCAATAATGATGGTAAAATATGCTTTACCAAAGGAGTGGAATAGCCTGGATGCTTGTGAGAAAAGTATCCTGTGATGCAGGTAACTAGAGGCCATAATCAATGACCAATGACCAGGGCACAACTATGTGATGTGATGCTTTTTAACTTTTTAAATTACGACTTTGGTTTCCTAAGAGGAGTAAGCTACAAATCAAGTCATATTCACATGATCAAGATGGGTTCAAGATAATCACAGGAGAAGAAAATGCGTAGATTAGGGAATGCAAATTTCTAGCACATACATCCTTACTTCCATTATGCAAACTCAGAGCAGACATCAGTAACTGATCACTAAATTCCTAGCTGAAGATCCTGATATGGATTTAAAACACTTTTCCAATAGTACTCCAGGTGAACACTACCGACTAAATGGATTTAGAACTTGAAGTGAAATATATATGCCCTTGATAAATTAAATAATTCTACAATTATTTCAGATCTAAATATATATCAACTATTAAAAACATTAATGCCATTATGAAATCTTCATAATTCAGAACTCCCTAGTTTGCTTGCCTAAAGTCAATTTCCACTGATCTGAAGGTGGATTCACTGGTACATATTGCTGTTTTGCCATAACAATGTGATTAAATAGAAAATGTTGTATTTAAATATAATGATCCAATTAATTCTAACTTTTGTTGCCTTATACTCTAAAAGCCAATCTAAAACAAAACATATTTTTAAAATCAAAATTCAAAAGTACCTCTCTGAATCCTAGAAAAACATGAGACCAAATTCAGCAGTTTTCTGTAAGTCACGGTAAGGTTAGTGCTATTGGTAGTATAAGTGAAAAGTAAAGAGGGGGTCTAAACAGAATAGATAGAAATTCTTGGATGTTGACACAAGATTATTAAAGAGCAGTGAAAAGCAATGTGCATAAATCTCAAGAAACATAAAATCTAAGATAGACCTAAGAAAAAAATCAAGTGGAGAGAACACTACATAGAGCAGTGCTTTCCTAGTGATGTGCAGCAGTGACTAGGTTACAGAGGTACTAACATACTGACCCCCTCTGTTCTGAGGATTAATAGTAGCTGGAATCCTCTGATGAGGCATAGATAGCATTTATCCCAAGGCACTGTACAATATTTTCAAGTTCAACGTGTGCCATGATGTGAAGAAGCTGGGAAGCAGAGACATATGGTATAAAGCCATTTTTATAATGCTCAAAAACTAAAATATATCTTGTTTAGGGATACATACAAATGTGACAAAATTATTTTTTATGAGAAAAGGAAGGAAGTATATGTGGAAAATGTACGCAACACATTCATTCCTGCAGTACAGTGGTTACGTTGGAATGGAAAGACAGGAGAGGAGCTAGGGAAGGAACAGATAAGTAAATGGTAATGTTACAGTTCTTAAATTGGATGGTGGGTTCATGGGGGTTTAGTTGATTGTGCTCCAAACATATTGTTTTATATGTTTTCAAAAATGGTCACAGTGAAGAAGCCAGGCAACTTTCTAGCTTATTCAGAATCACTTCACAGTAGAATCTCAATATGTCAACTCAAGAATAATACAACTTCTTTTTTTTTTTTTTTAAAGATTTTATTTATTTATTTGACAGAGAGAGATCACAAGTGGGCAGAGAGGCAGGCAGAGAGAGAGGAAGGGAAGCAGGCTCCCCGCTGAGCTGAGCAGTGAGCCCGATGCGGGACTCGATCCCGGGACCCTGGGATCATGACCTGAGCCGAAGGCAGCGGCTTAACCCACTGAGCCACCCAGGCGCCCCATAATACAACTTCTTAAGGAAAGCCTGAACCCAAGGTTTCTAAAGGTCAAAATACTATGCAGAGATGACAAGATTTTGTTCTGCTAATTCACCATAGTCCACGGGTTTCTAACAATCAATTTGAATACCCAACTTGATGATTACAAGACTTTGCTCTAATCCAACTAGAGCATTCATGACAAATTACTGGAAACCCAAAGTGCCATTTTCCCATTCAAACAAAATATCATAAAAACCGTGTTGCAGGGTGCCTGGATGGCTCAGTGGGTTAAGCCGCTGCATTCGGCTCGGGTCATGATCTCAGGGTCCTGGGATCGAGTCCCGCATCGGGCTCTCTGCTCAGCGGGGAGCCTGCTTCCCTCTCTCTCTCTCTCTCTCTCTCTCCGCCCCTCTGTCTACTTGTGATCTCTCTCTGTCAAATAAATAAAAAAAATCTTTAAAAAAAAAAAAAAAGTGTTGCTTCTGAATTAAGAGTTATTTAGTTACCAAAAACTAAAGCTCCATTTGAGGAGCTCAAGTAAAATGGGATTCTGGATGAGGAATTCAAAGTATCCCAGAAAGTATATGAGGAAGTAGAGCCAGGCCACAGAGGAACCAGAGCTGGGAAGTAAGACATCATTCAGATCCAATATCACCACACTCACACTCTAAGGCTGTAGCCTGTAGAGCTTATGTCTCTACTTTCTGGAATATTTTTCCTATTGCCCCCACTTTTAGATGTGCTCTCTCTGCTTTGACATTGACATGATCAAATATCTATATCTCTTTGCAGCTTCAGTGGAAACTAAGTAGTGTCCTGGGCACCATTTTAAAATGGCCAGAGGAAAACAGTTCTGCTTAGCCCAACCATCGTCAAGATTACTCCACAGCTGGTCTCATCAACCACAACTATACATCAGGAGTTACCAATCTGTACACCCATAAGGGTCAAGCAGGTAATTGAAGGTGTGAAACTGACTAGCGATGAAACAAGAACTTGAAAGGTCCCAGGACAGAGATCATGCTGTTTCTGCTGTTTAGGAATATTAAGGACAGAAATCAGATTTTTCTGAAATTTCCTGATTTTAAAGACATATCTGTAGGCAAGATTAGACCACTGGCCTCTGCTGTGAGTGTTCCACAAAAAATGAACTGTGGGTTTTCCAGATTCAGAGGATCGTACTGGGCAATCATGGCTGTAGGTGCCAACCCAAGGAGTGGAAGGACAGTTCCCACAGCAAGAGTCAGAAGTCAGGCATTCACCCCAGCAGAGCTCGGATAACATGCTACTCCCACATACACTTTTTCACATACAAAACGCACTTCAGCTAAACTTCTAAAAATGGCTTGTTCCAGATCAGGTGCTACATGGGGTGGAGAGAATTCCCAGGTGGCTCTAGATGGCTCAGGTGGTTCATAGAAAAAGGTAGTCAAGTACAAGGAAATCAAACAAAGCAAATGAGAGCCAGAAAAAGATGGCAGCACCTTTTTCTTTTCTAACCATAGTCAAAAATGCTTCCATAAAAAGGCTACTCACTACCAAGCAATTACACACTCTTCTTTTAAAACTTACTAAGGGTGACACATGGGCTCCTGTCTCAATTTCCTCAGCATTCCAGAATGGTTAGACACAGAATCAAGTCTAAATTCAACTCCTTAGGTTATACATCACTTCCTCTAGGAGATGTGCTCTGATTCCCTGATTTTGGGTGAGGCAAGTGCCCCCTCAGGTGTTCCCACAGCACTGTGCTCACCACCTCCTTCCCATGGCCCATAATCCCAGCACTGTACATGCATAGCTATCTATTTGTCTCTGACATGGAGGTGACATGAGTTCTTTGAAAGCAGGGATAATGTCAAGTCCTCCTTTATGGTCCAGTGCCTGTTTATTGAATAAATACACGTAATCAGACACAGTGAAAATTTTGTTTCTATTTTTTAGCAGTTAATTCAGGAAAAAGTTGAATTTAGACTCAATTCCTCCCTATTCTTTTGTATGAAATTTAAGATTTTTCACTAAAAATGCTATAAACGTTTTACTCAAACAAGAAGTGCATATATCATGCTGAATTATTACAAACTCAAAATCACATAGTTGTGGGAGTTTGGGGAATATGTAGTCATATTTAGGCTAAAAATCCTTAAAGGCACCTTCTGTCAGCATATAGATATGCATAGACTTTTCCCAATATACCTATATTAGACCTGGTATAGAGGAATAGGGCAGTGTAAAATTTTCTACCTAAGAACATAAAATCCATATCTTTAAACTCATGAGAAATTTGGTGAAGTATAGTATATGCGTGTCCTGTAAGACTTATGTTCCATTCTAAAGAAATGCTTCTTGGCAAATTTCCCTAGTACTGAGAACTGTTTAGCAGGAATTAATCTTTAAATGAAATAGCCTAAAAATGAAATAGATGTAGTATTATTTATAGTTAAGTCTTGTTCTTCAGTAATTATTGAAGGTGACACTGGTATGTTTTATCATTGGTAATTGGACTGAATTTGACCAAATGTCTCCCTTTGCTCATGAAAAATAGAGGCAGTGTTCCAATTTTTATTGCTATCCCAGCTCTGGCGAAGCTTCATTATATGCAATTTGGTAGCCTAAATAATGTGGGGGAAACAGAGCACTATTTCAAAGCTATAAGTGTATCTGTGGCAGAAAGAATGTTAAGTGAGGTCCACGTCTCTGGACACTTGACCCTCAGTTAGGACAAATTAACTTAAAAAGACTTAATGTTTTATCTTGAACATGGGAAAGGCTTGTTTTCTTGTTCTAGCTAGATGGAAGTATTTGGCAGATGCCTTCTTTGCAAAAGACTATTAAGCAATGGGACTATAATCAGTGTCATAAGGATAGATAAAGAAAACTTAAGGACAAATGGATGTATGACGAAATGAACTGCAGCATTTGCCAAGGAGAATTCCATTCATGGGTATTACCAAATGAAAGGGATATTGGGTTATATTAAATTAAGCATATCTCCTTCCTCCAGGAATTGTCAGTCTTTAATACTCATAATGGACCTTGTGGATTTTCAGGAGAGGGATGGAATACTCAATATTTGCCATGTTATTGTCTATATAAAGGCTTTATACATGTAACTGCTCTTAGGAAGAGCAGTGCTATTGGAAAAATCTCAGTTGAAATTCTAGCTCTGTCACTTAGTAGTGGTATTCCCACATGCGAGTTTCTTAATCCCTCTCAGTATTAGTTCTTTCATTTGAGAAACCATCATAAGTTCTGGCCTTGACTCCCCTTTGAAGTTATTTCCCATAATTAGTAACAGATAACAACTTCATCAGGGGCCATAATTCATCTCCTATTCAATTTACAAACGTATACACAGTCTTCTATGCATTCAACAAACAGTTGTTAAGCGTTTAGAATATGCTGGGCTGAGCTGGTAACTATCCATAAACAAGGATGGTTTCTGAACTCAGAACTGATGGCCTTGTTGGGGAGACAGTGATGAAATAGAACAACACAGGTTAGTAGCAGGTGCCAAAAAAAACAGACTATAACAAGGATCCTGAAATAGTCTGTAGAAGGGAAAACATTAAAGATGAAATCTGAGGAGAGAGAACTAACTCAATGGAGATGAAGGAAACAAAATGCAACAGGCCAAGGGACAATATATGCAAAGGCCCTGTGGCAGGAGGAAAGACAGTGATTTTGAGGAAGAGAAAGAAAGGGCAGTGTAGTTGGAGTTCAGAGGGCTAAGGAGGCATGATGTGGAAAAAACTAAGAGAGGAAGACAGGGGCATGTTCGCTTTCTGAATGGTGACAATGGTTCCCACCAGGGCAGTGGCATGATCAAATTAGCATTTTGAAAATCTCCCTCAAGCTATATTTGGAAATTAGATTGCAGAGGGACAAGAATGGATACAAGAATGTGATTTGGGATTGCTAGAGTCCCCAGCCCAGTAGGCCATAAAGCAAATTTAATAAGGCAAATTTAATCTCTCAGAATTTAGCTACAAGCAACAACTTTGTATTGTTTACCACAGAAACAGTTTAAATTTAGTTGTGTTTTAGATATGTAGTATCTTTTTTTTTTTTTAAAGATTTTATTTTATTTATTTGAGGAGAGAGCATGAGAGGAAAGAGGTCAGCGGGAGAAGCAGACTCCCTACCGAGCAGGGAGCCCGATGTGGGACTCGATCCCAGGACTCCAGGATCATGACCTGAGCCAAAGGCAGTCGCTCAACCAACTGAGCCACCTAGGCGCCCCTGTAGTATCTTTTTTTAAAACTATGTTATTGTTACTCTTAGCCTAATATGTTGTAAATTGTGTTGCTCACTCCTCCCCCATTTTCCATTAGTACTGGTATGTGCACTTCTTGTTCATGCCAATGGCTCAAGAGAAGAACAAATTTATTTGTAGGAATATGTATGAATGTTCCTCTGGGAACAAAATGAACAGTACTATTACACTATATTAGTTGTTATCATTCCTTCCTCTAAGTGCTCCTAATCTCTTAAATAAACAACACAGTTTAAAAAAAATACAAAAAGTAAGCATTACAAATATGTAAGAGTTTAGTATATTGATCACTTATCAAATTTGACAGAAAAAATAAATTTGGTCTCAATACAAAGATTTAGGTAGATTTAGGTAGCAAGTAGGTAACTCTTTAAAACCAGTATAGGAAAGTATATATAAATACATAAATGAAAAGTATGGGATAAAATATTTACAGTGGTTAATTCTGAGGAATGGGTTTGGGTTGCAAGTGTAGGGGACTTTGTTACTTTTTTTTTTTTAAAGATTTTATTTATTTATTTGACAGACAGAGATCACAAGTAGGCAGAGAGGCAGGCAGAGAGAGAGGAGGAAGCAGGCTCCCTGCGGAGCAGAGAAGCCGGTGCGGGGCAGGACCCTGGGATCATGACCTGAGCTGAAGGCAGAAGCCCTAACCCACTGAGCCACCCACGCGCCCCGGGACTTTGTTACTTTTAATGCTCATGCACTGCTTGAATTTTAGAAGCAGGAATTTGTTGGTAACAAAAATTGAAGAAAAAAGGGCAGATATGAAAAACAAGATCTATAAAATAATGTCACTGATAATGCAGGGCAGCATTTATCATAGAAACTAAATGCATTACACTAGACTTTCATTATGTACAAGTATTTTTCTAGGCCCATGATCTGACTGGTCCATGATATACATCTACACACTAACTAACCATGGACATTGAAAAAGGGGTCAGTTGTATTTGAGTCTCATCTATGCAAAAAAGAACTCAACATATTAAACTCACATTGACATTAAAAAAAAAAATTTTTTTAAGGAGGCTCTATGCCCATTCTGGGGCTTGAACTCACACCCTGAGATCAAGAATTGCTTGTTCCACCCACCAAACCAGCCAGGCACCCCTCATATTAACATTTTAAATCAAACTATAGGTAAAGTAAGATGTTCAATGTGCATGGGGGATTATTGATTTCTGATTTACTAAAAATATTAAGAGATCTGGTGAATGTAATATTTGTAAACAGAAAAAATTTTTAAAGGAAAATGGCAAAATCCACATCCAATCAAATTGACTGGATGTGTCAACAATGGCAGTCCTGTTAGAGAGCAAAAATTTTTAGGCTATTTTTAGGCTATTTTTTAGCCTAATTTTTAGGCTATTTTTAGGCTGTGACCTCCTCAAGATAAGAAGCAAATCACATTTTAGACAACCCAGTTATGAAGTTTCCCCAAATCACCTTTGTGGCTTATTAAAAATGCAGATCTTTACCTGTCCCATAATTATGAAAATATTCTTTCTTTCTTTCTTACATTGTTGAACTTGTAAGACTATCCAATATAATGATGAATAAAAGTAGAAATAATCCACAGCTTTATCTTATTCACAATCTCAACAAAAATGTTGTCAATATTTCAACATTAAGTATGAGGTTTGCTATACTCTTTTGCAGATATCATTTATCTAATTAAGGAAATTCTGCTCCATGCACATTTTGTTAAAGAGCTTTTTATCATGAATGAGTGTTAAATTTTATCAAAGGAATTTCTTCCCTTCATCTATTGAAATGATGATATGGTTTTTCACCTTTACTCTATTAATGTAGTAAATTGTATTGATCGATTTTCAAATAATCAACTTGCATTCCTGGAATGAACCCAACTTTGTAGTGATATATTACCCTTTATAGATATCACTGACTTTGATTTACTAATGTTTTGGCTAGGATTTTAGCATTTATCTTCATGAGAAAAATTAGACTGTGAATTTCCTTTCTTTGAATACCCCTCTCAACTTTGGGTCAAGGTTATGCTGGTCTAATAATGTGAGTTTATATATGATTGGTATTATTTCTTCCTTAAATATTTGGAAAAATTTGCTGGTGAGTTTAAGTAGTCTAAAATTAACAAGTCTAAAAATTTGTTGGTGAGTTTAACTAGGGACGATCTATAGTTATGAAGCTAATTTATTAAAGAGATGCAAGTAAGATAACTAAGAATTTCTAAAATGTATTATCTCAATATTAATTTTTTCCTGGTTTTATTGAGAAGTAATTGACATTCATCATTAATAAGTTTAAAGTATACAACATGAAGGTTTAATGTATAAATATTGTGAGATGATTAAAATAGGTTCAAGTAACATTTATTTTCTCATAGAGATATAATGTTTAAAAAGAAAGAAAAATGAAGAAAAAAAGGAAGTAAATTTTTCTTGTGACAAGTACTCTTAGGAGTTACTTCCTTGACAACTGACCTATATATCATATAGCTGTGTTAACTATAGTTACCATATTGTACATTACATCTCTATTACTTATTTATAATGAGTAATTTGTACATTTTTGACCACCTTCTTACAATTCCTCCTCCCCTGCCCTTCACCTCTGGTAACCACAAGTTTGATTTTTTTCTCTATAAAGTTTTTATTTTTGTTGTTAGATTGTACTTATAAGTGATATCATACAACATTTGTCTTTCCCTGACTTACTTCACTTACCATAATGCTCTCAAGGTCTATCCATGTTCTTGAAAATAATAGGATTTCCTCTTTTTTTTAATGGCTGAATAATATTCATGCATATGTGTTTGTAATAGAATTTTGATATGTTTTAAGGAACTTAACCATTTTCTTTAAATTTTCAAATTTATTGGCATAAAATTTTGGTAATATCTTTTTACTATCTTTTTAATATCTA
This sequence comes from Enhydra lutris kenyoni, assembly GCF_002288905.1. NCBI lineage: Eukaryota > Metazoa > Chordata > Mammalia > Carnivora > Mustelidae > Enhydra > Enhydra lutris. The sequence continues at coordinate 18,020,518 of NW_019154094.1, forward strand.
CAATTTAGTGTTATCCTTTTTGGATTTGTGATTTTAGCAATCTACCCTACAATTTTCTTCAATTATTTGTACCAGACTTTCATCAATTTGATTAGTCTTTTCTGGAACCAACTTTTTTATTGTTCCTTTTTTTCTATTTTAATTATTTTGATCTTATCTCTATTTTCTTCTAATTTCTTTGAGTTTGCTTTTTTAGATCCTTGAAATTGATCCTTGAGATCACTAAGTTTTAGCATTTCTCCTTTTCTAATATAGAATTTAAGGTTATCAATGTCCCTATACCTACCACATTAACTGCAACCCACAATGTTTGGTATGTTGCATTTTTATTATCATTAAAAATGTTTCTAATTTTCATTGTGATTATTTTCTTTGACACAGAAGGGAAAGGATATTACTTAATGCCCAAAAATTGGAATTTTTTCATTAATATTTTGTTACTAATTTAATGCTACTATGACCAGAAAATAAACTCTAAAGAAGAGAATTAAGATGGCAGAGGAGTAGGAGACCCTAATTTCACCTGGTCCCTGGAATTCAGCCAGATTTATCAAATCATTCAGAACATCTGCAAAATCAACTGGAGAACTGAGAAAAGAATTGCCACAATTCTCTAAGTAGAAAAGTGACCACTTTTTGTAAGGTAGGACCACTTTTTTGTTGTGGAGACGTGAATGGGATGTGATGTATCAGAAGATAAACAATGGGATGAGGAAGCCTCCATAAGTTGGGCACCAGAAAGAGTTATAATAAGTGGAGTGCAAAATTGGATTAGAAGTCTTCCTGAAAGATGCTCAGGGAGCAAAGTGGGGCAGAATCCAAGATGGGACAGTGTGGTCTCAGGAACCCCAGGGTCACAAAAAGAAAAAGGATGCCTGAGTACAGCAGAGTTCCCAAGCATTGGAGCAGGGAAGCCGGTTGCAAACAGTGAATCCAGGCCCTGGCTTTCTGCTTGGTGTTGCCATAAACCTGGAACCATTGTAAGGTCAGGCCATTGCTCTCTGAGCAGGGGCCCAGCAAGAGGCAGAATGGCCGCAAGACACCCCATCCCTCCCCAGGACAGGAGTGGCATAGGTGTGCAACCCAAGAGTCCATAAAGCCTGAGACTCCATATGGACTCTTGTGACTGAGGTAAAAAATACTTTGTCAGAGGCTGGGTGAACAGAGTTCAAATGGAAACCAGGGAGACAAGAGGGATAGACTGCTTTTCTATGATGGCACACTCAAGAGTGGCAGGTGCAAAATTTCAGTTCCGGGACTAGACATAGGGGCTCCACCATTTTCATTCCCCACACCAGCTCCTGGAGCTGCTTACATCGAGCCCAGCCCCCTTGCAAGATGGGTGCAATTCTGCCCAGGCAAACACACCTGAGGATCAGGGCAACATCCCCTTTCCCAGAAGACCAGCAGGAACTTTCCACTAATACCAAGTTTACTGAACATACAGAACTATAAAACTCCAGCTCTTGGGGAAAGAAGTATATAGCATTCATGGTTTTCTTATTATTCTTTAGTCCATCAGTTTTATACTTTACTTTCCTTTTCAGCTATTTTCTAATTTTATCAATTATTTTATTCTTTTTTAATTTTCATTTTCCACTTACATTTGTGTGTGTGTGTGTGTGTGTGTGTGTGTATTTTTTTTTTCCATTTTTGGCTTCCTAGCATTTTATTCAACTTCATTTTTGTGCATATATATGTATATATTCATTATTCTTTCCTATTTTGGTTCTAGGTTCTTCTAACAAACAGACCAAAAACACCCAGGATCTAGTTTATTGTTCTGTTCAAATTCTTGTTTGATTTTATTCTCTCTTTTTTTTTTCTTTTCTTTTCGGTTTCTGTTTTCTTCTGACTTGTGTAGTGTATATTTTTCTGGTGTCGTTGTTGCTTTTTCTGTACTTTCCTTCCTCTCATCTATTCTTTTCTGGACATAATAACAAGACAGGAGAACTCACCCCCAAAAAGAGAAGAGTTCTCACTGCCAGAGAGGTAATAAATATGGATATAAGTAAGCAGTTGGAACTAGAATTCAAAACAATGATTTTTAAAGACACTGGATGAGCTTGAAAAAAGCATAGAAGACACTAGAGAATCCCTTAAGAAGAAATAAAAGAACTGAAATCTAATCAGGTTGAAATAAAAAAAGGCTAAATGGAGGTTCTAACTGGTGGGATAAACAAGGCAAAAGAGTCAGTGATATAGAAGACAAAATAATGGGGAAAAAGGCATCTGAGAAAAAGAGAGATAAACAACTACTGGATCATGAGGGAAAAATGCAAGAGATCAGTGATACCATAATGGAAAACAATATCAGAATAATTGGGGTCCAAGAAGAAGAGGAAAGAGAGAGAAAGGCACAGAAGGTTTATTTGAACAAATTATAGCTGAGAATTTTCCAATCTGGGGAATGAAATAGGCATTCAAGTCCAGAAAACACAGTAAAGCCCACTGAAAAATCAATAAAAATAGGTCAACACCTCAACATACAATAGTGAAGCTTGCAAATTTCAAAGATAAAGAGAAAAACCTGAAAGCAGCTCAGGGATAAAAGGTCCTTAATACACAAGGGTAGAATCATAAGACTGACAGCAGACCTGTCCACAGAGACCTGGCAGGCCAAAAAGGACTAGCTTGATATACTCAGGGTGCTAGATGAGAAAAATATGCATCCAAGAATGCTTTACCCAGCAACGCTGTCTTTCAGAATAAGAGAAATAAAAAGCTTCCACTAGAAACAAAAACTAAAAGAATTTGTGGTCACTAAACCAGCCCTGCAAGAAATATTAAAGGAATTCCTTTAAGTGAAGAGAGAGCCCAAAAGTAACAGAGATCAGAAAGGAACAGAGACAATCTACAGAAACAGTGACTTTGGTGGTAATACAATGGCACTAAATTCATATCTTTCAACAATTACTCTGAATAGAAATGGGCTAAATGTTCCAATCAAAATACACAGGGTATCAGACTGGATAGAAACAAGACCCATCAATACATTCTATGCAAGAGACTCACTTTAGACCCAAAGACACATCTAGATTGTAAGTGAGGGGTTGGAGAATCATTTATCATGCTAATGGACATCAAAAGAAAGCTGGGGTAGCAATCCTTTCATCAGACTAAATAGATTTTAAAACAAAGACTGTAATAAGAGATGAAGAGGGACACTATATCACACTTAAAGGATCTATCCAACAAGAAGATCTAACAACTGTAAATATTTATGCCTCTAACTTGGGTGCAGCCTATTATATAAACCAATTAATAACAAAATTAAAGAAACACATTGATAATAATATAATAATAGTAGGGGAATTTAACACCCACTCACTGCAATGGACAGATCATTTAAGCAGAAGATCAAAAAGGAAAGAAGAGGTTTGAATGGCACACTGTACCAGATGGACTTCACAGATATATTCAGAGCATTTCATCCTAAAGCAATAGAATACACATTCTTCTCAAGGGGACATGGAACAGTCTCCAGAATGATCACATACTGGGTCACAAATCAGGTCTCAATGGGTACCAAAAGATTCGAATTATTCCCTGCATAATCTCAGACCACAATGCTTTAAAACTTGAATTCAATCACAAGAGAAAATTTGGAAGGAACACAAATCCATGGAGGTTAAAGAGCATCCTACTAAAGAATGAATGGGTGAACCAGGAAATTAAAGAAAAAATTTAAAAATTCATGGAAGCAAATGAAAATGAAAATACAACAGTTCAATATCTTGGGATGCAGCAAAGGTGGTCCTGAGAGGAAAATATAAAGCAATACAAGCCTTTCTCAAGAAAGAAGAAAGGTCTCAGGCACACAAACTAACTCTACACCTAAAGGAGCTAGAGAAAGAAAAACAAATAAAGCCTAAACCAAGTAGGAGATGAGAATTAATAAAAAATTTTTAGCAGAAATCAATGAAATAGAAACCAAAAGAATTGTAGAACAAATCAACAAAACTAGGAGCTGATTCTTTGAAAGAATAAGATTGATAAACCCCTAACCAGACTTATCAAAAAGAGAAGAGAAAGGACACAAATTAATAATAAGTGAAAGAGGAGCAATTACAACCAACACCAAAGAAATACAAACAAGTATAAGAACATATTATGAGCAACTATATGCCAACAAACTAGGCAATCTGGATGAAATGGATGAACTCCTAGAAACATAACCAAAACTGAAACACGAAGAAATAGAAAACATGAACAGACCCATAACCAGCAAAGAAATTGAAGCAGTAATCAAAATCTCCCAAAAAACAAAAGTCCAGGACCGGAAGGCTTCCCAGAGAAATTCTACCAAACATTTAAAGAAGAATTAATAACCTATTCTTCTGAAGCTGTTTCAAAAAATAGAAATGGAAGGAAAACTTCCAAACTCATTCTAGGCCAGCATTACCTCGATCCCAAACCAGACAAAGACCCCCACCAAAAAAGAGAATTACAGACCAATATTTCTGATAAATATGGATGTAAAAATTCTCACCAAGATACTACCCAATAGGATCCAACAGTACACTAAAAGGATTATTCGCCATGAACAGTGGGATTTATTCCTGGGATGCAAGGCGGGGCGGGGTGGGGGAGTTCAACAACTGCAAATCAATCAATGTGATACACCACATAATAAAAGAAAGGACAAGAACTACAAGATCCTCTCAGTTGATGCAGAAAAAGCATTTGACAAAGTACAGCATTCACACTTGATAAAAATTCTTCACAGTGTAGGGATAGAGGAAACATCCCTCAATATCATAAAAGCCATATACAAAAAGCCCAGAGCAAAATGGAACATGACAGGAATGTCCACTCTCACCACTGCTGTCAACATAGATCTAGAAGTCCTAGCCTCAGCAATCAGACAACAAAAAGAAATAAAAGGCATCCAAACTGGCAAAGAAGAAGTCAAACTATCACTCTTTGTAGATGACATGATACTCCATGCAGAAAACCCAAAAGACTCTACCCCAAAATTGCTAGTACTCATAGAGGAATTCAGCAAAGTGGCTGGATATAAAATCAATGTACAAAAATCCATTGCATTTCAATACACTAACAATGAGACAGAAAAAGAGAAATTAAGGAATCAATCCCATTTACACCAAAACCCATAAGATACATAGGAATAAACCTAACCAAAGATGTAAAGGACCTGTACTCTGAAAACTAGAGAACACTTATGAAAAAAATTGAGAAAGACAAAAAGAAATGGGAAAACAGCCCATGTTTAGGGATTGGAAGAACAAATATTGTTAAAACATCTATGCTACCCAGACCAATCCCCACATTCAATGTGAACCCTATCAAAATACCATCAACACTTTTCACAGAGCTGGAACAAATAATCCTAAAATTTGTATGGAACCAGAAAAAAACCCGAATAGCCAGAGGATATTGAAAAAAGAAAACCAAAGCTGGTCACATCACAATTCTGGCCTTCAAGCTGTATTACCAAGCTATAATCAACAAGACAGTATGGTACTGGTGCAAAACCAGATACAAATATAAATGGAACAGAATAGAGAACCCAGAAATGGACCCTCAACTCTATGGTCAACTAATCTTCAATAAAGTAGGAAAGAATATCCAATGGAAAAAAGACAGTCTTTTCAACAAATGGTGTTAGGAAAATTGGACAGCCACATGCAGAAAAATGAAACTGGACCACTTTATTACACCATACACAAAAATAAAATCAAAACTGAAGAAAGACCTAAATGAGAGTTAGGAATCCTCCACATCCTAGAGAAGAACATGGGCAGCAACATCTTTGACTTTGGCCACAGCAGCTTCTTGCTAGACATGTCTCCAAAGGCAGGGGCAACAAAAGCAAAAATGAACTATTGGGACTTCATCAAGATAAAAAGCTTCTGCACAGCAAAGGAAACACTCAACAAAACTAAAGGGCAACCTATGGAATGGGAGAAGGTATTTACAATGTCTTATCAGTTAAAGAGCTAGTATCCAAGATCTATAAAGAATTTATCAAACTCAACACTGAAAATACAAATAATCCAGTCAATAAATGAGCAGAAGACATAAACAGACATTTCTCCAAAGAAGACATCCAAATGGCCAACAGACACATGAAAAAATGTTCCACATCATTTGGCATCAAGGAAATACAAATCAAAACAACAATGAGATACCATCACACACCGGTCAGAATGGGTAAAATTAACAAGTCAGGAAACAACAAATGTTGGCAAAGATGCAGAGAAAGGGGAACTCTCTTACACTGCTGGTGGGAATGCAAGCTGGTACAGCTACTCTGGAAAACAGTATGGAGCTTCCTCAAAAAGTTAAAAATAGAACTACCCTAAAACCTGGCAATTGCACTAATAGCTATTTACCCAAAGGATACATACATAGTGATCTGAAGGGGCATCTGCACCCCAATGTTTATAGCAGCAATGTCCACAACAGCCAAACTATGGAAAGAGCCCAGATATCCACCAACAGATGAATGGATAAAGATGTGGGGTGTGTGTGTGTGTCTGTATGTATGTATGTGTGTGTGTGTATATATATATACACACACACACACACACACACAATATATATATATACAATCAGAGAAAGATAATTATCATATGATTTCATTCCTATGTGGAATTTAAGAAACAAAACAGAGGAACATAGGGGAAGGGAGGAAAAATAAAATAAGACAAAATCAGAGATGGAGGCCAAACATAAGAGACTCTTTACTATAGGAAACAAACTAAGGATTGCTGGAGGGGAGGCAGGGAAAGGGATGGGTAACTGGGTGATGGGCATTAAAAAGGACATGTGATGTAATGAGCACTGTGTGTTATATGCAACTGATGAATCACTGAACTCTACATTTGAAATCATTAATACTATATATTAATTGAATTTAAATAAAATTTTAAAAAAGAAAAGAGAAAATAAATTCTATGGCTTCAATCCTTGGAGATTAGTTGAGAAAAGCCTTTGTCTAGACATATGAACTATTGCTAAATATTCCTGTGCATTTAAAACTTAAAAATTATATATTCTTAAAAATATTTTTAAAATTTTTCAAATTATATATTCTTCATTGGTGAGTTCAGTGTTCTGTATATTGCAATTAGGTCATTTTTGTTCAAGGTGATATTTAAATCTTCTATATATTTACTAACTTATTTTTCTGCCCATTCAATTAATTAATGCAGAGGGCATGATAAAATCCCAAGTAAGATAGAAGATTTCTATATTTCTTCTTTTACTATTATAGTTACTTACTTTTTAATATATTTGAGGTCATCCTATTTGTATGCATACATATAACTACAGTGTACCTTTTGGTTAGTGTTTGCATGGTACTGGTGTTTTGTGTGTTTTTTTTGTTTGTTTGTTTGTTTAAGATTTTATTTATTTATTTGAGAGAGAGCAAGCAGGGGGTGAGGCAAAGGGAGAGGGAGAAGAAGACTCCCTGCCAAGCAGGGCGCTTAACACAGAGCTCAATCCCAGGACCCTGGGATCATGACCTGAGCAGAAAGCAACTGCTTACCAGACTCAGGCATCCCTATTTTTTATATGCTTCTATTCTTTATATGGCTTTATATTTAGAGTATGCCTCATGTCGTCAGCATACAGTGGTCTTCTTTTTATAACACAGTCGATTAATCTTTGTTTTTAAATTGAACTATTTAGTCCTTTCACATTAATGTAATTACTCTAACATTTGTGTTTAAATCACTATGGTAATATGTTCTTTACTTGTTCTAGAGTTCTTTGTTCCTTAATTCTGCTTTTGTCTTAAATTACACAATTTTTAAAAAATTATCCCATTTTCCCCTTCCATCAGCTTGTTAGTTATACATTCTTTTAGTGCTTATTACAAAAATAAATTGTGTTCCCTTGACTTACTTGAATCTACCATAATTGACTTTAACCACTCCCTGGATAAGGACTTTACATGATTTTAACTTCATTTACCCTTCATCCCACTGACACATTATGTGTTATTACTGCTTTTTATTGCAAAAATAAATTTTTTATGATTTTACAAAATTAAATTTTATTAAAATTTGTTTTTAATTCTACATATATTTTCTTTTTTAACTTTTTTGTTATGGAGAGTTCTAACATACATAAAAATAGATTTCATAATAACATAAAGCCCTTCTATTCATCACTTTGTTTAATTATTGTTAGCTCATAACCAATTCTGTTCCTTTTTTATCTCCAACCACTTTCCCCTCAACCATATTATTTTAGAGTAAGTCCCAAACATCATATCATATTTCTCATAATTATCTCTTATAACACACTCTTTATTGTATGTCTTTAAAAGATGAATAATTTTGGAAACATATAAATATAATAATAGTATCAAGCATATAGAAAAATTAACAATCCCAGAATATTCTGTTAATGTTCAAATTTCCAAGTGTCTAAAATATTATAACTATTTTAAAGGTATTTTTGAATCAAGATCCAAATAAGTTCTGCACACTGTAATTGGCTGATATATCTTTTAAGGTACTTTTAACCTATCAATCCCCTTAAATCTTTTTTCCCTTGCTACTTACTCATTGGAGAAACTGTCTTGTTTGAATTGAGCTTTTCTATGATCTGATATTTTTCCATGGTATTGTATTAAATAATGTGTTCCCTATCTGTAAATTCTGTTTGTTGGTATTTAGGTCTAGAGGCTTAATCAAATTTAGGTACATTTTCTTGTTTTGTTTTTGGCAAGACTACATCATGGCCTGTGTGTGTGCTTCTCTTAATAAGCACACCATGCCTGCTTGTATTTCTGTAATATTCATAAGCGTTAATGTTCAATGCCTGCATCCTTACTATTTTTTTAAATAATACTGTGGTTCACTAACATCCTCCAATGGTAATCAGTTGTTACTGTTATTAGTAACTAGTGTTCATTAACTCATGGATTTAATATATTTCTTGTATTTCAGTCCATTGCAGTTACTATTCTGATGGATGCGTAAATTTTCCCATCTTTGGTCACAAGGAGTTAAACTTCATTAGACATTATTTTGGTTGTTTTAAACAGTCTACCTTAATTTATATTTACTTATACACTTATCCTTTTTGGTGCTTTTCATGCCTTCCTGCATTTTCGCAATTCCATCTTGAACCATTTCTCTTCCAGCTGAAGAGCTCCCCTTAATGATTTCAATGTAGATATGCTGGTAATTAATTCTCATAGTTTTAATTTTTCCAAAATTCTCTCTCTTGAAGGATACCATTCTGGGTATAGAATTATAGATTGGCAATTATTTTCTTTGTCACTTTAAATATGCCACCCCATTGTTTTCTAGTTTCCATTGTTTCCATTTAACAATTAGCTATAAATCTAATTGTTGTTGCTTTGAAACTGTGTCTTTTTTCCTCTCGGTGCTTTAAGATCTTTTATTTCTTTTTGGTTTTTCAACAGTTTTACTATACTATGCCTACATATTTTATTTCATTTTCTTTGCTAATGGAATTTCTTGAACATATGGCTGGATGTTGTTCACCAGTTTTGGAAAATTCTTGATCAGTGTCTCTTCAAATATTTATTCTGCCTCTATTTTCTCTCTAAACTCCAATGACAAGACCCAGAAGTTCACAATCCAGTAACTCTTAAAGAGGTTCTTTATTTATACATTCTTTTTTCCATTCCATAATTTAATCTGGATATTTTCTACTGATCTATCTTTTAAGTCATGAACCTTCTCCTCTGATGTGTTTAACATGTTTTTAAATCCATCTACTGAGTTCTTAATTTCAATTACCGTAATGTTTAGATTGAAGCTGTCCATTTGATTCCTATTATAGTTCCAGATTTCTGGTGAAATTTTCTATATTCATCAACTATTTGGAAATCCATGTATGATAACCCCAATATCTGAATCACTTTTGGATCTACTACTCTTGGCTATATTTCTCTCTTGATTTTTGGTCATTTGTTCCTGTTTTTCTGCATGCCTCTAATTGGTTTATGACAGATACATTGTTTATGGAAAGTGTTACAAATTAGAACAGTGTTACTTCCTCCCGAGATGATTTGATTTTCCTGTCAGACAGAGAGTACAAATAAATCATCTTGATTCAGTTAGGCTGATCTATTTCCAGTTCAGTCTTATCCTAGGATGTAGCTATTTAGGGGCCTTGATTAAAAGCTGTGAGTTTACCAGGATCCTATGTCCTCAGAAGTTCTGAACTCTACAGACTCTATGAGACTGCCAAAATCTCTGCTCTGCCTTTTACTCACTTATCAGATGTTTTCAACTTTATTTTTTGCTATCTCACACTAGAAGTATGCAATAAGGTCTTAAGGAAAATTCCACATAACATATTTAACTCATTTTCTTTGCTTCCTTTCCTGTGGAATCTTGGTTCCTCGGGCTTTACAAATCAGGAAAAACATTAAGTTTTTTCCATTTTAGAAAAAAAAAGTTATGTTCCTTTTTTATGTGTTCATGCCTTCATTTTCCCCAATTTTTAATACTTTCAAAAGCCTATCACTTTCTCATTATTCCAAAATGAACACAAAGAAACATGTAGTAATAGAAAGCAAAAAAGTATTGACCTTCACTAAGCAATCAACCCTCAGATAATGTCAGGAAATCTGGAGCTTTCTCAAGTAGGAATATGGAAGAGAAAGAAGGGACATGTGTTATTTATCACAGACAATACTCAGCACAATTTTATTGCTCCTTGGGGAATCCAAAGCTTTTAAAGATGCTATTATTATTTGGAAGCTCTCCAGAGATCACTAAGTATTAAAAATAGCACCTGTACTCTGCTAAGTCAAATCACCTGTTTATTACCCAGAGTGAAGAAAATCATTTAATAAAATATTACAGACACTTGTTCAAAATCATGCTCACAATTCATATGCTCAGAGAAGTTAAAGGGAACATCTATGCCCAGCTCAGTACATATTTTTTAAATGGATAACTCATTTAATGGGGAGATAGAGACAATTTCACTGTTTTTTAAATTAAAGACATCAAAGTTTTTTTTTCAAATAGTCAAAATAAGACCTGTATAATATAGCATCTTCTGTTTTTTCTTGCTCAGCATTTTCATAAAAACTTTGTGATAAGTAGTCCATTTTTTTCCCTTTGTAGAGCCTATTCCTCCTCCTGTACCTTGAATACAGATATAGGAACATGACCCAGGCCTGGCCAATCACTACTCTGACCCACTGGCCACAGTTATTAGTTCAGGATTAAGCATGTAATCCATGTTAGTCTAATGAGACTCAGTACTTGGATTTTATAAAAACTACTAGAAAGTGAAAGTCTGCTAGGATTGTTAAACTAGTAGAATGGAAGGCCCAGAGGGGTGGTCATCTTATAAAGAAGTCCTGCCTGAATGAAGCCAAAACTACTTAGAACTTTTCAGTTACATGAGCCAACAAATTGCCCTTAATTACTTAAGCCAGCTTAATAAAACTCTGTGTTTCAGACCTACAAATAAGAGTCCTTACTAACATAGTTACATCCAAAAAGTACATAGAAGCAACTGAGTCTGTCAATAAAAGTAATTAACCCCCAAGTTTAAGACAAAACTCTAGTAGCTGCTATTTAAAATGATGCAGTGGCATTAGAAATACTTATCATGTATATGGTAAAATTTATTCCATTCCACTGATAATGTTTTCATTTCCCATTTCCATTTACATTATGCCCAAGACATGAGAAATGAACATTTATCAATAATATTAAATAACATCATTCCCTTCTTGAAGTTCTAAGGATAGATTATTATTGGCATTTTAAGCTATTCCTCACAGATGCTCAGTTATTGGGGGACTGGAGCAAGTTATAAAAGATTCCAAGAAATGGAGGAATCTTCATGTGTTTTATATTTTTTAAAATTCTGCCTTCAGCTTTGGTTTCCATGATGATTGTTTTTGGTAGCCATCACCAATATTCCTAGGATAAAGCCTTCAAATAAAACAAGAATTCCTCAGCATCTTTTTCCTTTAAGTGGGCATAGATTCAAACATGTGCACATACTAGGGATCACACATTTCCACCTATGGCATTTAATTATGAGTAAAGTAAAATGTGCAAAACCAGAATTTTAAATACTAGTTCAATAAACTTTTGCACCTAATTTCTGAATGATTTTCTTCCTTTCTGGAAAGTCATCTAATACCAACAGTGGTATGCAGGGGAAATCAAAGTGAGTCAGGAACCGAAGAGGCATAAGGAAGGTACATGTCAGAATTACTAATTTTAAAAAAGATGAAATAATCCTTTCACTAATATTATGCTCTGCCAATATATGCTAAACTTTGAAGTGTGGCTTTATTTCCCTCATTCACAACTAATCACTATTTTCAGAAGGATGAGACTAAAGAGAAAGATTTGGGGAGATTTATAGCAATTTCAAAAATCCAAAATAATTGAGAAGTCAAAAGAAAAATGACAAGTTTGTTGGTTATTTAAAGTAGAATTTTCAGTGGGCCAAAAATTCACCAAGACAGTGGTTTTTAAACTTTACTATGGGTTTTATTCAAAAAAAGTTTGAAAATTACTGCCTTAATGTGTGTGTGTGTGTGTGTGCATGTGCGCGTGTGTGTGCATGTGCGCGTACACATGTGCGTGTGTGTATAAAATGATCACTTATACTTGTACATTAAAAAAAAAAAATCTTACCTGGGTGGTAAAATCCACCTGGGTAACTCAGTCATTTAAGTGTCTAACTCCTGATTTCGGCTCAGGTCATGATCTCAGGGTCGTGAGATCGAGCCCCACATCAGGCTCTGTGCTGGGTGTGGAGTGTCCTTAAGATTCTCCCTCTCCTTCTGCCCTCCTCAACTCTCTCTCTCAAAAAATTTTACATTTTAAATGAACTCTAATATTTTCCATTGTATCCTATTTTAGTCTATTACTTCCATTCTATTAAAATGTTGATCACAAATCACTAAATTGTTTTCACAACCCACCAATAACTTACAACTAGATATAAAACATATGATTTGGCATCACTAAAACATATATCACAGCTTAGGCCAAGAGAATTAGACATGTTTAAATCATCACAACACTAATGTCAATTAAGACTTTTCTGAAAAGAAATCAAATCAACTCTACACAGTGGAGTTTCTTATAACATTCAACAACTTCACCAAATATTTTCATAAAGCACTTGAAATGAAATGTTTCATTTAGAATGACAACCCTCTGTACATACTAGGAAATAACCTAGCACAAGCTCATCCTCTCAAATTTGCTCCAAAGACACTAACCTTTTCCTTTTGTTTTCTTTTCAACTGTATGTCTCTATAAAAGATCAGTGAAACACAGTGCCACAGGGTAATATTCTAATGTAATGAAGAGGTAATCTTATTTTCTGTTCTGTTTACTGTTGATTGTTGTTTCTGTGAAAAAAATGCTGTAATGAACCTAGAGGAAGACAATGATTTGATGAATGACAAATGTGGCATGTAACCGAAAAATACTCTTCTTGCCACACCAGTATATATATATAATTTGGCTCCTCCAGATTTTCTTAGAGCTTGAACCTCATGATAACTCCCCTCCCTGAGATATGTCTATGTCTATATCTATCTATATCTATATCTATTTTGAGAGATTTTTTTTTTAAAAACTTGGAGGCAGGTGCTGGGAAGGAACATTTCCTTTCCAGATTTTCTATTAACTAAAAATTCCAATGCCCTGAATGTCTTTTTTCCCCCATTTAAAAAAATGTGACTTGCATTTCTATTTAAAGGACTTCCTGTACTAACTCCTGCCTTAGAATTTACATGTTGGTATGTTTGAAAGTACTCCCTGCAGAAATCGCACACGGTGATCACTGTCACTATGACAGACTGAGGATGGGTTGGTGAGTTACCCATTGACTCCCATATCACATTTGATAAACTTCTGTTGAGACTACAGGGTAGACCCAGCTTATGAGATTTTTTTTGGTCTTCTTTGTTCTTTAAAGATAATTTATAATCACACACACAAAAAAGAGAGTGAGGCAAAATATTTTAAGTCCCTTCATACTAAGGCTAAATGCTGAAGCAAATGGCACAATCCTCAGGGCTAAGAGTGAACCTGTGTGGTAAAAAGCACCGATGTTACAGCATGGCTGGTTCCTCGTTATGAACAAATGGTCCGCTTTAAACTCTGAGGTGCAGTCAATGGTAGCTTTCTCAAATGTGTCCTTAAAGGTTGAAATTTATCATACTTACGCTCAGGCACCCTGCAGATGCTTGAATGTGTGGCTATGTGCGAAAGAGAAATGAAACCTACAGAGCTGCAGATTGAAAGAGCGATGAAATATACACAGCCTCGGGGTGCGTGGGTGGCTCAGTGGGTTAGGCGTCTGTCTTCAGTTCGGGTCATGATCCCACGGTCCTGGGATTCAAGTCCCGCATCTGGCTCCCTGCTTGGTGGGAAGCCTGCTTCTCCCTCTCTGACTTCCCCTGCTTGTGTTCCCTCTCTTGCTGTATCCCTCTGTTAAATGAATAGAGAAAATCCTTTAAAAAATAATAATAAATAATAAATAAATAAATAAATAAATACACACAGCCTCCGCCCGATTGTAGGTGCTACAGTAATTCCAAAATGGTATGCAGAACAGTGGGATGCTGTCCTCCTTCATTAAGGAAGACTTCCTTAGCCATGTTGCTTAGCACAGTTTCAGAAGAAGGCATGAGGCCGGCAGAGAAAAACTTCATCAGAAATCCTTATTCCTTAACCCCATCTCTTTCATTCTCTCCTGGCTTCATTCCACTTGGGCAAGTGAAAAACATGGGAAAGAAAAGAGAGAGGGTTGAGGACGAGAAAACACAGGTGTGACCCCTGTTGTGTGTGGATATTTCCGGTAAGTTGATAGCAAGTCAATAACCAGCCATATGCCTTCCTAGAGTCAAGTCCTTAAACAATCCTACAGAGAAGCAGCTTATTGGTGGTTAGGGTACTACTTCATTTTTACTGTGCCTATAAATCACCCTGGGATCATGTTAAAATGCCAGCTTTGATTTTGGGGTGGGGTCTGAGTCTCTGCATTTTTGCTCTCATGGGGAAACCCGAGCTGGCGCCCCCTGGGGTGCTCCACTGCCACTCTTTTTCTTTACAGGATTTCACCCACCTCCCTTTCCTTTGCCTCTACCTCCAGCGGAGAAGAAATAAAAGGATGGCATAGTAGAAAAAGCACTGGTTCTGGAATCAAAGTTGGGTCGGAATCTCATCTCTGCAACTGATTTGCAATTTGTAATTATAGGTGATTTTTTTTTTTAATCCCTCTGAAGTTCATTTTCTCCATTCTTAAACTGGGCATGCCACCTTCCTAATTCTCACAGCTGTCATGAGGGACACTATGCGCACATCCTGCCAGGTTCATCTTTGGTATGAATGAGTAAAGAATCTGCAGCACAGTAATTCTACCCACAGGTGAAAACAAGAGGGGGTGCTACATTGTTGGAAGATACCTTAATTTTTCTCAATACTGTGGCTTTGGCTTTTTCTTAGATCCCAAACTATATATTTCATAGAGCTCTATACAGTAAGTCAAGTATTTCCCCCCATACTTTTCTGATTCCAGAAAGCCACTCTCTGATCATGCTTTTAGTCATGACAGAATCCAGGGCAGACCAGTTTTTAAAAAAATGTTTCTTGGGGCGCCTGGGTGGCTCAGGGGTTAAAGCCTCTGCCTTCAGCTCAGGTCATGATCCCGGGGTCCTGGGATCGAGCCTTGCATCGGGCTCTCTGCTCTGCAGGGAGTCTGCTTCCTCCCCTCTCTCTGCCTGCCTCTCTGCCTACTTGTGATCTCCGTCTGTCAAATAAATAAATAAAATCTTTAAAAAAAAATGTTTCTTGCTGTATTTTTTTTTCTTGCTGTATTTAATGGTAAAAATGTGCTTGATAATTTTCTTGCCCCCAATTATTTCAGTTCCTAGACTTGTTCTGGACTTCTTCAGCTCCCATTTCCAAAGACAGATCCTCCTTGTCCTCAGGCTACCCCTTCCAGTCTCTGCTCTCCCACCTGAAGTCAGGCTCCGCTTCGCTCTCAGGGTAAATAAGACAAAGGCACCCTCTCCTTCCCATGTTGTCCATCTGGTGAGTCTGAGTTCCTCTGGGGAAATCCAGAGGCACCTCTGAATTACCCAGAAGAACGAAGGAAAAAACAGCTAATGCAAACCTGCCCTAATCCTCCCACATCCACAGGCTGAATCCAGTGCTCCAAACCCAGGTTTAATAAAGAGGTGACAAGAAGCAGGCCAGCTGTATTGAACATAATGGAAACACAGAAGGAAAACGAAGAAAACCATGGAATAGTAACTATAGTTGCCACATCCTGTCTCCCAACTGCCACTGGCAGCTGCCAAGATAGATAGGGTTGGAAGTGGACAGGCCCTGGGGATCAAGCCTTGACCCTTCTCAGCCCCATGATGATTCCTGTTTAGGTAACCAAAGGGTATTGGGTACCATTAGAGCAGAAAAGACATATCAACCACAGAAGTCCCACCTCATGGCAAGAATCAATGACCACTCTCACCTGCTCCCCACTCCCTCAGCCTCATTGGCCTCTCTCCCACAAGCCATTATAGAACAAGTGGGGACTGCTTCCGCTTCCATCTCAGACTGAATCAGATGAATGAATTATTATTGGCTGATCTGTCTTACTAGATTGATCGACATGATATTGGCAACTCCGTATGATTCAACCTCATATCCTGTTCGGCAAAACCAAGTTCACTGTCACACACACACACACACCAATAACAATAACAAAACTAAACCGTTTCTGTGGCTGAGCTACACTGGCCTGAACAAAATGATCTCAAATCCATTTGCCAAAAGGCTACATCTTTTATTTTTTGTTATTGCTGTTTTTTTGTTTTGTTTTGTTTTTTAGGATTTTACTTATTTATTTGTCAGAGAGACAGAGAGATAGAGAGAACACAAAGCAAGGGGAGTGGCAGGCAGAGGGAGAAGCAGGCTCCCCGCTAAGCAAGGAGCCCTATGTAGAGCTCTATCCCAGGACCCTGGGATCACGACCTGAGCCAAAGGCACTTACCGGACTAAGCCACCCGGGTGTCCCAAAGCTGCATATTTTTTTTAAAAGATTTTATTTTATTTATTTGACAGACAGAGATCACAAGTAGGCAGAGAGGCAAACAGAGAGAAAGGGGAAGCAGGCTCCCCGCTGAGCAGAGAGCCTGATGCAGGGCTCATCCCAGGACCCTGAGGTCATGACCTAAGACGAAGCCAGAGGCTTTAACCCACTGAGCCACCCAGGCGCCCCAAAGCTGCATATTTTAAACTAAAACATATTTACAGTGGCCCTCACCCTTACTTTCTGCTTTTCTAAGGCAAAAGCATTTCAGGAAACTTCTTAGGAAACATCCCATCTGAAGCAGCAACAATCCATCAAACACAACGCAATCTCTGTGCATTTCCTTGGTGTAAGACACAAGAGGCACAGAACAATAAACAAAACGCCATGTCTGCCTCTAAGGAGTAACACCTAGCTGGAGAAAGCAGAGGGAACAGGCAAAAAGGCAAAGAATGAAACAACACTATTAGAAATGCCACAAGACAGACCATAATCATTTGCTAAATGAGAGGAACGGAAAATAAGTGCAGTGAGTCAAGAGCCAGGAGCAATCACCTAGAATCTGATTTGAGCCACTTTCCACCTAATTCAGCTCATCAATCACCACACCCTCCACCTACTTCCTCTGGGAAGTTATCACAGAAAATGAAAATCACCTCTCTGCCTACTCATAACTCCCGGATGACGGTGCCAGAGATATGGACCCAGTAGGTCTCAGACCACTCCCTGCCAATTACTGGACCCATCTCAGGAAGAGACGGAAGAATAACATCACTTCTGCCAGCCACTTTTCTCTTCCAGATGAGGTCAGCGTGCCATGGGAAGGGGGATCTAAATGCTAATGGCATGTGCTTGGACATAAACTGCAGCCACCTGGCAGTTAAGCAAACTTTTCTAAACCTCTTAATTCAGAGTTTCAATCCTTCTGAGCAGGGCCCAAGGGTCAAAAACGGCTGTAAGAATATTATAAACGCCAATTTTGGTACAAATGAAGCCAAGTTCACACCACACATTCACTGGCTATTTCAGCTCGTGTCTGTATGCTCTCATGCACACACTCCCGGGTTTCCCAGCGGGTCCTCTCTGCTGACTTCCCCACTTGAGGACAGTCCCCAGTTGTAAACCCGGTCTCCAGTGTCCGCCAGAATTAGGCTGCTTCCTTACCCAAGGAACCAAGGCCAAGTGCTCTGTGAGTGGCAGACTCTCAAGGGAGCAGCAGCCCTGGCTGTCTCCCTGCTCCCTGCACTAAAGCCACATTGGAATGTTCTATGCAGAAATGAGAAAATGCCCTTTGGGAGAAGAACAACACTGCTACCCTTTGTCACCAGGGCCTGATAGAGGTTCACTCACACCTCAAGGAAACATCTCTAATTAGGCCCTTTCTCTCACCTCCCACCTCTAATCCATGAGAAAGATCTGTCAATTTCACCCACAAAATATCCCTCAAGCCTTCCCCTTTCCTTCCTCTCTGCAGGCATCCTGCCAGTTGAATATTAATTACTATTACCATTGCCACTTAGGTGGGCCTTGACTCAAGCCTTCTAATATCCTGTTTCCACACCTGCTCTTCCAGTCCATCTGAACATAGCAGCAAGAGGAACTTTCTAAAAACACTAAATGGATCCTAGCGTTCTGGACTTAAGACCTTCAGGGTCTTCCTTTTACACTCAGAATAAAATCCTCATCTGTAAGGCCTTCTGGGACCTGGTCCCAGCTTCTCTTGACAGGAGACCATCCAGTGTGGGTAGTAGGAGAGGCCTGGCTCCAGCTTCCAACCACCCAGCTGGCACCCAAGGTCCACTGTTACCCAAGAGAAGCCTGGTCCTCTGCTCACCGTGTGTGCTGTGCAGCTTTGGGCCAGTGAATTACTTTCCCTGTACTTCAGTTCCCTCACATGCAAAGCTGCACATCTCATCAGACAGTTAGAGAAGCAAAGTGAGATACTACATGTAAAACGCTAAGAACAGCGTCAGTCCAAGGAAGTGTTCCATAATCAGCCTGGTGTGCTTTCCTTCCTCAAACACATCTTACCCACCCCTTCCATCCACTGTTTCCTCTGCTTGGAATGCTCTTTTCTTCTTTGTTTATTTTTTTTTTTTAATGTACTTTTTTTTTTTTTTTCAGTGTTCCAAGATTCATTGTTTATGTACCACACCCAGTCCTCCATGCAATTCATGCCCTCCTTAATACCCACAACCAGGCTCACCCAACCCCCCCACACCCTCCCCTCCAAAACCCTCAGTTTGTTTCTCAGAGTCCACAATCTCTCATGGTTTGTCTCCTCCTCCAATTTCCCCCAACTCCCTTCTCCTCTCCATCTCCCAATGTCCTCCGTGTTATTCCGTATGCTCCACAAATAAGTGAAACCATATGATAACTGACTCTCTCTGCTTGACTTATTTCACTCAGCATAATCTCCTCCAGTCCCGTCCATGTTGATACAAAAGTTGGGTAGTCATCCTTTCTGATGGAGGCATAATACTCCATTATATATATGGACCATATCTCCTTTATCCATTCATCTGTTGAAGGGCATCTTGGCTCTTTCCACAGTTTGGTGATGTTGGCCATTGCTGCTATGAACATTGAGTACAGATGGCCCTTCTTTTCACTGCATCTGTATCTTTGGGACAAATACCCAGTAGTGCAATTACATAGTCATAGGGAAGCTCTACTTTTAATTTCTTAAGGAATCTCCACACTGTTTTCCAAAGTGGCTACACCAACTTGCATTTCCACCAACAGTGTAAGAGGGTTCCCCTTTCTCCACATCCTCTCCAACACTTGTTGTTTACTGTCTTGTTGATTTTGGCCATTCTGACTGGTATAAGGTGGTATCTCAATGTGGTTTTGATTTGAATCTCCCTGATGGCTAAGGATGATGAACATATTTTCATGTGTCTGTTAGCCATTTGTATGTGTTCTTTGGAGAAGTGCCTGTTCATGTCTTCTGCCCATTTTCTGACATGATTATCTGTTGTGTGTATGTTGAATTAAAGAACTCCTCAAACTCAACACACACACAACAGACAATCACATCAAAAAATGGGAATGCTCTTGAGCCTCCCCTCCGAATCTGCACCATCACCCCTGCCTCTCTTTCATATACACATCTGCAGAAGGGCCTTCCCTGACTAAAATGGCTCAGTGGGGACTCTCCCCATCCCCTCCATTATTCTCCATTGCAGCTCTGTATTTCCTTCATACCACTTCTTAGCATGTTCAGCCTTTCTTTGGCTTATTCACTTACTTATCATCTTTCTCTTCCACGAGATTTTAATCTTTATAGGGAGTTGGGCTATATTTATATTGTTTACCATTGAACTCCCAGCATCTAGAACATCACCTTGACTCAGAGATCCTCTACTAAGTTACTCTTTATTTTTTTTACTTTTCTTATGAGGTTTAAGTATATTTTGATATGACTAATTGGTATTTAAGTCTGTTTCAGATGACACTGTTTATCAATTAAAAATGACCCTGTGTCTTTAGGAAAAAAGTCACTATCTAAATTGTCAATAGTGAGTAAAAGGATGAGTCTTGTTCCATCGTCTTCAAGCCCCCTTGCTTCCTGGAGCCCAGACCAACTCTCCAGGGCTGGGAATGGAGTACAGACACTTTGCCTGGCCTCTTCATGGCCCAGCTTCCCCCATGCCCCTTAAAGTACATACAGACCTTTTTTTTCCAGTCCTCCCCTCCCTTCAGGCAGATGCTTAGCAAATCAAACTCTAAATGCTCCCTTGGTTCAACCCAATTCACCCTCTCTCTCCCTCTCTCTGTATAGATAGATGTATGTGTGTGGATGTCTATGTGGATGGATGTATATATAGCACACATACTTTTGTGTATATTTAGATGTTGTGTTAGCCCAGATTGCACAGAAAGCTTCAGGCAAGGCCCATGTGCCCCTAATCTATTAAAGCGTGCCATCCCAGGGAAGCAAGAGGGTACAGAAGAAATAAATGAGGCAGGAAAGGAAGAAAAGCAGATACAGGATACATTTCAGAGCTGGCTACCACTGTTCTCAAGCACATCTGATTGTCAGGTATCTCTGGCCCAAACTTCTGAGAGGGGCCATGGGAATGAGAGTTTCTCAGGAGAGTCACATGATATCCACCCAATGCATGAAGGATTGGGAGTAGTCACTGTAACCGTCTTCGGCCATTAGAGGCAGCAGTAGTGACATGGGTTGATAACCATGAACACAGCCCTCAACAGCAAACATACAGGTCTGCAGTGGGGCCCAGCCCGAGTTGGGTACGGCTGGATGAAAAGGTGATGGCCACCCACATGGTAAGCATGTGACATATAAGCTCACCACTCCCAAAGCTTGCACTTATGGCAGACATGTCCATTTTTTAACAGTTTTTTGTCTAGCTGAGCCCAGGTTCAGCCTCTGAAACCACCTCAGCACAGCGCTGTCAACAGCAACTACATCCAATAAAACATGATACAGCTTCAGGAGAAAATGTGGCGGTAAAAAAGCTCTTCCCTATACACTAAGCAATTTGATCTCTGCAGATTGCAATGTTCAGTGGAGAAGTTACAATTCATCTCTATTGAACAGACTGGCAACTGAGGCATCGTATGGCATATGGCATCGAGGCAGTGACACACTTTTGGAGCAGGGCTGAACACCGAGATTTGTGACTTCTAGGTTATGTGGAAAAACATAATATACATGTTCTATAACTCAATGACGAGAATCATCTTATTTTGTTAATTATCAGAGGATAAACAAAATGCTTCTTAGGCCCTGTTCTCCTCTCTTTGTTTTTTCCTAACATACACTGCAAGACAGAAATGAGACCCTAAAAAGAAGAAGAGTCACAACAGTAAAGCAAATAAGGATAATACCAGACTTAAAAAAAAAAAAAAATTTTCAGACCCAGTGGGTTGCCTGACTGGATCAGTAGGAAAAGCTTGTGACTCTTGATCTCAGGCATGGGTTTGAGACCCATGTAGGCGGTAGAGATTACTTAAATAGGTAAAAGTTGAAAAAAAAAAAAATCAGACCAGAAATGACAATGACAAAAACACAGCATCAAGCTAATGAAAGCGATCAGTTTTGGAAAGTGGAAAATGCTACACAAGGGAAGCCCTTCCACAGCATCTTCATGTCCCTCAGCTCCACAGATCAGGAACCAGCGCCCATGGCCCTCCTTGGTATTTCGGGAGAGGAGAATACCACTTAAATGCTACCCTTTCAAGAGTCAAACTTTCTGTATACCCTAACATCCTAGCTCTCATCCTTCTGCGCTTGACACCAGTCTTGCAGATTTAGCATCTCACAGTGATACGTACCTAATTTATGGGGCAACGTTTATTTCACATAAAGCAGATCTGACCTTCAGTGCAGTGTGATTAGAAGTCAATCTGCCCATGTTCTTCTTAAGCTTTGACATGTATTACAGGAAAGATGTGTCATTATTTCTACTGACCCTTCATTCCTCCCCCATCCACCAAATATACCCACCCAAATGTTCAGAGCTTTGTGTTTGCATCTTAGTGATCTGTCATCCAGTACTTGGCAGGGAAAATGTACCATCATATGGCATCAAGAAAATCTGGAGGTCTGGCTAAAATTTCATGGATCTGATATTTAAGTCTTATTGGGGGTCTGCTATATGCAGAGAACCATACTAAGAATTGACAGTCCCCCAGATGCATTCCTGGTCCCATTTCTCCCTCCTAACATCACATTCATTCAAGCCCTTTAAATCTTTTGCTCTCAATTTTTCTTCAGTAAAGTTCATGTCCCCACTCACATTATCCTTCCTGCATGAACACCAACCAGACAGTCCTTCCCTTCAGTAGTTGCTTCTGCTTTGAGGAGCCCAGCTAGACCCAGCCCTGAATTCCCCAGTAGTGAACTCACCCTGCTCCCCCAGCATAGTCTCTGCCCATTCCTCCCTAATCTCCAGCAAAGCCTTAATCATAGATAGATAGATAGATATACAGAAATGAATAAAATACTATTCCTTTCCTTTACTTTTAAAAAAGATTTTATTTATGGGGCACCTGGGTGGCTCAGTTGTTTAAAGCCTCTGCCTTCGGCTCAGGTCATGATCCCAGGGTCCTGGGATCGAGACCCACACTGGGTTCTCTGCTTAGTAGGGAGCCTGCTTCCTCCTCTCTCTCTCGGCCTGCCTCTCTGCCTACTTGTGATCTCTGTCAGATAAATAAATAAAATCTTTAAAAAAAGATTATAAATCTTTTTTTAAAGATTTTATTTATTTATTTGACAGAGAGAGAGTGAGAGAGAGAGAGTGAGCACAAGCAGGTGAAGTGGCAGGCAGAGGGGCAGGGAGAAGCAGACTCCCTGCTGGGCAGGAAGCCTGATGAGAACTGCATCCCAGCATGCTGGGATCATGACCTAAGCTGAAGGTTGACACTTAAACGACTGAGCCACCAGTCGCCCGTTCCTTTCCTTTAATGTTCCAAGCTGTATCATATAACCCACTAGGGGGATTAAGAAATCAATTTAGGGAATTAGAACCCAAATTTTTTCAAAAATTAAGATAGCATTGATTAGAAAATAGAATATATCTCGCATAGTAAGGGTAGGTTTGTTTCATGAGCGGGTGTGTGTGTGTGTGTGTGTGTGTGTGTGTGTGTGTGTGTAAATGTATTCCTTATTGTGAAAGCTAAAGTTTCCCACAGGGAGAAAATCATCATTTAAACACATAATGATACAAAATCTATGCATGCAGAATCCCTAGAGTGACACATAATCAGCACTCAATATGCACATATGATGGGAGAGATCAGCACTAATAAGAAGCAGGCCTAAGGTTCTGGCAATGGTGAGAACCCAAACCTTCTAAAGCTCATGTTCATCTTATTACTTTCTGCTCAAAGCCACAGTACGTACCCCCATCTCCTCAGAATATAATGCAAACTCATGAGTATGGCACTTGAGGACCTCCAACTTTATCTTCTACTATTTGTCACCCCACCCTACCTTCTGTACCATACTGTTGCTATAATTTTTTTTTGCCATATTCCAAATATATTCTGTATTTTTTTTAAAGATTTTATTTATTTATTTGACAGAGAGAGAGAGATCACAAGTAGGCAGAGAGAGAGGGAGAAGCAGGCTCCCCGCTGAGCAGAGAGCCCAATGTGGGGCTCGATCCCACGACCCTGGGATCATGACCTGAGCCGAAGGCAGAGGCTTCAACCCACTGAGCCACCCAGGCGCCCCTATATTCTGTATTTTTTGACCACTGAGCCTTGGAACAAACTCTTCCTTTGCACAACAATGCTCTCTCTGACCACCAAAGTCATAAGCTTATTGCGAATAGCTCTTGTTTTGTCTCTCCAACTAACTGGGCCATCTTCCTTCTGGTCATATTATTCTCTTCCCTTTGAGTAACTCCCCAAAGTTTCATGTGTTCCTTGTTGTGTTATCAATCATAACATCCCACTGCCTTTTGCCACAGGGGAAGCCATGTGACAACTATATAGTGATTGGTTGGGAAAAAAGGCATGCAATCCAGGACAGACAATTGTATTCTATCCCTGGGGCATAAGACCTGCTTTGTGTTGTAAAAGCAGTCCCCAAAGACTAGTAGTCCTTTCCTGTGCATCAGAACCAGATGGAGGGCTCGTTAAATCATAGATAATCTGGCTTGCTCCCTGCCCTCTATCCCCCACAAGTTTCTGATTGGGTAAGTCTGAGGTATGAACACCGATTTGTATTTCTAACAAATTCCTAAGTGTACTAGCTTCCTATTGCTGTGTAACAAATTACCACAAATGTAGTGGCTTGAAACAACACAGATTTATTCTCTTGTAGTTCAGGGGGTCAGAAATCCAAAATAGGTCTTAAGGGACTCACATCAAGGTGCTGCCAGCAGAGCTGGTTCTTTCGGGAACCTCTAAAGGAGAATCTGTTCCTTGCTTCTTCCAGCTTCTAGAGGCCTCCTGCATCCCTTGGCCCATGGTCCCTTTCTTGTATCTCCAACCTCTTCGTTATGTTGTCACAACTCTTACTATTAACTCTGGTCTCCCTCTTTATAAGGGCCCATGTGATTCTATTGGGTCTACCCAGGTCATCTAGAATAATCTCTTCATCTCAAAATCCTTAATTTAACCACATCTAAAAAGTCCCTCCTGCCGTATAAGGTAACATTCTGGGAATAAGGATGTGGACATGGTTGAGGGGCCCTTATTCAACCTACTATTCCAGATGATGTTGTTCCTGATAGTCCAGGGCCCACACCTCAAAAACCACTGAATGACCACTAAAATAACCATTTTAATTATTCTTTAGTCTGCCTACCTCTTCTCTATCCCACCAGATTCAGAGTGTGCTGAGGGCTGGATTAAATCTTGGTCCTTTTTAAAAAAAATTGCTCTAATTCCACTTACATCCTCATTTGTGAATGCTGGTATGTACATCTTTCAGTTAAAGCTGGGGAACAGGCAAACAGAAAACAACTTGGGAAGCTAATACCCTAAAGTAGGAGTGGTTAATAAGATTGACTGTATTTTTTAATGTCCAACAATACCTGGTTTACCACCTGATTGGGCTCCTGAATCTCAAATTCCACTGTTATTGACTATTAGATATTGCCATTTTGATGGCCAGAGATATTTCAAGTTTTTCTTAAACCAGATTTGGGTATCTGGGCCCATCCCACACTCCACCTCATGGGCCCATCTCAGAAATGGCTTCACCACACATTAGAACCAGAAATCTCACCAACATCACACCAAGAACAGCTGACATATATACACCATTGGTATGTACCTGGAAATGTTTAAGTTCTCCACAGATATTTACTCAATAGTTCTTAGAGGGCTTATTTATTTTTTTTAATCTCCCCAAATCCTAAACAAGGACATAAAACTAAAATTATTTTATAGATCCATATTAGTAAGTTCACAGTGCAGCTTAGAAACAATCAGACAAAAAAGAAAACAAAGGTTTTCCAGAAGGTCTGATTCTTTGAAAACATGAGGGGACTGAAGCTGGGTCCTTTGCATTCTCTTCCAGCCTCCTAATTCTGGGTATTGAGGTATCTGTCCTTTGTTCTTGGTGATTTATTATATCTGATTATAACTCTTAGAATTCAAACATAAAGCTCTGCCTTCTTTTCCATCAGGATTTTAAAATCAATATCTTTACCATTTATGAAATTGTGTGATGTGCTTTGAAGACTTAAGGCATCTTAGAGAAAGAGGGAATGTCACCTTGTACTATCATACCAATGTATTAAATAATGACTTCTTTAAAAATCAAAAGCTCATTGGTTGAAATGCTATTAAATCATAACCTTTACATAAAAGCAGCACATGATCATTTCAATGGTACAAAAGGCAGACTTTAACTACAGTAGGTGAGAACTGTTACAACATAAGAGAAGGAGGTAATCTAATTTTGTAACCATTTAGTTACCTGCAACATGGAAGAAGAAGTTTTCACAAAAAATAAGTGTTACTCAGTATATTTATCAGAACAGTGAACATGTACCAAGGACTGTGTAACAGGGCTGAACAGGAATCCCTACTCTGATGGGGTGAATTATCTAGTGGGAAGAACAGACACTAAATAAATCATTACAAATAATTAAGTACGAGAGAACAAAATAAAATGAAGGCACTCCAGGAGCAATGAAAGCATAAAACCAAGCATGGAACAGATCTGGAGAACCAAGAGGCTCTCCAGGGAAGATAACATTCCACTTGAGATTCTAAGGGCATGTGAGTGCTGACAAGCAACAAAGAAGGGAAAAAAATCTTCCAGTGAGTAATGAACATAGATGAAGGGGAGGGGCAGAGGACGGACTGGAAACACGGAGGCTTGCTCAAGAACTTAAACCTTGGGGCGCCTGGGTGGCTCAGTGGGTTAAAGCCTCTGCCTTCGGCTCAGGTCATGGTCCCAGGGTCCTGGGATCGAGCCCCGCATCGGGCTCTCTGCTCAGCAGGGAGTCTGCTTCCACCTCTCTCTCTCTCTCTCTCTCTGCCTGCCTCTCTGCCTACTTGTGATCTCTGCCTGTCAAATAAATAAATAAAATCTTTAAAAAAAAAAAAAAAGAACTTAAACCTTGACAAGGCAGATAGGAAAGAGCTGATACATCTGTCTGAGTTCAGTCACTCAGCATTTTGCATTTTAAGTGTCCTGGTTCAAGACCACTTTCTAGAAAGGAGGCTCTCCTATAAAACTGAGTGCACTGAAGAGAATCTCAAGAAAGTTCAGTGCTCATTGAGAACATAATCATGATCTAAATGATACCTGATAAAAGTGTTTGTCAATGGGCGTGATTTTCTTAAAGGAACTTAAGATAATTATGCAACTACATAGAGACACAACACGAGTTTTTCTACTGAAATCTTTAGTTTATATATATCCATGAGCAGGGGTGGAAGGAACTATCTGCATTTTTTTAAATTAAATTTAATTTTATTGTATTTTTTCAGTGTTCCAAGATTCATTGTTTATGCACCACATCCAGTGCTCCATGCAATACATGCCCTCCTTAATACCCACCACCAGGCTCACCCATTCCCTCACCCTTCTCCCCTTCAAAACCCTCAGCTGTTTCTCAGAGTCCAGTCTCTCATGGTTCACCTCCCCCTCCAATTTCCCCTAATTCACTTTGCCTTTCCTTGCCCTAATGTCCTCCATGTTAATCCTTATGCTCCACAAGTAAGTGAAACCATATGATAATTCAGTTTCTCTGCTTGACTTATCTGCATTTTAAGGTGTCTTCACTGGGTTTGTGACATTGTGCCCAGACAGCATGCCACACACAGATAACAACACTTCCTACTCAGAGACCTCATTACAAAAACCCTTCATCAAGCTTTTACTACATATGAGCGACTCTGCTGAGGGCTCTACACACATCTCTCCTTGAACCTTCGCAACAACTCTAGCAGTTATGTACAATTATTATTCTCCAGTTACAGATGTGTCCCCTGAAGTTCAGAAGGGTGGAGTAACTCTCCAAGAACACAATGCAAGTCAGTTTTGGGGGCTCTCAACCCGTTATCCAGGAAAGCTCTGCTTTTGTTGAATTCTGACCATTCTTGCTGGGGGGACTAAGGGTGCTTTTCTACCCTGTTTTGTTTCTCATCGAATTACCATCTAATGGTTATTGCCAGTGTTTAATAAGCGATGCATTATCCCCGAGCATTGGAATTAATATCATTACTCAGAGATAGTAAACAGAAGTTTGCATTTGTGCACTGCCTGGAGGTAAAGCATCAATAAAGAGCCTGAGGTGGGAGGAAAAGATGAACATCCAGACTTGACTCAGAGGCAAGGGATGCAATTTGAAGCAGGGTAATAAGAAATTCCGCCTAGGCAAGCAGAGACACACAATCCTTCACCACTCCTTGCCCAAACTGCCTGGTTGCATTTATCCTCGCGCAACTTTTCTATCCTGCACAGGGAACAAGAGTCCCAGCCCTGCCCATCTCACACAAACACACACACACACACACACACACACACACACACAACTCTCGTGCATGCCCTGGGGTGCCCAGCACGCAATATTCTAGGAGCAATGAGCTGCGAGTCCCTTTTACGAAGTTTGCTTGGGGCCCAGGAATTTTAATCTAGATCCATGAACTGAAGACATTTAAATTAAAAACTTCCTACCGATTCAGCAACAGCTCAGAGAATGGTGCCTGAATTTACTGAATTGCCCTGCAGCCTCACAAATGGCAAAGTGGCAGCCGCAGATAAGGAGCCGCTCATTACTGAAGGTATCGATGTTAACCCCATGCATTGAGCAGAACAAAGGATCATTAATGGTTCCAAGGCTTGTCACAGTAGAATGGAGTGGTGGTGATTAGACAGCCTCTAGACGTGCTTTTCTTGCGACACTTCTGATTCTTAAACCCCAGTATAAGAGCATGTGTGAATTTTTATGATTTGTGTCACACGCTATGCTCCTGGCTGGATACATGAGACAGCTTCCCCATTCCAGCATTTCACAATGAGCAAAGAACAAACAATAAGCAATGACAGCAAGAGAAGAACCACTTTCCAGGATCTTATGGTTAGTTCTGACATTTGGGAAATTACTTGAGCGCCAGAAGTTAATTTCTGTGATTGTGATCATGTTTCTGCATGTGCCCACCTCCTTTCTACCCTTCATTTTGTCACATGCAGACTGGACCCCTTGACCTGGAGAGTCACATTTTTGATGTAAGATTTTCTTTCTTTATGAAATAAACAAGGAAATAGCCTGTAAAGCACCAGAAATCTTGGAAATGCACATTTACCTATTCCTTTGTTCATTCAATCAATACCTGTTGAGTACCTACTAAGAGCCAGGCATTTTTCTAGAAGCTGCGGACCCCTCAGTGAATAAATAAGCGATAATAATAAATAAGCAATCCATTAGACAAAAGAATTAAGTTTGGAGCAGTAAATGTCAAGAAGGAAATAAAGCAAAGCAATGTGATAGGTCCTTCCTAATGGGTGGTTGGAGAAGGACTCTCTGGGAAGGTGACATTTGAGCTGAGAGCTGCATGACAAGGAGAAGCCAGACATGCAAAGATGTGAAGAGTGTTCTGGGTAGAAGAAATGTCAAAGCTCAAAGGCCCAGTGACAGGAACAAGCCTGGCTTGTTCTCGAATGGATGAAGCTCAATGTAACTTGAGGAAGGTCCGGTAGATGGGGGATAAGGTCAGGGAGAGAGACAGGAACAGATCAGGTGCGGGCCTTACAGGCCATGGTGATTTTGTATTAGGATTTTATACTCATGACAAGCAGAGCCACTGAAGATTTAAAGCCAGAGGATGATGGGTTCTGACATTTTAAGAATTATAGCTGATTTTGAGTCATGGACAAAATTGTGTCCCATCCCAAGGATGTCAGCTCCTCACAGATCCTAAGGACCCTGTCTTTGCTGGGATGTGTAGTGATTAAGAATACGGTATGAGTCAGAAAATCTAAGTTTGAATCCTTGGTCTGCCACTAATATGCTGTGTGATTTCTGGGACTCCACTTAAGTTACTAAAGCCTTAGTTGCTCCATATAAAAACTGTGGCAATAATTCTCCCAGGGTTTTGGAGAGAAAGAAATCAGACATTACCAATAATGGAGTAGCCCTGGTGCCCGGTGTATGGTACATGTTCAGAAAACAAGAGCTTTTAATATTCGTATCATTAAAACTAGAGTAAGAGAGGAAAGGGTGAGGCGAAGGACTCAGCAAGTGCACAGACCAGTTAGGGTAGAAGACAAACCTCCGGGAAGCAGATGGAGGTTTCCATCAGCAGAGAACATCTCTGTGCTCCAGGTCCCTGGATAAATGCCACCTCTTTAATGTTCTGCACATGGTAGAATTTGAAACAAAATGGAATTTTAGCAACACTGGAAACAACCCAAATGCTCATGAGCAGCAGCATGGATCAGGAACATGTGGTATATTCATGCAATGAGATGCTCCACGGAAATGAAAAGGAAGGAACCGTGGGCCCTCCAGAAACTATGGATGAATCTTACAAATGTATTCATTGAAAGAAGCTGGAGAGGAGAGACTACAGGCTGTGTGATTCCATTTAGATGAAGCTCAAGAACAGGTGAAACTAACTGATATTGACATCCAAGTACTAGTTACCTGTTGAGGAAGTGTATTTGGAAAACATTTGGAAGGGGCAAAAAGGAACCTGCTCGCTCACTCAAAAGTCTTGTGTGCCTTGATTTAGATGGCGGTTCCATAGAGATACATGTATATAAACATAACATCAATCTGTATACTTAAGATTTCTTTTTAAGAATTTATTTATTTATTTGAGAGAGAGAGCATGAGCAGAGGAAGCAGCAGAGGGAGAGGGAGAATCAGATGCCCCACTGAGCCAGGAGCCTGATGTGGGGCTCCATCTCAGGACCCCGGGATCATGACCTGAGCTGAAGGTAGACACTTAATCGATTGAGCCACCCACATGCACTTATACTAAGATTAGCATACTTTATAAACATTTATTGTGTGTATATTATACCTTAATTCTTTAAATTCATACCCATTTATTTATTTATTTTGAGCAAGAGAGCAGAGGTTCTGGAGAGGAGCCAAGGGAAAGGGAGAGAGAAACTCTTAAGCAGGCTCTATGCCCAGCATGGTGCCTGACACCTGGCTCGATCTCACGTCCCTGAGATCATGACCTGAGCTGAAACCAAGACTCAGACACTTAACCGACTGCACCATCCTTAATTGTTTTAAAAACAGTATCATTTCAGGGGATCAGAATTAGCTAAATAAACAAACAAATGGTGACTGCTGTCTTCAGGAGAATGCCAAGCTCATTTGGGAGCTCATTCATTTCTAAGGCTCCTTCCCCCTTTCTATATTAAACAGCTCTACCCATACTGCCGACCACAAGGAAGGCAACAAACCACAGGGAACAGATGCAAAAAGGCTCAGCATCATTGCAGGACAACTGGGAAGCGTGTCAAACTGTGGCCATGACTGACTTCTCAAAAGCCATTCCTGCAACTGACAGTGACTGCTTAGCACCGTACCTCGCATTTGCACTGAACTTGTGTACAATGAATGAAAGCTCAGGGGGGCACGGGCGCTTCTCTTATATATTAGGAATACATCTCAGGTACTTGGGTGCTCTATAAAGAATAAAAATAATAACAAGAGGCTGTGGAACAACTTAGGTTGAGAGCATATGTTTAGACAGCACTTTTTTGGCATTTTAATGAAGGAAACTCAAAGGGCTTCCAGCATCGGGAAAAAATCGAAATGGAATTATTTCATTTCCATGATAAAGCACCCAACCCACAATGCAAAAGCCATTAAATCTCATCATGTGGCGTTAAAAAATGCTTTTCGGCTAAGATCAGCCAAAGATGTGCCCAGGGCAAATTTTTATGACCATATCATCATGACCTGAAATTCAAATCAGTAGACAAGCTAGAAATACATGCTCACCAGAACAGCTCGTTTTTCTGCATCTATCTCAATGAAAAATGGTAGCAGAAGAAACCTTCCTTTGCTGGAAAAACACTATCAAATAATAAAACAATTCAGGACCAGTTTTCACAAAGTAATAACAGGCCATGCATAATTGATCGCCCTTAGTCTGTGTCTCCGGGCATCACAAATCATAGTTACTAGCGCTTCAACCAAACAAACCTCCGTTCCGGAATCAGGCGGTCAGTTTCGGCACCACCTGACACTACTTTAGCACCTTTAATGCCCACTTCGCTGCACTGTTCTTCAGCTGCTCCTTCAGTGAGGTTCTTGTATTCCCCAAAATGCTACACGTCCTTCTTGCTGGGTGTTTACTCGCTATCCCCGATGGGAGGCAAAGGTAAATTCTTCTAGAAGTGAATTGATTTGGACTTACTATCTCACCTCGGGCTGGCAAGGGAATAAAAACTACCCTGGGAGATAAAGCACTTTCCTGTGAAGTCATATCCTAACTCCTTCCATTAAAACCCTGGAATCACACTAAAAGCAGGAGAGAAACACTGAAATTATACCAATTCTTTGGTCTACCACGTATCAAGCAGCTGTATCCATAAAAAAGGAATAAATAATTCATTCCAAAACTCTCTTTCTCTCCACAACCCAGTGCTCACAGCTTCAGTTGCAAAGGAGATATGACCCAGGGCTTAGGAATTCTGAGTGATGCCTCGGCCACCACAGGAACCATATCCCTCTGCCTTACCCTTCTTCTGTATGTAAGGCTAATGGTGTAGACCTGGGTTGTCCGCATAGCCAGAAGCCACATGTGTCTATTTAGAAACTGAAGTTTTACTAGTCCAAATTAAATATACACAGAATTTCAAAAACTGCCTACCTCCCCAAAGAATATAAAATATATCTCAGTAATTTAAAAATATTAATTACATGTTGAAATGATAATATTTTGGACATATTGGGTTAAATAAAATATATTATTAAAATTAATTCTACCTCTTTCTTTTTACTTTTTTAATATTATTTTTAATTTTTTTTCCATTACACCTGTGACTCACATTGTATTTCATTTGGACAGCACTGATCTACTGCTACTGGGCCTAGGAGTCTTTCCTTGCGGAAATAGGGAATTATAATCCCACAGTGCATATAGGGAAAGAAGCAACAATATAATCAACAAGTATATTACAGGTTTCATTATGCTGACACTTTTCTAAGCACATTTAAAAAAAAAAATAGAAAAGAAAGAGAAAAAGCACTTATGCTCCTGAAACAATGAGATAATACTAATTTTCAAATCAAACCACCTTAAACTTACTTTCTGCCTCTGGCCTCAGTTTCCCCATTTGTAAGAGAAATGCATATACCCACTTTTTAGAAAACTACTGAGATAATACAGATCAGTGCTTGACATACCACTGAGTACCAAGGGAATGGAAAAGTTTTAGGCATCAGACATGTTGAGCCAGGAGCTAGAGGTACACTGAGATGGAAATGTTCATTAAGCAGTTGGGAATCTAAGGCTGAAGACCAATAGAGAAAGAAATTTGATAAAATCACTAATAAGCTTACACAATAGACGTTGCAAACTCAGAAAGTACTCCGGAGACAGAAAGGAGAGAAGATGAGTGACACCAGGAGGTAGGGTATGTGCACGTGCACTGCTAAGTGGGAAGCAAACACCCCATCTAAACCGCACACCTCTGGCTCAGCTCCAGAACTATCACGAAGGAATAATAATAGTAGTGTGGCCAGATTTTCCAACTTTTAAAGAGAATCTAGAAATTAATATTTTTAAATGTTGAGAGAATTTTTTTCAAAAGGCACTCATTCCAGATAGAGCCCATGGGCAAACTGTTTAACACACCTACTGCCCAGAAGGTCAAAAAGATGACTTGTTAAGACTCCTACTATATGAAAGCTAACAGAAATCTCAAATAACATTCCCACCAGCCCCAAAACATTTGAGCTGCCAAAGCTGGGGAGGGAGCGTCCCCCCTCCCTCCTCTTAGCTTCTCATGCAGCACAACTCAGTTGCCTGGACTACATCTGTCCCAGCGGTCTGTCTCTCTCCCAGATCCTGACCTGGATGTGTGGAGAATGTTTCAAAGAGAACTGCAAAAGCTCTTGGACTCTGCAGGAGACACATGACATCATCAAAGGTGCTCCTCTGGCTATTATTCACTGCCTACTTTAGGTCTCTCTGGAACATTCTCTGTTTTCATTTCAGGCACTCTCTGCTACCCAGTTGGGTAAATAAATTACCATATTGTATAAATGGGTACAATCTGTAAACCTGAAAGAACTGCCTTGCAGAATAATTTTTATTCTATCTAATACTCTAAAAATATCATGCTTAAGAAAGAAAGAAATACCAGTGGCCTCTCTATATCTATAGTAGGGAGTAAAGGGATTTATAGGTGAAAAATTAAAATTACAGTAGCTACTCCTTCCTCCAGTAAGTGATTCTTAGGAAATGCATTTTAAAGAGGATGACTTTCCAGCGAAGATTTTAATTTTAATTTAACCTTCCCAGAAAATGAAGTGCTTTGTGTAGATTCTTTGGTTTTATTTAAGGCATAAAAATTAGTTCTGAGCTGTGATAATTGTGGGCTTAGGAATGTAATCATTCTAAGCACCACTTCTGACTTGCTTATAAACCCTACAGATCTTGAGTTGCTGTTTATTGCTAATTCAAAGTTGGCGAGTTATTTAATTGTGAAGCAGAACTTGAAGTCAGTGTCATGGAAAGGTTGGAGGTAAATTGCTCTGTTTTGCTTTCAACAGGTTACCATCCAGACTGGATGCATGGTGTGGTACAAGGCAGGTTTCTGGGAATGTGCTTCTCTAGCTGTTAATCTTCTTAATTAAAATGGGAGTGGTGACATGTTCCAAGGGTGGAATAAAATATTAGATTTAATATTAAGCCAGAATTCTACCTTTTTTTTTTTTTAAGATTTAATTTATTTATTTGTCAGAGAGAGAGAGAGAGCAGGAGAAGGGAGAGCAGCAGGCAGAAGGAGAAGCAGGCTCCCTGCTGAGCCAGGAGCCCGATGCACAACTCAATCCCAGGACCTTGGGATCATCACCTGGTACGAAGGCAGAAGCTAACCGACTGAGCCACCTAGGCATCCCCAGAATTCTACCTTTTGACACCAATCACAGATAAGACAAATAATCATAGTTCCTATTATCCACATGTATGATTTTTAGACTTAACTGTGGCTTTCTGTTGTGGCTATGAAGAGCCAACCTAAATAGCATTGCTTATATTTTGTTTAAAGAAAAAAAAGGGGGAGGGGGAGGCATGGCTTTGGCCATGAAAATTTTTGATGTCCATAATATAGTTGGTAAACTATTTCTAAACATTTTAGAATTATGTGTTTGAATCCATGACAACACACACACACACACGCACACACATAATCAACATCAACCAAAGTGCCATATGGCATTGTTTTCCTCCTTTATAATAAATAGAGGTTCCCTGGAACATTTTTAGAAAAATGAATTTACACTTAAGTATAGGACACATTTGAACTAAGATTCCCTTGAACAAAGTTATCATCTTTACACAGCACTGTGCCTGAAGGTTATGGTACGGAAACCACCGAAAATTAACTTAATTAAAATGTTTGGCCTATACCTGTAGGTAGTACGTATTTTTCAGTAACTCAAGAAACAAAGATTCTTCCCTAATTTTACATCTCCTAAAATTCCCGCTTAAGAAACAATAATAGAAATGTCTACCTGCCCGAACATTTACAGTGTGCTTCTCAGGGTTTGGGAGTAGAACAGAAGGCACACTGTGGACCTGTGTATTAACGTGGGTCCCAAGACACATTTGGTAGGAACTCTTCAGTGTGTTGTTGTCATTCTTTAGTCACCTATTCAAAAGGGTGAGCTAGCACGCTGCGTAACATCAGGCCCCTTCTAGACTTTGGGAATACAACAATAAACGTGGCATATCCCGGCCCTCAAGCACCTGAAAATCTCGTTCACTCAGCATCTAATGGATCCAAAGGCAGGAAGCAGGGGTATTTCAAGGCCACAGATTGCAACAGAGAAAAGTAAAATACTAGTACTACCGGGTATTCATTTGTCTATCTCTTTAGTTCTTTCTAGGTATCAATATTTTTACATAAAAATCTGAATTTCTGGCTTCTCTTCAAACACACACACACACACACACATACACACAAAACCACTCCAGCAGATCTTAGCACACTGGACCAGAAATCCCCCTTGGCCTCCACTGCCTGGAGCCCAGTGGTAGCACTGCCCACCCAGTTCGTTGTATGTGCTTTCTCTAGGTCACCAATGTTCCCATTATTCCAGATAGGTTCATATGTCTCTCATTTCCATTAATTGCTTGGTTCTCATGGTATTAGTACTGATTGTTCAATCCTGCTATAAGTGATGACCACTCAGAGAGCTTGATTCTAGCCCTGGGTCTTCTGTTTACTGAACATGCAACCTTAGCATGAGTTGCTTAACCCTACTGACCCTCAGCTTTCAGTTTTCTTCTCTGAAGGAAAAAAAAAAAAAAAAAAAAAAAAAAAAAAAAGATAAAGATGAGAGACAAAGCTACACTAAACAAACCTACCCTGCTTTCTGGTCATGGCGATCGTGACTCTCCAAAGAGAAACTTATGGCAGGATTTCCCAAACTGGGCAGCACTGGGCAAAGAATAGCATTGTTGCAATTATATTTTCAGAAAAAATATCTTGAAAGTCAGAAATAATAGCCTGTGTCTGATTATTACCGTAAAGACCACGAGTATTCTCAACTGAATTAAATCTCCCATGACCTCTAGGAGAAAAATATTAATTTTCCTATTTTGCAGATGAAAAAGCCCAGGCTGAAAATGATCAAGGGATATGCCCTGTCATAAAAAGTTTGCATTTGTACCAAGTCAACTTTCAAAACTGTCCCCATGATTTTAACACCCATGAAGAGACCTTGAACAACTGACATTACTGAATTGAACATTAACTGGTAAGGTGAGCCGCCATATTCCAAGGACACACTGCAGTTAGAGTTACAGATGTTTTTTGAAGAGGAATATTTTTTAAAGGGTACTTCATGTAATATTGGGGAAATATTTTGAATAAATACTTATAATACACACTCATGTGGACTTTTAATAAACTGGTCGTGTTACAGATTTTGAGGATGCTCTCTCTCGTTAAATACTTCTCAACTTTACATTATTTTCTTGGAGACCATTACCAGTAAGTAGGTATTCAGTAACCTCTGAGGGAAATAAATGTCCTTAATTTTGTTAAAGTCTACTTTTATTAATCTCCTTCCTACTCTCTGTTTTCACCCATTTGAACGAGACCGCAGTTCAGAAAGAAAGAAGACAGACCTGGCTCACTTTCACACAAATTTTTTCAAGAAGACCCAAATATAGTAAAAGTCTGATTTAAACATGAATTAAGGATTTATCACTCACCTTCAAGAAAAAGACTCTCCATAGGAATAGTGAACTGCATTTTCTAATGCAGTTACATTTTTATTAGGCTTACAAAAATTCAATCTCCTGGTGACTTTAGGTACACATTGAGTGAATAAAGTCAAATATATAATATCTTTTTTAAAAAAAGATGCAGCAGACTTATTTAAGTTCCTTCCATGGCTCACAATAATTGAGGTGGGGAAAATTTCAAATGAACAAGCAGAGGAGTGACTTAAGAGTGCAGAAGAGATCTCGTGTAGTTAATTTAGAAGTTACCATGGGAAACAAATCAGGAGACATGTGAAGAGTAACCAGCTCCCTGTGGGAGGTGTGTATCACTGAGGAATGCACAAACCACTGTTTACTCACTGCAATCAGCTGGTGGCTAAGAAAAAAAAAAAAAAAAGCTTAAAGATAATGGCACTGCCACCACCATGTCTAAACCCCCAAATTAAGTGAAGAAACTCAGACTAGGATGCCATGTGGAGAACACAGGGCCAGGAACCATACACTTAGCCTGCAGGAACTAAATATTAACAGCAACTACAGAAGAGGTGATTGCAGACTTATGTAAACTTTCTGAAATAAGAATATACAAAACTGGCTGTGTTTGGGATGGCTCGTCATAAAAACAGATGGTCCCAAGAAATGTAAAAGGATTGTAAGCCACAATCCTCAGGTTATGGATTTCAAAAATGGGGGAGAAATGCATACCATCCCAGTTTTTTATTCTCCCAAGTGAAGATTTTGAAAACAAATAGAATTATCATGTAGAATGGCCATCAAGTCATTAAAAATAAATAAATAAATCAGCAGTTCTAGAAGAACTGCATCTCTTTACAATGGACAATTCCACTTAGGAAAAGACTGTTAAAAAAATGTGCAAATGAGTTTTGAGGCAGGTTGGGCTTCCCCCAAGAAACAGATTCTTCACACATTTAGCTTGAAAGAGGTTTTGAAAGGAATGTTTTTGGATCAACATCTGTGGAAGGCAAGGGAGGGAGAGAAAGGAAGCAGAATTGGCAGAAAGAGAAATCCCAATGGTAGCTTGTGGGGATTAATGAAGATGTGGTGTTGGGGGAGAAGGCAGAGGCCTTGATACTCTCCAGTGATAAGTGCTGGAGACAGGCTATCTCACGAAAGAGCTCTGAGCATCTGGGAGAGGTGGGGTAATGAGTCCTTAGCTCCTGAAGGAGGATCTGGGCAACGCATCCCAGAGTCCATACAACCCTTGTGTCTCAGACTAGTGAAAATATTTTAAAGCATTATAAGCTTTTAATCCCAAAGGGTCACGATAATGCAAGGGCCACTTAAGATACAACAGTAAAACATTAAGAGGTTAAAAGCTTAGAATGTTCTCCTATCGTCAGATAACATCTCCAAGAAATCAATTCTCTTGCTGTTTGAGATAAAACTGCTCCCTAAATATCAAATCTACAAGGAAATTCCAGAAAAAGATGGCGTGGACTCAACTGTCTCTGCTCTACTCACTTTTCACTCTAAATATAACTAAACACTCTGAATATTATTCAATATTCAACCACATTATTCAAAATGATTTTTAAAAAAACCTCTAAAACCTGGAAAAAAGAAGGCAGACTGGCTAAGCACCTCAGAACTTCAGGGACAACAACATGGCAAGTCCCTGGCTGTCTGTTTATCTCCCATCTACCCTGAGCTGGTTTCAAAAAGGCCTGCAAACCCTAAGCACCAAGAGAAAGAGCCTGCTCTCTCAGGCCAAAGGACCAGAAAGAGGAATCCCAATAGATACTTCATGGGGAGCCCCAGTTCCACCATGGGGCACTAAAAGCAGTCTGATCTATAAGCAGCAGCAGTGTAGTCCTGGACCAACCACATTATGTATCTTACAAAGGACTAGTATATAGAATATATAAAGAATTCTCAAAACTCAACAGCAAAAAAATAAAAACAAAAAAATCCAATTAGAAACAGAAGATATGGGGCGCCTGGGTGGCTCAGTGGGTTAAGCCTCTGCCTTCGGCTCGGGTCATGATCTCAGGATCCTGGGATCGAGCCCCACGTCAGGCTCTCTGCTCAGCGGGGAGCCTGCTTCCCCCCCTCTCTCTGCCTGCCTCTCTGCCTGCTTGTGATCTTTCTCTCTGTAAAATAAACAAATAAAATCTTAAAAAAAAAAAGAAACAGAAGATATTTCACCAAAGAACATACGCAGCTGGCAACTACATGAAAAGACATTCAACATCATTAGCTTTTAGAAAAATATAAGTTAAAACCACAAGAAATCACTACATACCTTTCAGAATGTTTGAAACAAAAAGTGGTAACAACAGAAACCAATCACTCATACACTGCTGGTGAAAATGTAAAATGGCACAGCTGATCCGAAAAAAAAAGTTTGGTGATTCCTTTTAAAACTAAAAATGGTTATCATATGACCCAGCAATTGTACCCTTAGGCATTTGTCCTAGGGAAATAAAAATATTTGCCCACAGAAACTTGTACATGAATGTTCATAGCAGCTTATCTGTAATAGACAAAATCTTCCAAATGACCTTCAAAAATGAATGGTTAAACAAACCTCAGTACATCTATAACATGGCATATTAATCAGCAATTTTTATAAAAAGCCAATCTCAAATGCCTACTACATGGTTACTTTTATATAACATTCATGAAATATAACAATTACAGGGATCAAAAACAGATCAGTGGTTAGGGATGGGGGACAGGATGAGTGTCGCTATAAAGAAGTCAAAGAAGTTATGAGGGTGCAGGTAAGGGATTTGTGTTGATGATCTCATGAAGTTGTGCATGTGATAAAATTGCTTAGACTGACACCACACACACACACACACACACACACACCCAAGTGCTATGTGACCTGAATAAGCTCTATGGCTTGTACCAGTGCAAATCTCCTGGGTTTTACATGGTACTACAGTGAGGCAGGATATCAACATCAGGCGAAGCTGGGTAAAGGGTATCCAGAACCTCCCTACACATTTCTTTGTGAGTTCCTATGCATCTATAATTATTCCCAAATTTAAGGTTTTCCTTTTTTAAAATCAGATTTACTGGTTGTTCAGCATAAAAATTCCTAATCTAGGTATTGTTTTCTTTGTGATTTGCCTTGCAACTGGATCTATCATTGAAAGCAGATTTTAAACCCTAACTTCAGATGCCCATTCCTCCAAAAACCTCTCCTTCCCCCAGGCTCAGTGCCCTCCTTTATACCCCTTCTTACAATTTGAAAATAGTAACTGGAAGGACTGGAATCCCTTTAATGTTTGACCAAAACTCTACACCTGTTCTCAGGGTGTCCTTCAACTCTGTCCTGGCCCTGTTCCACCTCTGTCATCCTCACTCTCTCCAGGTCTGATGCTTCAGGGATGCAGCTGGAAGGGGTTTGGCTGCAGTTCCCCACCCATCCACCCCCACTCCCATCAAACATAGACCAATTTCAATTGCCTGTGGCATTTCGCTAGTGATGTTTGTATGTGTGTATAAACCTAAAGCATGGGAGAAGGGAGAAGGGCTTTAGATTTTTATATAAATAATTTACTGTATTATAAATTCTCCCAAGAGAAATCCATGTCAGTTTATGGAAAGTGTCTCTCTCAAGGGACTGATACGAGTTGTCTGGATATTCAAACCACTGATAGCCATTTGCAATCTGCAAAGATAAAATGTATAAATGTGAAGGGAAATACCACATTGCTATCCTTAGTAAGATTAAGAAATTTATCTGATTTAAAAGTTAGCTGAATTCTCACTCGTTTACAAACTAGACTTTAAAATACAGCCATTGAATTGGCCAAGCGCTCCCAATTTTTAATCCTGGTATTGAAGCCTATCAAAATATTAGCGATGAGAGCTTTCATTTGAAAAATGCTGATAATTCTAATATTCAATTATAATATGCGTTTCACTACTACACTGTACTTACTCCCCTTAAATGCCAAAGCTGGGACTGCTTTAATACTGATTTCTCCTGTGCTCATCATTAATTAAAGGGTAAAAAACTATCACTAGGGAATCTGCAACCAGGCTTTCAAAGTAAAAAAACATCAATATCCAGTAATTGAGAACATTTAAGAACAAATTTTAGTCAGAAAAAAGTCAGAAGAGAAAAAAAATGTTCTGTATTATTTCAAATTGTAACCAGATCAGTAAATATCACTGAAATGTTACGACTGCCCACGCCTTCCAGGCTTCTATCCAATTTTTCTCCTACAGCAGATGCTAAAGAAAAGACATACAGTCAGACATATCCATTTATATAATGTTTACAGATACAACACATCAACAATATATTGTTTGAGGGGTTTACGGAAGCTAACATCAAGAAGCAAAAATGTGTTCTGCCTGCGTACGTATATACTTCAATTCATGCTCATCCTTAGACGTAGTCTGATGGATTATTAAATTATGGCTGGACTAAGTACCCACTAAAGCATAGTGGTGTACTTGTGTCGAAGACACAAAGATGAATAAAATAGTCCCTATCCTAAAGGAGGGCAAAGTCTAGGATTAGAGTCACATTCATAGCCTAAAATGAAAGAACTCAAGCACAGAGTATGTCCATGGTAAAAGGATGCTTAACATCAGTTGAGACTGATAAAACAGAATGGAATAGTGGTAAAAACAAGAATGGCCTAAGTGTCTTTAGCTCCCTAATCAACCCTATTGGCGTCCGTCTAAGCTACCCCAAATAAACAGTGTGCCCTCTATATACAAGCAATTTCAAAAACTGCCCCCTAATTTCCCTTTCTCTACCAATCAGAATCCTAACAGGACAAAAGTGATACACTCAAATTAAAATAAATGAGGTGGGCTTAATAAAGGGACTATTTACAAAAATTTGGGTAGCATATAGGGAAACTTTAAGGGTTATTCAATACTCTGGAACTGTTAACATCCTTATGCCTAGAGGGAGAAAGGGAAAGAAGCACTGACCAGAACAGGGAAGGAAAAAGTTTGATAAAGAAGTTAATCTTTTTTTTTTAAATTAATATAAAATGTATTTATTTGTTTCAGGGGTTAATCTTAAAACTGACCATCACCTGACAAAAACAGACACATAGATCAATGGGACAGAAGAGTGAGCCCAGAAATGGACCCTTAACTCTATGGTTAACTAATCTTCAACAAAGCAGGAAAGAATGTCCAATGGAAAAAAGACAGGTGATTGGACAGCCACATGCAGAAAAATGAAATTGGACCATTTCCTTGCACCACACACAAAAATAGACTCCAAATGGATGAAAGACCTCAATGTGAGACAGGATTCCATCAAAATCCTTGAGGAGAACACAGGCAGCAACCTCTTCGACCTCAGCCGCAGCAACTTCTTCCTAGAAACATCACCAAAGGCAAGGGAAGCAAGGGCAAAAATGAACTA
Organism: Enhydra lutris kenyoni; assembly: GCF_002288905.1. NCBI lineage: Eukaryota > Metazoa > Chordata > Mammalia > Carnivora > Mustelidae > Enhydra > Enhydra lutris. Next base: position 18,063,308 of record NW_019154094.1, read on the forward strand.
TTGGAACTTTATCAAGATAAGCTTTTGCACAGCGAAGGAAACAGTCAACAAAACCAAAAGACAACTGACAGAGTGGGAGAAGATATTTGCAAATGACATATCAGACAAAGGGCTAGGATCCAAAATCTAGAAAGAACTTATCAAACTCAACACCCAAAGAATAAAGAATCTAGTCCAGAAATGGGCAGAAGACATGAGCAGACATTTCTGCAAAAACATCCAAATGGCCAACAGACACATGAAAAAGTGCTCCACATCACTCGGCATCAGGGAAATACAAATCAAAACCACAGTGAGATACCACCTCATACCAGTCAGAATGGCTAAAATTAACAAGTCAGGAAATGCAAGGTGTTGGCGAGGATGTGGAGAAAGGGGAACCCTCTTACACTGTTGGTGAGAATGCAAGCTGGTACAGCCACTCTGGAAAACTGTATGGAGATTCCTCAAAAACTTTAAAAATAAAGCTACCCTAAAACCCAGCAATCGCACTACTGGGTATTTACCCTAAAGATACAAATGTAGTGATCTTAAGGGGCACAGGTACCCAAATGTTTAAAGCAGCAATGTCCACAGTAGCCAAACTATGGAAAGAGCCAAGATGGCCATCAACAGATGAATGGATAAAGAAGGTGTGATATATGGGTACACAATAAAATACTATGCAGCCATCAAAAAACCTAAATCTTGCCATTTGCAACAACATGGATGGAACTAGAGGGTATTATGCTAAGCAAAATAAGTCGATCAGAGAAAGACAATTATCATATGATTTCACTGATATGAGGAATTTGAGAAACAAGAAAGAGGATCATAGGGGAAGGGAGGAAAAAATGAAACAAAAAGAAACCAGAGAGGGAGACAAACCATAAGAGACTCAATCTCAGGAAACAAATTGAGGTTTGCTGGAGAAGATGGGGATGGGAGGAATGGGGTGGCTGGGGGATGGACATTGGGGAGGGTATGTACTGTGGTGAGTGCTTTGATTTGCGTAAGACTGATGACTTACAGACCTGTACCCCTGAAAAAAATTACATATTGTACGTTAAAAAAAAAACAAAATGGCTATCACCTCCAGTAGAGAGACACAGCCACCTCAAGCGACCCCATAGGAACAGCTCTAAGGCAACTAATATCCTAACCTCACTATACTCCCTTCCTCTAATCTGTTGGTTGTATTTGGATTTGCCATTACCCAGAAGGCAAAAAATCCATTGATGAAATCCATATAAATCAGCAGATGAAAAGGAGTATCTGATTCCTACTATTCAGAAAATCAGGAGCTACCTACTGCCTAAAGTAGAGTTGCTATAAAAATTAAATAATATAGGCACATTATGCATATCAGTATGACTTCAAACATAGGTGAATGAGAAATGTAATTTATTAAATACACAATAAGCATTTTTTTCATCATACAATTAATTTGGTAATTATCTAAGCCTCATGTCATTTCCTTTCTACATGAGAGTTACTTAGGTGAGGATGAGAAACCAACTTTTCCAGAGGGGCTACTGTTTTCAACATAGTGCTAAGTATTTTATATATATGCCATCTCATTTAATTCTCCCTAGAAACTATAAGATAGGAATTATTTAGCCCATGGGTTAGATGAAGAAACTGAAGCTCAGATATGTTATCTAACTTGATTATAATTAGGAACTCAGATATGTCAAATTCCCAAGCTCAGGACTTCTCCATTATTTCATGTGATCAGGTGTAGATGGGCTACTTTCCCACATTAGAAAAAATTTTCATAAATTCGGGGGAATTAGAGAACAAACTTGCTAAAGGTAAAGCGTACATCTGAGGTTGCCATATAAAAGATAGTCAATAAAGAGTAGATAGGAGAAGAAGGAGTAGGAGGTGGAGACTGTGAGTGCTGGTGATGATGATGGTGATGGCGATGATAGTGGTGATGATGGTGATGGCGATGATGGTGATGTGGTGACGATGCTGACTGACAGTGATGACGTTGATGATGATGGAGATGACTGATGGTAGTGAAGGTAATGATAATAAACACCTCATCTTAAAAAAGGCTGGCGTTTCTATAACTGACATCAAGGATTTCTATTAGCATGTAGTTAACAACTGTATTTGTTAATACTTATGTCATTTTGTTAATACTGGTCCCTCAGTCACAAAAAGAAGCTTTTCAGAGCAGAGTTATTGTAGTGCAATAACGTGACTTCTTGAATTTCGGTTTCCCAAACTAAAATCCAGTAATAGTGTCTGTGTCACCTACCGCTGACATGAGAAATGAAGATCAGAACATGTTTAGAGCACCGTGGGATGGGACAAGGGACACGAGGTCAAGTTAAGCCTTTAATATTGCGGGAGGTTGGTTCAAATGTGTTAATTCTTAGCAAGTCTACCTTCGAGTAAAGGACAGAGAAATGGGAATGGTCGCTCTCCTTATGCCATGTGCATACCCACCCTAACCCATCCCACAAAGTCTAGAATCAGAGTGTGTAAAAGGGAAGAGCCAGCAAGGAAAGGCGATGGAACAAGACAGCTTGTGAACGAAATAAGTAGGCTACAGCCAGAACAGTTCCCACTCTGCCTACAGTAACACTTTCTAAAGTAAAAACTGCCTGAAGTCATATTTGAAAATAAAGGCCTTGGTAAATATTCTATTAAGAAAGAGATTTTGTAAAACAGCTTTACTCAAATAGGCCAGGGCTAATGCTATAATTTTGGTTCTGAAACTTCTTTTAATGTGGATTTAATAATAATAATAATAATAATAATAATTTAATATGGTTTTAACATACCAAAAGAAGAAAATCAAAAGACAACACAAGCATTTTGGGGATTTTTTTTTCTTTTATCACTTCAACAATCAACTGAACCACAATGTTTTAAAAATTACCCTAAACCTGGCTGACTCAGTTGGTAGAGAATGCAACTCATGATCTCAGGGTTGTGATGTTGGGCATGGAGCCTACCTAAATAAATAAATAAATAAATAAATAAATAAATAAATAAATAAAAATAAATTATAAAAATTCTACCATGATATATATCTACAAAGAAATATTACTCAGCCATCAAAAAGTGAACTATTACACGTACAATGACATGGATGGAACTAGAGGGTATTGTGCTAAGCAAAATAAGTCAATCAGAGAAAGATAATTATCATACAATTTCACTCATATGTGGAATTTAAGAAACAAAACAGAGGCTCACAGGGGAAGGGAGGGAAAAATAAAATAAAACAAACTCAGAGAGGGAGACAAACCATAAGAGACTATGGAAACAAACTGAGGGTTGCTGGGGGCAAGGTGGGTAGGGGGATGGGGTAACTGGGTGATGGGCATTAGGGAGGGCACGTAATATAATGAGCACTAGGTGTTATATGCAGCTGATGAGTCACTGAACTCAACCTCTAAAACTCACGATACACTATATGTTAATTAACTGAATGTAAATAAAATAAAATTTAAAAAGTTCTACCATGAATATAGCATTGCCAGTGACCATAGCAAATGTAAACAACAAAATTCTTCATGAAATTTTAAAACTTTCATGAACCCAAGGTTATAAATACGTTAGGGGTGACACTTGACACTTTAGATTTATGTAATAGGCCATTACCACTCCTGTGTCTAAGATTTCTTTTCTGACCAAAAAAAAAAAAAAAAAAATTACATGAAAATCAAAAGAAAGTACTAAAGAAACATGAACAGATTGGAGAAAAAAATTCCTAGTATCTTCTTACAACTAATTTTATTCAAAGAAATGCATCACTCTTCTAAATAAACTACACACCAAAAATTTTCTTTAGATTGAATCTTTCAGGAGTAATTTAGCAGACTTGAAGCTTTAGTGAAAAATACATGAAATACAGAGTGAATAAAGTGTTTTTACTCCAGCCTCCGGAAAATATCTAGTTATACAAATATATATATGGCTAAACTCTGAAACCCACAGTAGGAAGTATCATAATTGGATTTATTATAGTAAGCTATTGATGTTTTTGATAGGAAAGAAGAGAGGGAGGGGGGAGATATGAACCTTGGAATACATCCTTTGCAATTTGAGATATAAAAATTTCATGAATTTACATTAATGTACTTAATATTTTAATATCAAATGTTGCTTCTTTTATCTTGCTGTCTTATCGAAACAGGTGAAGAAAAGTTAAGCCTATATATGAAATGGTTCATTCATAGTGATAACAAGTTTGAATTCTAACTTAGCCAATGAAGGGTTATTGTTCTATATTTTATTGCTTTTGTTATTTCTTTAGTAATCATCTTTGCAGTCTGTCTAAACAATTCTCTGAGCACTGACATTTGCAATAATGTGTTTACATCACAGACTTAGGCTCTGTCATTTGATGTAACAAGAGACTGTATTTTGCAGCTCCCAGACACTCTGTATACCTCACTTCCTCCTTGGCAGGAGAGTAGAATCAGTTTTTCATCTGTCTTCTTTAATTACTTTTATAGGCATTAACAACATTTTACTAAAAATCTGTGAAGGGGTGAAAGATTAATTAGGTTCAATGGGGTTAAGAAGTATCATATTCTTTTTCTCAGGTGAAGGTCTATTTGATAACTACTTCATTTGCCATAAAGCTAAAAAATGTACTATTTAATTTTCATCCTATCAGTTCTTGGTCTCTTTAAAAACTGAAGCAGGGCACGAAATTAACAATCCATAGTTACAATGCATTCTGACTCTGCCATGGAATTTTGAAGCTTGGGGGCACCTGGGTGGCTCAATGGTTTAAGCCTCTGCCTTTGGCTCAGGTCATGATCTCAGGGTCCTGGGATCGAGCCCCACATTGGGCTCTCTGCTCAGCGGGGAGCCTGCTTTTCCCCCACCCCCTGCCTGCTTGTGATCTCTGTCTGTCAAATAAATATTTAAAAAAAAAAAAAAAGAATTTTGAAGCTTGAAGGGAACTTGTGTTCTCTTATGCATGCAAATGCCCTACGCCACTATAGAATGTGTTCTCCACACATGGCAGGGGTTGTGACATCCCACCCAGATCCCCAGTTCAGTAGTCCATTCCTCCCTACAGGTGCTCCCATCAGTCTTCTCCAATGGACTGCCCTTGAGTGATTGGAGTCTTCTTACCTAGAGATGCCTAGGAGATAGACCACCATACTTACCCTCCACCCAGGGTCCATAGTTAACGACTAACTGATAGAAAGGGGAGTTACAAAAGCCTGCTCCCTTGCCTCAAGGTGGGACTGACTCTGGTATGATTCATGTTCCAGAGCTCCCCATGTGATCAGGCTAATTTCACTAGAAACCATACCCTTGGTAGCTTATTCCCCTACCCGATCCTTATTCCCTCACTCCCTTCCCTTCCTGGTTTTTCCCAAAAGCCCAACCTTAATAAACCCCCTGCACAGCAATCTCCACCTCAAGTTCTGCTTCTAGGGAACCCAAACTAAGCTTCCACAGGAGCAGACACCGATGAAAAGACAACATACATGGTCTTCCAGTTTTTGCAGATTATCAACAATATCCCAAGCCATTATAAAAGTCCCTGTCCACAGTGCTTGACAAGCACAAGCTGGTGGTGGGAGTCACATGCCAGTTACATAACTGTGTGAAGGGAAGTTCCTGAGATCTACAAACTCATCTCATTGACAGAAGTCACTAGTTGAATCCTACTCCGGGGAAGACTGCAGTTACAAGGGCTGCCCTTCTTGGCAGGTGTCAGGCGGTGCCCTACACGGCAATGCTCCACACTTTGGAAGAACAAAAGAAGTCTGGGGCTGGCAGGAAAAAAAAAAAAAAAAAAGGACAAGCTGAGTATCAAACTACAAACAACTATTTGAAACCTCCTGGCTAGAGGTAGTTGTGTTTGTGCCATAGCTTTTGGGTTGAGTCTTGTAATGAAAGGATGGATCACCACTTAGTCTATGCTGTCAGTAGTAAAAGCTATCAAAACTAAGCCTGAATGGGCCTCACTGTCGCCCTGTAAATCTACCATGGACAGCTTAACGAGGGAGGGACATTATCTTTTCTCACACTCCAATTTTACTCATGTAAGAAATGTGGCCCATATTGGCAATTAACTTGAGAGATTAATTAAATTCAATAGCAAGTTCAGTTTCTTCCATGGTGCATTCTGATATCATGTGAACTGTGGGCATTTAGCACATGTTAAATAATAATTATTAAAATAATCGAACTAATTTAGACTTTTTTCTTACAGAAAACTGGCAGCTAACCTCCTCAATAAATGAATTCCACAATGTGACACAGCCACTCAGCATTCCACATAGTCTTATTCTAAACTCTGCTTTATTGCTCTTAAAATTCCCAATACTACACAATAAGTGCATTTCTTTCCTCATCAGTTTCACTCACTAATGGTATTCACTATATTTTATTGGGTCCTTCTGAAGAATGAGGAGGCAGGGGCATCTGCGTGGCACAGTCAGTTGAACGTACGACTCTTGGTTTCAGCTCAGGTCATGATCTCAGGGTCCTGAGATTGAGCCCCAAGTTGGGCTCCACGGTGGGTGTGATGTCTGTTTGAGATTCTCTCTCCCTCTCCTTCTGCCCCTCTCCCCTCAAATAAATAAAGAAATCTTAAAAAAAAAAAAAAAAAAAAAAAAAAAGGAAAAGGAGAAAGCCTTAGCCTTCACTGAGTGTCAGAAGACTATAATGGCAGGTGCTCTGGTTCTTTTAGGTGTTTTCAGTCATCTTTAGCTCTTATTTTTGTACTTTTGTCCCTCTGTAATGCTAAAGTACTTTCCTCCACTATCATATGTAAAATCTGCCTTTTTTTTTTTTTTTTTTTTTTTTTTTAAGATGTGCCAATGTCTTGATCTTGGACTTCCCAGCCTCCAGAACTGTGAAAAATAAATTTCTGTTGTTTAAGCTCACGCAGTCTGTGGTATTTTTGTTACACCGGCCCAAAGAGACTAAGATAATTATAATGCATTTCTACACATGATGACAAAAAAGAGTAAATGATAAAGAAATATTTGAATTTATTGATGGGGTGATCTTAAACTTGCATCGAGCTGAAAAAAATTCATTCCAATCATCCAATATTTGTTCATATTTTTCACTCAGGCTATTATTTCAGGCAAATTAACAATCATAACGGCTAATATTATTAAGACTTTACAAAGTGCTTTACATGCTTTCAAGCATTTCATTCAGGAAGTCTATGCAGTAAGTACTAAGATCACCCGATTTTTCAGATGAAGAAACTAAAATTTAGGGAGGTTAAGTATCACGCATAGCCACTTAGCATCTGCTGCTTGGTCAATCTGGACCAAACAACAAAGGGGAGTTAAGCTTGACATTCTGCTCTAATAACCAAGGAAGACACTGCAAATACCTGCACAGTACTGTACCCTAAGACCACAACCTTGACTTCAGGACTGTCAGTATTGAGTTGGCTAATCATGTAAGAGGCATAGCTGAAGTTCTTTCTGATATTTCTTATATCACCAGTTTAACTGCATTCAAAATAAGTTATTTGGTTCCAAGATGCATTTGAATATTTCTCATTGTAGCAAAATTATGTAGGGAGGAAGAGACGATATAGGAAATGGACAGTCCTACGTTTTACAGAAAGTAAAAGCATAAAAATATAATCCATACAATTCCATTGAATTCTCAGTATATACAGGAGTCACAGCATAATGACACATTATTGGAAAGATAAAATAATTGTGACTCACATTCTCTAATATGAAAAGTTTCTTTTTTTTTTTTTTTTTTTGAGGTAATCTTCTAATGCTTCCTTCCTGTCCACAAGGTGGAAACCTTGAAGTAATTGCACTGGCTTATTTATCAGTTCTCAGATTTACATTATAGTAGGTTTCTTGTATAAGCTTAGAAATATTTCTAAATTCTTAACAAATGTGGTTATAGAATCCCAGAAAATTGATCCTGAAGAGGTTCCTATTTACGACAATGTATAGAATATTTCATCATAAGAACTATGTGCAAAAGACATGAATTCCAAGGATTTACAACTTTCAGTATCAAAGAGTTTACCTTTTATTTTTAACTTCCTCATGTTGCATGGAAATTAATCTAAAATGCCTTCTTAGGCAGAAATTTGTCCTAATAATTAAACTGTTGTTGATGAATCCAGATCACAAATATGAGCTCAATTACTGAATTCCTCAGAACACCCAAAGGGGGTTAAATATGATCATAAGTACACCCAATGTCCTTAAGCTAGCATGTATCTTCTTTCTTCTATTTTTACAGATTTTGTAATAGTGATCGTCTAACCAAAGTTCACAAACTCAGATATTTTTAAGAGAATCAATTTCCAGATGCTCAACTTCTTTCCTAAAATTGATCTGAGAATGCACTTGTAAGTCAAGGAGTCACGGGGATGACAATTTCTATTTAAAGACCCTGCCTTTTTCATTTGCAAGCCATTGTCAATGAATATACAGCTCCTGAGGAAAAGTCCCATGAGCACAAAGCAAAAAGGGAATCGATAAGAAATACCAACAATGGAGGTGCCTTATTTCTCCCAGGGGCAAATTATTGCAACCCTCTCACCATATCTAGCAATCCATTGTAGACTGAGGATCCAGAATTGAAAGGATAAGTCATCCAGAGACCCATGAGAAAGTTTATTTGAACGCAAAAAAATCAACCAAGCAGAAAATAAAACTGACCTAGACAATTCAGGAAATAAGTCTTCCAAAGTACGTTATATGGTAGACATTTTCCATAAACTTGAGCTAAACCTGCAGTTCCAAGGTTTTGATGAAATATATTTAAAACATGTGATAAGATAAAGCATTTTGTTCAAAACAAACAAAAAATCTGCAGGGTTGTACTGAACCTTGGACTATTTCTAGTTTCCCAACTCTGAGCATATCAGTTCAACATGGTGCCTCTAAGAGAAAAACCGCCAAGTACAATTCATGGGCACTTGAGAAGCTTTGGGGAGCCTTTTGTATACTTTCCAGAAACAGAGAAAGTGAATATCTCATGCAACTGATTAGCAAACCCTTTTGCAAGTCAGTTTTTTCCTTACAACAAAATTAAGGGGAACTAGGAACTAATTGAGTTGTCAAAGGATGAATCACAAAAAAAGTAACTTGATGGTGATGGGAAATTATTATGTGATGTTTTGGCATAAAACTGGAGAGTTTAGAAAATTCAATAACATAAAAATCTCTCCAACTCATCTACTTATTATGTGAGAAAAATTTCTCAATATTTACATCTAAAAAAACCAAAAACTGGATTTGTACTAGATCCTGGCTCATTCCTAAAATAAATGATACAAAAACCATTTTGAAAAAAGCAACCTTGTCCATCTTACATAAAGACCCAATAAGTTTACTTATTATATTTTATAATGCTCAGTGTTTCTTACATATTTGTGGTTTTGATCTGTACCAATCACAATAGTAATAACTCAATTCAGATGTAACTTCGGAACTTAGAAGATGATGGATTCAGGAATTTCTTCTTTTTTTTTTTTTTTCTTTTTTAGGTTTTGGGACTATCAGATGATCAAGAAAAGCTTTTAAGCATTTTACATTGATAACATTCTGTGAGGCAGGCAAATGAAAAAATGAATTAGAAAAGAAGGAGGGGCGCCTGGGTGGCTCAGTGGATTAAGCCGCTGCCTTCAGCTCAGGTCATGCTCTCAGGGTCCTGAGATCGAGCCCCGCATCGGGCTCTCTGCCCAACAGGGAGCCTGCTTCCTCCTCTCTCTCTCTGCCTGCCTCTCTGCCTACTTGTGATCTATCTGTCAAATAAATAAATAAATAAAATCTTTAAAAAAAAAAAAGTGGCTTCACAAATATGTGATTGAATTGAGCGCAGCAAGAAACGAAACTCAGAGCAATAAAACAAAAAGGGAGGCAAGGAACAAATATTTTGACAGAGAAGGTGGGCAGTTGCTAACAGCAGGCCTTTTCAAAGACGGCTAGGCTAACTGTTACCACTAATTCACAACAGGATGAGACACGAATAATTTTTCATTGGAGAACAAGATGCCTACTGTTCAACACAGTTCTTGTCCCAATAGCAGTCTCAGTCTGATTTCTGTCGTGGTTTTCTCTCTGACACAGGAAATGTCCAAGAGAACAAGGGGGCAAAGTATTTCTTAAGGTCTAATGATCTTTATTCAAGCCCGTTGACCTCTCTATGCAACTCCATTTTTCTTATCTGTAAAGGAGAAATTTGCTCTAAAGCAATGATTCTAGCAGGTTCAGGAAAGGAGGCAAGGAGGGCAGATGAGAAGGGCCAGGTACCAAGGGGTGAATTTTTTTTCCACAACGTAATACCCACTCCCAGCATGAGCTTCCAGATCCTGACTCACTCAAGCCACATGGCTACATCCACACCCCAACCAACACCGAGAATTCCTGAAGTGGGGATTTGTGTTCTCTCCTTCCAAGGGGACCAAAGGCTGAAAACCCAGGGCCTAATCTCTAAGGTCCATTCCACCAATGAGATTCCATGACTCTTTAATTATGACTAAAAAATTTAATGGTATTTGCTTATTTCCCTTCCCTTATATCCTTTGTTTCTGGCAAGCATCACTGTTTACTCCTTGCCACCCAGGAGAGGATAAGATGCAGGAGGTTGGGGGTGGGGGTGGGGAGAATAGTGAAATAAAAAATGTAGGTAGAAATATAATTTCCACAGCCCAGAGGCTTAAGAGCTACATTAATCTGTAGTCCTAGGCTTTTACAACTTCGCAACTCTGCCAGTTTAAAAAAAAAAAATTATGGGGAATTGTAAGTAATCCTTTTCCCCCTTATCTTGAAGCTTGTTAAAGGGTATTTGTAAAAAGAAGGTACAAAGGATAAGGTTGCCAGATAAGGTGTTTCTTCTAAATCAAAGGAGCTCCCAGATGAAATGGGGCCTGACTTGACGGCCAGCTGTCAGAGAGGAACTTAATTTAGCAGTAAAAATGGAAAAAGTATGTCAGACTAAGTGCTTGATCAAGGATCTACAAATATGTCAATAAAATGGCCTTGATGTCCGTTAAAGCAGACAACCCCAGGTCAAGAAAGACCAGGCTGGAAATAAATTAAGAAAACATCCCGCAGACTCAAGGGGTGCAAAAAAAAAAATCCTTTTTTATCCCTCCTGCTCACCTTTCTCCACGTAACTTTCAGGAGTTCTTGAGTTCTGGAGGTTTTACAACCATGATGGTGGGCTGGTGAAGATGTCTGCGTTCCTGGATTGAGTGACTTCTTCTCATGGCTCTGAAGCCCAGAGTCACCCCTGTGTAAAAAAAATATCTCTTCTATCTTTGGATTCCGCTTGATCTCTTTTTATCTAATTAATCACATCTCAGGAACCAGGAAGTAATTACATTAAGAACTTGGAGGCATGCCTTCAGGAATGTCACTACGCTTTCTGTTTGTTCACTTTAAAGCAAACCAGCACTCTGGAACTTGACTCTAGCAATTTTGTGCTTTCAGCTGAACACAATGCAATGGTTCTATTCCTGGCTGTTAGAATAAGGAAGCAGGGAAAGGGCATAAACGAATATGGTTTAATCCCAGCTTCCTCCCCTTTGTATTCTACTGTAAAATGGTGACTTTGGGTCCCTGGCTTTGAATATGGAGCATAGAGACCACTGACAAATGTTTACTTGAGGGTCAAGTGGGATGAAAAGCAGGAAAAGAGGTCAGAACTTTCCGGAGGAATAGCATTAGTCAAAGCACCGAAGAACGATACAAATCTTCAAAGGGACTTTTTTCCTTTTTAAAAAAATTTGGTCAATCTAGTGAGTGTTGAAGACTATTCACTAAGCCGTTCGAAGACAACCATTCTGAGATTTCTCCTCCACTCATCCATTCTCCCAGGCTCCGGTGAACATCTGCCATGTGCCAGGCCTCTTCCAAACAGAAGGAAGCAGGTCCAAAGAAGACGTGCTCTCATAAAAGGGTATAAATACATTTAGGAAATTCTCTGAAAGCTGATAAGCCTCCTGATTTCCTAGGCAAGGCCTCTTATCATATTAACCACCATTTAAGAAGCAGGTGCGTGGAATAAAGCCAGAGGGATGAGAAGTGGAGGAAAAGGGAAGATGATGAATGATTAATGGGAATCTGGTGATTAATGGAACATAGATTTAAAAAAATAATAATAAAGAGTTTATCCCTAGGGTAGAAAACAAGGGAACAACAAAAATTCAAACCAAATTGCCAAAACAGTAAAGCGCGTGCATAGAATGAAGAAACAGAATAGCACCAAGAAATGCTCATTTCAGCATAAGCATTGTTGGAAAGACACAAGCGATTTGGGATCTCACCATTTAGGAGCTATTTGTTTAAACAAAAATACATTTATGTTGCCTGATTTCCTCAAAGTTACTTACTGATGATGGGCCATTTATGGATAAGAGCCTGAAACTATCCAGGTAGGCGGAAACCAGACTTTGTGTCTGTTCAGCACTCCTTTCTGTAAGAAATCTGACTTACAGCATCTGGGTACACAAGAACCCACAGTCGGAGGGTTCCATCACCAACAAAACGAGCACCTGGCTTTTCACAGCAACCACAGAGCACAGACGTGGCTGCCCAGAGGAGTACTCTGTGTATGAATTATCTGTGTGTGCACAAACTAAAGGCAAATTCATAGGAGGAACCCAAGCAATTTATAAACACGATCTGTTCTGCAAGCTTGTACACTAATAGGAATACAGAAGCAAATTACAAGGATGTAGACGCCGGGTTTTCCCACAAAAGCTGACCTGTACACGTGCAAGGGCAAAATATTACAAAAACAATCCTACTGCAATACAAGTAATGAGAACACTGAAAATAATAATGTGTGTGTGTGCCTTAATTATTCTGAACATCCGTTGAAGGGAAACAAGTTTAATTAGAAGATGGGATGATGAAAACAGTTATGGAGATTGTTAAGGGAATTTCTAGATACATTCAAGAATGATGAAAGCTGGCAACACAAATTTTGAAAAACTTAGGCTGTATTTCCCAGGACATTTTTGTTTGTTCCCTTTGTATGAATCAGGGGTATCATTCAGACAACTTGTACTCTTATCAGCCATGATTAGGGACGCAGCTGAGCCCACATTAGACTCCCTCAAGACAGGGTCCTGGATTCATTCAATTGTGTCATTTTGGTATTTAATACACTCCCCAGATGCTTAGGAAATGAATGAACGAATGAATGAATGAACGAACGAACAAATGATTTGCTGAAATAACATTGTGAAGAATTTTGTAATGGAAGAACATTATCTTTTACAATAAAGGCATTGGTTTAGCCTATAATATGTCTCAGAATTATAAGAAATAATCAGCGGATACTGAAAAGGAACGCCTGTCTCCTGCAGAAATGGATGAACAAGAAAAGAATTGTTACAAAATACTGGGAGGGATGGTAACAAAAGAACATTTCAAATGGCAGTTGACCAAAAAGGAAAAAAGAAGGTGGTGGGGTGGGGGTGGGGAGCAAATAGCAACAGCCCTACTGAAATTCATTCCACTGAGATAAGGTAAAATAATCTTTGTACTATTCTTCCTTTTGCTGCTGAACCATATTGGCAACACTGAAAATAAATTCTACATCATAGTGTGTCTAGTTTAATTACCTCTTTATATTTTTTTTTGGCATGGGGCCAGGGGTGGGGTGATTGAGTATCTGTCTCATGTACAGGACAAACACCTGTTCACCCTGAAACCTCTGTTGTAACTACCTCCCTTGTCGCCGGGGTTCTCATTCTCTTTCGTCGTGTCTGTCTTCAGTAGAACACAAATGGTTCAGCTCCATCGCACAGCTGATAAACTTACTTAAAGACAATAAACTGGACAGAGTGGCATTGTGATTCTAAATTAGACAGACCAGCAGTCATCTTCACTGTAATGGAATAAATAAAGCATGAACAATTACATTAAATGACAATTTCTGATTTGAAGTTTGGTTTTCCTGTTTTTACCTAGCAGAAAAATTAGCCCGTCCTGGCCTTCTGTACGAGGAAACTGCCTTGGAAGAGATCTATGCACTTACTTTTTAATCTATAAAACATCTGATCTATAAGCTGTAATGCACCCACATCTACCTCATAATTAGCTCCTTGTGTATTGTTTGTGTAGAATATAGAATATGTTATATACTGCAGAGTAGTTCAAACAGCTGAGATTGGTTATAAAGAACTTTCATTAGTTGGACTTAAAACTATTTTGGTAAGTCCCCAATATAAAAAGCTTCAGTCTTGTTTTTCTTTTCTTTTTTTCTTTTTATTCCTTTGAACATTACAAGGTACTATTCTGTGTGTGGTAGGGACATGCAGAAGGTGGGAGGGAGGAAAGAATGAGCAAGCCAATAGTACATTTTCAAAGTAAGACCAATCAATAAGTATATTTTGAGTCTCTTCAACATATTGACTAGGAAGTCTAATAGATGACCGTGTGTGGGAACAGAAACTGCTGTTTTAGCAGGAGATTCCAAAAATTTAGTGTCTTGTATGTCCTTTCACGCTCATATTCTGGATGGTATGATGTCATGCAGCACATTTAACTCTCTATACTTTGGTGCCCTGGTGCAAAAGGAGATTCTTTTCTCTATAGCTTTAAACATTGTCCAGGACCTGGCTGCCAGGAACGTCTCTCACATTCCTATTCAGAGCTTTCTGAGAAAAGCTGTCATTTCTTGTTCTATTCAAGCCCAGCTGCCTAGTCCCCAGGCACCAGAGTAAAAGGAACGTCTAAGATAACATCTTCATTTATTCATAGGATTTTCATCTTGGACAATCTTACAAAAGCCAATCATAAATTGGGGGGGAAATGGGATAATATGACATATATTATAAAAAAAATTTATGATGCAAACAGAACATGAGAGATACTGCAGCACACAAGGGTTTTATCCTTGTCACAAAGTGTCTTTGCACATGACCTACACAGAGTCAGTCTTACAAATCTGTTTCTGAGGAGGAAAAAGGAGGGAGAAAAACTAAACTCCAAAGCACTCACTTTTACAAAAATAGAGATAATCCTAAGCCTTTTTTATATGAAGTTCAACCCTGTTTCCCTAAAAGAAAACCTAATCAAACAATAGACAAGCAAACTCTAAATACTTTCTTCCACTCAACTGTAGAAAACAGATACACTGAGGTCTCTAAAGGGGCCTAGCTAAGACTTCTACTAAGCTTTAAATTCTCTGGTAAGGTTGAGTTTCATTTCTGGCAGGAATAGCTTCTGTCTGGCTTTTCTTTTACTTTTTTTGTTTTAAAGATTTTATTTATTTATTTGACAGAGAGATCACAAGCAGGCAGAGAGGCAGGCAGAGAGAGAGGAGGAAGCAGGTTCCCCTAGAGAGCAGAGAGCCCGATGCGGGGCTCGATCCCAGGACTCTGAGATCATGACCTGAGCCGAAGGCAGCAGCTTAACCCATTGAGCCACCCAGGCGCCCCTTTCTTTTACTTTTTAAGGAAAAAAAATCTATATAATTATGGGTTTATATAATTACATATGTGGAAAGAAGTATGGATGAAGAAAGAAAAACAGATCACCAAGAAACTTGTTATCACTAAACATATAATGCTGGAATATTCTAGCAATTCTGACTGAATGTAAACCATAACAAAACTATAATTTAAATCAAATTATCAAAACATTTCAAAAGAGAACAAATTTTATGGTTTTAAAAATGTATCTTGAAAACAAAATGTGATTATTGCTATTAACAAAATGCTAGAAAACAAATACACTAGACCATTGTTTGTTAGGAATCACGATAGTTTCTCAACAAACAATCTTTACAGAGCAACTCAGAGTAATGTGCAAAAAGACAGCTTTTCTTCTTTGAGCCCTAACCATCCTGTATGCTATTATTTTTTTCAAGACAAAGGTCATAAAAGCTATAACCATTATGTTTTAAGCATCAGCTTGCCTATATTTAGCAATGGTCAATACAAAATACCCCTTCTTCACCTTCTCTCTACCCTTTATTTCCTAATCAAACATTATTTTCCAACTCTACAGAGCTTGGTCACCTTAAACAAGAAAATAACCAACATAATCCTCCATACAAAATCTAAAAACATTTCTTTCACAGAAGAGATATCTGAAGATCAAGACAGGGATAAGGATTTATTAGGCCAAACCACATAGGACCTATATATCATGAGCTCCAGGACCAAGCTTATTAAATGATTTCACTGGTCACAAAACTGAATGTAAAAGGGGAAACATTTCACTGACTGTGGTCAAATATGATCGTTGCTGCTATAGATTAAAGGCCCCAGAAGTACCCTTAGTTAGGTCAGTGACCAAATGTCACTCCATATGATTTTGTTCTTCATCAGCAATGTCTTCACCATATTAGATGTGTGAAAATCTAGCCTGAGCCCTGCTATGAATTTTGGTTTGGTTTTCCCTTTTGAACAGACAAGCACTTCTGACATGGAAGTCTTTCCTTTCTTCCTTGTCAACAAAGTACTAACAGAATTCAGAAGAATTCAGATTTATAGATCACACATGGAAATAACAGCATGTATTCTCAATATTAGATCAAGCATGAAATTATCCAGGAAATACACAGTGAATGTATGTATCGTCCAAATGTTGACTCTCCTACTTTCGGTCTACCAAGAGATGGAAAAAAGTAAGAAACAGAAGTTAAGCTCAAACTACTCATATGCTGCTAGCTAATATATCTGGAGGCTATCTTCAGTGGGAAAAGATTGCAATAAATAGGAAAAGATATGGTGAGTATATACAGCTTCTGTTTCTGTACTGTCAGCCCCCAAGTTTTATTTTCCAAATAGTCAAGGACTGCAGCTCTGAAAAGGATTATTCTTTCCAAACTCAGAAAGTAACAATAGAAAGTTAAGTAACTGTTCAATAAATAAAAGTATATGTTGATATTTACTGTATTATATATTATTTACATTTTTAAAAGATTTATTTATTTCAGAGAGAGAGTCAGGGGAGGGGCAGAAGGAGAGAATCTTCAAGCAGACTTCCTGCTGAGCACAAAGGCCCACTTGGGGTTCAATCTCATGACCCATAAGATCATGACCTCAATGGAAACCAAGAGTCAGACACTTAACCCACTGAGCCACCCAAGCACCCCTACATTTTGTATGTTACAAAACAAAATTTCATTGATACATACTCCTGAAAGTTAAAATCTTGGTTACCTCTGGGTGATAAAATCAGAAGTCATTTTTATTTTTACCTCTATACTTCTGTAAATTTTCTGCTGTTCTGCATCAAGCATGGCATGATTTTATACTTGGGGGGAAGAAAGGGACATTCTCCCACCACCATACCCACATCAAGAAGAAGAACGGAGGAGGAGGAAAAAAGAAGAAGATGATTTTAAAAGAGACTGCTTTGTACTCTCCCTCTCATCTCTGCTTCCCTCAGCAGAAGCCATGAGTGTTTCAGAGGCATGGCTCTGAGTCCTGTCACCAATACTGCCCAGGGCCCCACTGATTCTTGCTAAACCCTGGTTTTCCCTTCCTTAGAATGAGATCGGTGGTAGTATTTACCAAGTCCAGATAAGATAATGCATGTGAAGTTCTTAGCACAGGGCATAGCTTAAAGAGGGGACCCAACAGTGTTGGCTGTACTTTATTTTCATCAGTCTGGCCTGATCTTGGAAATCTTTTTTTTTTTAATTGAAGTATAATTAACATACAGTGTTATATTAGGTCCAATGTACAATATTAAGATTCTACAGTTCTATACATTGCTCTGTGCTCCTCATGATAACTGAACCCTAAATCCCCTTCACCTGTTTCACCCATCCCCCCACTCAGCTCCCCTCTGGGAGCCACCAGTTTGTGCTCTGTATTTAAGAGCCCATGTTCGGATATTTTTTCCATTTGTATCTTTTTTTTCTCTGTTTGTTTTGTTTCTTAAATTCCACATATGAGTGAGATCATACGATATTTGTCTTTCTCTGACTGACTTATTTCACTTAGCATTACACTGATCTAGGAAATCTTAAGACTTACAAAATAGTGTATGACTTACAATGTGCTTTAACAATCAGTAATTTACTCTATAAATTGAACAAAAAAGGCAGGGCTGGAATTCAAGCTTCACCCTCTCCACACCCATATCTGATAACCAAACACCACTTTTGAGTTGGACTCATTAGCTAGTTGCAGCTAGTTAGTCTTATAATAGGATGCTGACAAAGAGGAAGTCATGGTCAACTAAAGTCAGAGGACTATCCTGGCAGCACTCCAAAACAAAATCCCAATATAAGGGATCAAACCAGATCCAAGATGGTGGACCAAACCCAGGCCCAAGATGGCAGAGAAAGTAGGCTGGAACCCCCTGACCAAATAAGGGAGAAAAAGCAGAACGCCTGGCTTCCAAGAAATCCCACCCCAAGTAATGAATATTCCCCCCTCTTGTCAACAACTGTCAATACAAGATACAAACCCAAACTCTAGTGTGCACAGCTCTCTTGCTCACTCTCTCACTCTCTCAAGAGTGTACTTCTGCTTTAATAAACTTTCCTGATTGTCTGCTCATCTGCTGTATTGTGTCTGCCCTTGAATTAGTTCTCATGACAAGACCAAGAGCCTCTCGTGACATCTTTGGGATGGGCTGGCTGGAGACCTCAGGGCCCAAGGTCTCCCCAGTCTGCCAGGCAACAGACTGATCCAGTGGCATCCTGAAGCTACCTCTAGGCTTACAGGAGCCTATTGTTCAAGTTCAAGAATTTTGCAAGCTAGTTGTTAAACAGAGCCATGATTAAACATTACATAATGGAACTATGTAAATTATAATATAAAACTTACAATTAAATAAATTATATTTTTAAAGATTTTATTTAAAATTTTTTTTTAATTTTTATTTATTTATTTGACAGAGAGAGAGATCACAAGTAGACAGAGAGGCAGGCAGAGAGAAGGGAGAAGCAAGCCCCCCGCTGAGCAGAGAGCCCGATGCAGGGCTCGATCCCAGGATCCCGAGACCATGACCCGAGCTGAAGGCAGAGGCTTAACCCACTGAGCCACCCAGGCACCCCAAAAGATTTTATTTTTAAAGGAATCTCTGCACCCAATGTGGGACTCAAACTCACAACCCTGAAATCAGGAGTCGCACTGACTGAGCCAGTCAGATGCCCCTAAAAAAAATATTTTTTAAAGGCAATAAATACACAAAGCTCATCCCTTCCTAATTATTTTACTGTCATCTCTACTCTTCAGGTCATCGACACCTGTCATATCTGTACGGTGGAAATGCTGGCTAATGGAGCGCTGCTGGACATCTCTTCCCAATTCGCTTTCGGTAAAGTCACATTGGTAGTTTGATATCAGCCAAACAGGCAAATGCCACAAATCACAGCTGGATATTCCTTTGTTGACTTGAGAGTGATAAAAAACATGCAGATTAAATTCAAAGTGGGCCACATTTGTAGCAGTTACATTTTGAATGGAATAAACAAAATTAATGACATATTCTTCCAGTTTTTAAAACTACCATACAGTATATATGACAGAATGGCACTTGCTCATCAACTGCAAACACAGACTATATAAGAGTTTGACAAAATCAACAGGAGTTTTGTATGAGAATTGATTGGCTATCTGGAATTTGCAATAAAAAGTAGTGATTATTTTATTATTCATAAATTATAGGCTAGATATCTTTTATGCAGTAAAACTGATAATAAACACATACATGTGCATGCGTGCACACACACACACACACACACACACACACGCACACACATTTCTTTCCTGGGGAGAAAGAACCTAAATATTTACCAGCACAACACCAGACTGACCATCATTTTAAACTACAAGGTACCTAAAAGCTCTCAGCAGAACCCCCAGGCTCATCTTCAAAGCACTGAAGTTGGGCTGTAAAAGGTTTTCGCTTCAGTTGCATCTACCCAATTGGATTATTATATTTAAATATGGTACATGGAGCGAATAGTCCCCTCTACATGATTATGAAGTGAGCACATGCCTAGAAGTTCTGCCATTATTATGGAAAATTTACTATATAGAAATTAGGGAAAGTCAAGATAACCTTCTGCAATTCATGAAAACATTGGGATACAAAGATAAGTAAACTACATCCAAGATAGCCAAGCAGAGAGAACCACCACCTAAACATGTAACATGAGAGGAATGGCACTAATGCGTACAAAGTGTTAGGAGATGGCTGGGGGAGAGTCAAGAGTTAGGATTCCCAGGTCCTGGTTAATGAATGACACCAGTGTTATTTGCCTCAAAGCAATCAAGAGAAAGGAGGAAACCCCCAGGGAAAAGGAGAAGTCTGGGCAGTACAGTGGCGTTGTTAAGAGATGGGAAGAAGGATTTTAGAATCAGACAGCCCGGGCTCAACCCCAGGTTCCTCCACTCACCAACCATGTGAACTCAGGCAAGTTACTTGGCTTCTCTAAATCTCTGTTTCTTCATCTTGGTGCAGAAGATAGTAACTCCTGACTCAAGCACTGCAGTAAGGGTCAAACGAGACAACATACATCAAGTGCTTCAGCACAGTGTCTGGTACACAAAAGTGGTCAACAAATTTTTTTCTTTTTTTTAAACATTTTATTTATTTATTTGAGAGAGAGAGAGCACAGGTGGTGGGTGGGGAGTAGAGGGGGAAGGAGAAGCAGACTCCTTGCTGAGCGGGGATCCCCACGCCCCTCCGCCCCAATGCGGGTGTTGATCCCAGGACGCTGAGATCATGACCTAAGCTGAAGGCAGACACTTAACCAACTGAGCCACCCAGGGATTCTGGTCAATAGATGTTATCCACCACTGCAATTATTGCGGTTGTCAGCCTTGAGTGTTGAAAAGGTTGTCTTTAGGTGGTCCTGTTGGGGGGAGGGTGCAGGCATTGGGTAGCGGGCATTCAAAGCAGAGCGAAGAGAATAAGCCAAAACCACAGAAGATGTGTCAGGGGCCAGTTAGAAGCCCTGAGATGCCTGAGCATTCCTGCGGTCCGAGGCCAGGCACAGCCACAGCGGCTAAGGCTGGAAGACTAGCCTAGAGTTCCTGCTGGAAGGGTTCAAATGCACACCTCTTCCTCATCCTTTTTTGAGAAAAGCAAAGCAGACTTTTTAAGATGATCTTAGCCTTTTTCTCCTGACAGGTACTGTAAATTGTGCCTCTGATATATTTGTGAAGAGCCTATAAGGGAATGATAAATCAGGCGATATTACATATATTCATCAGTACCTTAATTGTTGTTAAATACTAACAACATCTAAAATTGATCTGCACCAAGATTTACTGCTCTGACAAAAATCCACCTGGAAAAGAATACATGATAATTAAGAAGAACGACCACAGATTTGTGGCAATGTAAGGTGTATGAATAAGATTTAAACTCCTCCCTCAGGGAATAACTGGGTGATGTTTATTCTGTAGATGAACAATGTGATTATAACAATGGAAAAGATTGATGAGGTGTTTTTTTTTTTGTTTTTTGTGTTTTTTTTTGCTGTGAGAGTTTTGATTTAGCCAGCTATCTCAGATAACAGAAGGATGCCGAACCGCAGTCCAGTACCGTCCAGTACAATTCAAGAATTCTTTCTAAAGTGTAACTAACACACATCTTCAGTGACCTGGGAAAATAGACTGCAAGTCAAGTGTGCACATTAGGTAGCTATAGACTAGCATAAAAGTGACCGGGGTTGAAGAAAAGAATTTTCTAAATTAACCACAACTGAATTTAACCAAATTAGAGAGAAACTGGACAAGGAAAATCATATTCTTATCACGGATAAGGGAAAAAATTGTTCTCTTTTTGTAGTCTTTTGGATATGCAGGCTGTTTTTTCGGTCTCAGAGGTAATTTTTAGTAATGTCTCCTGTCCAGGAAATGAAGAAGCACCTGGCTTAGCTCAGTAAACACAAAAACGAGAAGCACAACAGTATTGTCTCTAAGTCTTGCAATTTGAAAGTGTAGGGGGATGTCTTGTTAGAAATAAAAAAATCTCAGGTCCCACCCTAGATCTCCTAAATCAAAATCTGCATTTTTAACAAGATTCCCAGGAATTCAGGAACCCTTTACATATTAAAGTTTAAGAAACAATGATCTAGAGGGACGGCTGGCTGGCTCGGTCAGTGGAGCATGCAGCTCTTGGTCTTGAGAGGGTTGAAGCCCCACACTGGCTGTAGAGATTATTTATAAATAAAATCTTAAAAAAAAACAAAAAAGAAGCACTGATCTAAAGAGCTAGACGTTCATTCATTCACTATAGAAACTTTCAAAATCTGTGCTGTCCAATATGATAAGCAGCCAGTAGCCAAATGTGGCTATTTAAGTTTTAATTGGTTAAAATTAAATCAAACTAAAATTGGGGGTTTGTGTGCACCAACCACATTTTAATTGCTCCATTAGCATATGTGACTAGTGTCTACCCTATGCATTTGCATCATCACAGAAGCTTCTAATAGGTGGAGCTGATTTAGGCACTTGGAACACATCACTGAAGAAAGAAGACAATTATTCTTTAACTTAGGAAGCTTAAATGGATGGAGACAGATGATACACAATAAACAAAATAAGTGATTAAAGTGTATGTTGGAACTAGAAGAACAGTCAGAACTTTAACTATGGTGGGTCTAGTGGGCTTCACGAAAGAAAAAGGTTAAGATAAAGGAGAAGTGGGCTGTTAGGCAGCAGGGAGAGTATTCCAGACAAAGGGGGAAGCTTGTGCAAAGGCCCTATGGCAAGTACATTTGGGGAGTAAGAGAACTCCTATGGCTATGGGAGGGGAGAGTGAGTAAAAGGGTAGGAGATCAGAGGGATAAGGATCTCTACAGGGGAAGGGCCTGCTTTTTTACTGGGAAGGATTTAGGCTTTTACCTGGAGTTAAATGCGGAGCACTTGCTAGGTTTTGAGCAGAGGAAAAACATGCTTTAACACCATCTCAAAGTTATTCTAGTTCAGCAGAAAATGACTATAAGCAAAAGTTATTTGTTTTAATTCAAGGTCACATTTAGGTGAAGGACACTATCCACACTGGCAAAATGGCGTTGTTGACAAGTTTGGGTAACCACCAGAAACTTGTTAATGATACACATACAGAAGTCATTAAAATTTACCACTGCAAAATTCACACACCTTTCCAGAGTCTCCATTAATATGCAGTCATAAGATCTCACAGATCTTACCACCCAGAATCTGGAGCCACACTTGTTATAAACATTTTTAGCAAATCCTGAAGAATGCAAATTAGTCATGCAAGTGCCTGAAAGGTGGAACCTGGTCTAAGTGTCTCATCCTCAAAACTTGTTGATTATGTTGTTACTAATTTACATGTATTTCTTAAAGTTGTAGAAACCTTTTTTCTTATCCTAACCCCCCAGCCCAGATAAATGCTAAAGCTTTGGAAATCAAGGTATGAGGATTTAAGTTGGTTTTTCCAGAATTCCCAGAAACAGTGACACATTCTATCAACAACTGAAAATGTTGTTATCTTGCAGGTAATCCAACTACATTTCTAAGAACTAGAGGTCACTGTAGACTGCCTACAAAATGCCATTAGCAGCCTCAAGGCCTGTGTTCACCACATCGAAGTTATATTGAAGAGGCAGACCCAATATGACCGAGAGCCATCACCTGTGATTTATTCCCTGTGGACCACCACCAACCACGATCCGGCCAGAATTCTGGCAGAAAAACACAGTAAGGTCACCTTCAGTAAATTAAATCAAATGAACAATAAATCAAGGCATGCCAGGTCACTGGGAGCTAATGGCTCAGATGCTCATGGCAAGTGAGTAAATCAAGGAGCATCATTTTTATGCATCCAGGCATAACATTTCTAAGCTACAGAATATAAGAGGAAATTTTAGCAACTAAGTGACTGCGAATTTGAGCAATGGGTGTCCAGAACTAGAGCTGCTTTAGTATTTCATTGTTTATTAAATATAGACTTCCTTACTGAGGACTTCCTTGTTGAGGACCTCCTATGAGCAAGGACTGTGCCAAGTGCTGAAAATAGTGAAGTGTACATGCTACAGTGCCTTGTCCACATGATAGGTGAAGTTTCAGTTTCAGCCTCCTTACAGCTGCCTTTTGAAACTAGGAACCTTCCAGAATGAGGAGACCTGAAGAGGTCATTTGTGGATGGGAAGGATTTGGAGAGCCATCTAGAGAAATCAGAACAGGAGACATTATGGCAGAAGGTGAACTTTCACAGGCATAGGCACACAGGAAATTTTATATTCTCTAACTTGAGGCCAGAGCACTTGAGAGTCACTTTTGCTTCCCTCATCCACCCACAGGAGTCACCCCCCAAATGGGAAGTACTCCTCCTCATCTCACCCCCTTTCTGATATAGCAACAGCAAAAGAGCAGAGAAAACCCATTTCTAGAGGCTGGATACATCAGACACTAGAAATGAGCAGAGGAACTAATAGGCCTAAGGAATTAACTGTGGGGGGAGGGCAGAAGATCCCCTCTGTTAAGACAGGGCTAAGAGGGATGGCTTAGAATAGGGATCAGGAAATATGGCCCACAAGCCAAATATGGACTGCCTCCTATTTTTATAAATAGACTTTTCTTGGAACACAGCCACACTCCTTTGATTACATATTACCTATGGCTGCCTTTGATATAAAAAGCAGAGTTGAATAATTGCTACAGAGATTGCATGGCCTGTAAAGCCAAAAATACTTGTTCTTGGGTCTTTTATAGAAAGTCTGCTAATTCCAGGTACAGAACTGTACTGTCCAATGTAGCAGCCACCAGGCATATGCAATGAAGTGAGTCCAAACTGATATGTGCTATAAGTATAAAAACAGACTCTTTTTCTAGCTCTACCTTCCACTTTATCTATGTTTTTTACACTCCACTCCCAGATCTTTCTTTTAATAATTACCTCAAATTCACAAACTCACAAGCATGAAATTCTTGCAAGTCACTATTGCTGAATTTCAGAATGAGAAAGTATGTGTACATCAGAATTTCAGAGTAAGAAGGGTCAATGGATGGGCTATGTGGTAGGCTGTGTTTGCTGCCTAGCACCATTCTCTCTGCTATAGCAGGGCTCTAAGCAAACTCCACAAGGGAGATACTCTCTGAAGTCTCATGATCTACACTAAAAATTCATGTCTATCAAATGATTTTCAACAAGAGCACCAAGTCTCCTCAATAAATGGTGCTGTGACAACTGGATTCCTACTCACACCATACATAAACTTTTATTCAAAATGAATCAATGATCTAAACAGGAGCTAAAATGATAAAACTCTTAGAAGAAAACATAAGGGTAATGACCCTTATATTTGGCAAAGGATCCTTATATATGACACCAAAGTATGAGCAACAAAGAAAAAATAGATAAATCAGATTTCATCAAAATTAAAAACTTTGGGGGCGCCTGGATGGCTCAGGAGGTTAAGCCTCTGCCTTCGGCTCAGGTCATGATCTCAGGGTCCTGGGATTGAGCCCCACATCGGGTTCTCTGCTCAGCGGGGAGCCTGCTTCCCCCCTTTCTCTGCCTGCCTCTCTGCCTACTTGTGATCTCTCTGTCAAATAAATAAATTATTTTAAAATTAAAAACTTTGTGCATCAAAGGACCTTATCAAGAAAGTGAAAAGACAACCTATAGAATAGGAGAATATATTTGCTAATCATATATCTGATGAGGGACTAGTATTCAGAGTATATAAAGAATTCTTATAACTTGACAACAAAAAGACAAAAAAAAAAAAAAAATCTCCTGCAGAGGAGATATAAAAATGGCCAACAAACACATAAAAAAGGTGTCAATATCATTAGTCATTAGGGAAATGCAAATCAAAACTACAATGAGGTACTGATTCACACCAATTAGGATGGCTATAATTTTAATGGAAAATAACTAACAATGGCAAGAATGCAGAAAAATTAGAATTCTCACACATTGCTGGAGGGAAAATAAAATGGTTTAGTGGAACATAGTTTAATGGTTTCTTAAAAAGTTGTGTTTGACCCAGAAATTCCACTCCTAGGAATGTACCCAAGAGAACTGAAAGCAGGGACTCAAACAGATATGTGTATATGCATGTTCATAGCAGCACTATTCACGATAGCCAAAGGTAGAAATGGCCTAATGAATCAAAACCATTTAAAAAAAAAAAAAAAGTGGTGCTTGGGTGGTACAGTCAATTAAGCACCCAACTCATTGTTTCAGCTCAGGTCATAATCTCTTTTTGAAGTAATACATTTTTTTTTTAAAGATTTTATTTATTTATTTATTTGACAGAGATCACAATTAGGTGGAGAGGCAGGCAGACAGAGAGAGAGAGGAGGAAGCAGGCTCCCCGCCGAGCAGAGAGCCCGATATGGGGCTCGATCCCAGAACTCTGGGATCATGACCTGAGCTGAAGGCAGAGGCTTTAACCCACTGAGCCATCCAGGCGCCCCTGAAGTAATACATTTTTATTCTCTCCATGATGGTTATGACTTTTTAAAATTAAAAATACACTTTTTGTTACCTAACAACTTCTACTCCTCACTTTCCCACCAAAAAAAAGTAATAAAATTGACATAAGACTTTGTAAACCACTCAAAATCTACCCTATATATATTACACTTGTGCTCAAGTTAGAATCAGTTTCTGTCACTTATAATCAAATAGCTTTAAATGATACAGTACCTTAGGAAGTTGGGTCAGGAAACTTGAGCTCTAATTGTAAATCTGCAACTAATTAGCTGTTAATCCTGGGATAAACTATTTAAACTAGCTGGGCATGAGTTTTCTCATCTGCAGATTGAAGGGATTAGACTAAATTCCTCATAAGAGGTTAAAATTCCATAAATGATCCAAAATAACTAACAATTTCTATCTTCTTTCTCAATATTGTCCAAGAAGAGATCACAAACAGTCGTGGTTTGATATCTTTGATATCTTGATATCTTAATAAAAATTAAATTTGCAAGGTAGGTTCTGTTTTTGCTCCAGCTAGTTCTTCCACCTCATTCCTGTGGCTCCTCAATAACGTTTCGTATGAACATCTCCATAGATGGAAGCCCTCCAAGGTCTTCCGTGTGACTTTTAATCCCACCACCATGGAAAGGCAAATCAAATGAAATGGTCAGAGACAAAGCTCAAAACTTTTGCATCTACATTTCACAACTAAATGTTCAGATTGTGCCACAAAGCCTGATACAAGTTCCTCTTGTGATTCAAGGGGTTGGTGGTGGTAGTGGAGGGGTTATCTGCCTGAAGAAAATTTAGCTTTCTAACTTGACTAGGTAGATTTGTGCAAATAGCCTTTCCTTTCTAAAAACAACAATGAGGGGCGCCTGGGTGGCTCAGTGGGTTAAAGCCTCTGCCTTCGGCTCAGGTCATGATTCCAGGGTCCTGGGATTGAGCCCTACATCGGGCTCTCTGCTCAGCAGGGAGCCTGCTTCCTTCCTCTCTCTCTGCCTCTCTGCCTACTGTGATCTCTGTCTGTCAAATAAATAAATAAATAAAATCTTTAAAAACAACAATGATGGTTTCTATCTGTTGTCTTATAGAGATGTTTTAAAGTCATTGAGGATGACAAAGAAAAAAACAAAAAACGTTTTTTAATGTTTCATCCAAAAGCTACAAAGCCTTAGGTTGGGGAAGTTTGAGAAGTTTATTAGGTCAATCTAGGCTCTAATATGCTCAGATTATTGATTTAAACCTGTAAGCACAATAAATCACACTGGTCACAGAGTGAGAACACAGATCAATTATCTGAGAGCTTTGGGCTTTCTCACGGGCTTGCCATTATAAAAGCATTGTCTTGGTGCTACCTCAAAACCTTTTTTATATACAAAACGTTGGCCATTCAGAAAAGTGCTATTAGATTGTGGTGGTTATAGATTGGCTCTGTGTCAAAACACCTGGATTCTAGTGTAAGACCTATCCAAGGAATGTTGCTCTGCCTTGTTATGCCTTGGTTTCCTCATCTGTAAGTCAGGGAAAATAATGTTTGCCAACATCTGGATGTATACCACTGGGAGTACAACAAGTGACACTGGATTATACAGAAGTGGTTTTCTTTTTATCTTAGTAATTATGTGTCTAATTTCAAGCATATTTAAAAATATATAACTAGCATATCAAGCTAACTAACATAATTGCTTAAGACAAATGTAAGAAAAGAAAAACAAAGAGTGGACTCCAAATAGGTCTAGCTAATTACGGAAGGTACTTCACAGAAAAAGTCTAGGTGAAAATCAAAAAGAAATAATGGAATTTTTAAAAATCATGATTTTTGTAATCATGTAATGAAATAATTGATTTAGATAATAAAGATCAATAGAAGAGATCGTCGTGTGAAAAATTAATGGGGAAATTTACGATGGAGTGGTCAGGCTGTCCCCCCGCCAAATCCACTGATGAATCTCAGCCTCACTAAAAGTGCTTCCAAACAGCGCATGCCCCCTGATGAACACGGTAGGAAGCGTCGAGCACCATGGATGACGCATTCTTGCCAAGAACACTTACGGTAAATCAACTCCGGAGATAGCTTCCGGTATAAAAAAAAAGAAGGATGGAAAAATAAGTTAGATAATACCACACACACACACACACACCAACATGCAGGACCATCTAAAGGACAAGGGACCCTGTTCCTGTGACAAGTTGAAAGTGAGAATAGCGACAGGAGTTCTCCAGATTAGTAGACTTAAGGGACACGTGTCACATAATAAACAGACCTTGTTTGAACTTCGTAATTTTTAAAAAAGATTTTATTTATTCATTTGAAAGGAGAGAGAGAAAGCACAAGTGGGGGTCGGGGGCTGAGGCAGAGGGAGAGGGAAAAGCAGATTCCCAGCTGAGCAGGGAGCCCAATGCAGGGCTGGATCCCAGGACACTGGGATTATGACCTGAGCCAACGGCAGATGCTTAACTGTCTGAGCTGCCCAGGTGCCCTTTGAACTTCATAATTAAAAAAAAAAAAAAAAGGCAGTAAATGACATTTTTAAGTCATTTGGGGAAGTGTAATTGTGAAGCAGTGTTAGGTAACATCAAAGAATCACTGTTTTACTAAATGTGATAATGGCATTGTGGTTAAGTATAAAAATGTCCATATTTTGTAGAGCTAAAGCACGTCAGAGTAAAGTGAAGTGATGTTCGGGATTTGCTTTAAAATAGTTCAGAAGAAAGAAAACAAGAGATGCAAAGAAGGGGGGGAATTAAAGGGGAAGAGATGAAGAAAATGTAGCAAAAGTCTTGATAATTATTGACTCCAGGTACAGAACCGAATACATAATTTGCAGGGCTTAGTGCAAAATAAAAATGCAAGGCCTTTAACTCATAAATTATTAAGAATTTCAAAACAGTGGCAGTAGGGAATGAAATCAAATGTGGAACCCTAATAATCCATGGGCACTACACCACTCCACAGGTTATATGCCCACAAACCCTGCCCCGTTGATGTGCGGGGTACTATGAAAACCTTTGTGCTATTCTCTCTACTTCTGCATACTTAAGATTCTTCATAATAACTTTAAAGAGATTTGCTTAAATAAAAAATTTTAAAAGTAATAGTAAAGATAGGAGAAAATGACAAAAATCATAAAGGCTTTAGATATGGGGCTACAATTCCTCTGACACTGAGGTAATCATGAAATACACTGAGAGTGGCACTTAGCACAAATCAATTTCACTCTCGAGTAGCACTGCTATTTACAAAGCCTGCACTTGTAGCTGGTAAGAAACACCAGAATTTCCAACATTTTCAGGAAAGTTTACTTCAGACATTCCATGAAGTCCTTGCTGAGAGATCTACCTATGTATAGAAGCCAATCAAGTCTTAAACTTAATTCTTACAGTCCTTCTTATTATATTTTGCTGCCCTGTTCCCTAGTCTTCTCAAAAATTTGTTGTGAGGGATTTTTGACTGTGGGCTACTGAAGTGAATGTTACACCAAATTGAAGATTCTTCTGAAAGCCAGCTTCTTCTTCAGAAATCAAGCAGCATTACTTATGGTAGAAAGGAAGGAGCATCAGAGTGAAATAAGATCCTGTGGGTTGAAATCTTGGTGAACAAGACTGCAGGATTTTTTGGATGGGAAAAGCCATTTGCAAACTTCAAAAAAGTATACCAGAACCTGACTCTCTCCTTTGAACATCCAAATTAAGCCTTTTTTTGATGATGGTACTTCATCTAGTTTTATATAAAGAATCAGTACAAGAAGGTTTAAAAGTATGGTGTCATGGAAAGGTAGTTTCCTGCTTTGGATTAAACCCATCTCAAAAGAAATAAAATATAAAAGTTGGATTATCGTGTCTGACCTAAAATGTTCGCTGAATCACAATAAAAACATTCATCGCCCTATAAAACTCAGAGGCACATTGAATTTACCAGCATCTACTGTAACCTGTTACCTAAATCAAGTTTCACAGACCCAGAGAATTTCTTAGCCTTTTTGTTTCTATGTGTTGGACTGGAAGTACTCTTGAGAATCAGTAGGGTCAGTGAAAACCTTATTTTGCACGAAGGAGCAATTTAGGAAAAATGTATGCGTTTATGGGCCACCAATTTATTTGTCTACCTAAAATGATGACAGTTTTATCAAGTCTCATAAAGAAAGATATATTCCTAAAAAGTTAGACTATCTACCTTGTTAAAAAGCATATAATTGAGGAAATGGTCACTGCTTTTTCTTGACACCCTAACATTAGTAACTTGGCATGTTTGAGATGAAGCAGCACAGAGGCAGCTTTCTAATTGTTAATTTGAACTAGATTATGAGGAGTATATAGAATTAAGTAGACTGCACGTGGCCCACGGGCCAGGTGTAGTGGAGATGCTGCATTTATTAAATATATGAAATTTGAGTATCTGCTGTTTTATAGCAGAATCGTATTCCAGCATCTTCCCCTCAAATCAGATGGCAACAACACAACAGGAGCTACTTTTCCTTTATTCCCCCTAGAGAACCTGTAATCAGATGTGGCCTGGTCCAGGCTGGTGACTCCGTGCAGAGGGGGCATCCACATAAATCAGTGATATGAAACAGAGATAGGGCTTCCTCTCCTTGGCAGCTCTTCCCTGCCTCACCTTCTCCTTTTAGGGCTTTCCCTCTCTGCCCTTGTGTACATTCTGGACATTGGATGCCCCCAGGTGAGTTTAGAATTTGTTAAAACAAGACTTAATACCCTCATATTGAAATTGAAGGAACTATGCAAAATCTTCACCTCCCAAGAGATGGACATCAAGTGTGGGCAGTCACCATCCTTCTTGGGGCCCTTGACTTACCTTTCAACCAGCAATACTGTTGGGCCATCTACCTGTGTGTGATCATGGACATTAAGCATCACTGCTTCTCTTGATACAGTTCTAAGTTTGTTACACATATAACAAACTAAAATTGCTGGTACACACTCTTCCCACCTTACAAAGATAGAAACACCCATCTATAATTTATAGATAGTTATGATCCCATAATAAGAAAAAAAGAAAAAAAAAAGAAATCACTCAAATGGTTGTTCATTACAGATATCCTTCAGTGCCCTTATTCAGAAAGCAACAGTTCTTTCAAGCCAGTAAGATACACTTAATGAACTAGAATAATACTTTAAAGACACAACAAAGGTAATTATGATGATGGTAACAAAAGCAAGAGTTTCAGAATTATTTGTGGATTTCTCAAATGCATGGTGCAACATGGGAGAAACAGAAAACTCCTCACCAAAAATTCATACATTCTTCTTTCTAGACATCCTCACTGACCAGACCTACCTATGTGACCATGTGACTGAGTTCTAGCCAAAGGGATATGTGCGAATTCTGGGTTAAGGCTTTTAAGACATGGGTGTAACTTCTTGCCCTTCCCCTTCTACTGGCTTGGTGCCGATAGCATCATGGGGCTAAGGGAAGACGGAAACATAGGATTAGAGAAGCCTGGATTCCTGAATCATCTCAACAGGCAGCCCCCTTCACCAGGAGCTCTAATATCAGACTATTACGTGAGTGAAAAGTAAACTCCCATTTCGTTAAAGCCATATTACATGTCAAAGTATAAGTGCTAAAGCAGCTGGTGTCACTCTAATTAATCAACCCAGCAAGTTCACATGTTCCCTGGGACATCTTGTTGTGACAGAAAGATGGAAGTTAAAGACTAACAGGATTGGAACGTAAATATTTAAGGAAGCAGCCATAAAAAAATATGGGAGGACGGAGGTGAGTTGGAGCACCAAAAAAAAAAGCAAACTGGCCATGAACTGATTACTTTTGAAACAAGATATGGGTATATGGGAGTTAATTACACTATTCTGTCTAACTGATATCTATTTGACATTTCATACAAGAAAAAATGTTTTTAGGAGGAAGTGAGAACAAAGTTTATTGAAGATATACAAAGAGCAGATATAGACAGAGCATCTGAGAGACTCAGAAAGGAAAGAAGCAAGAGTCTCCTCATAGGAGAAAATTTAATTTAATTTAATTAATTTAAACAATTAATTTTTTTAGTTTTTAAAAATAAAGAGCTGAAAATAAAACTACATGAAGGACACATGAAAATAATAGAAACGATACTCAAAGGAGTCCCAGCTGGCCTAGTGGATGGGAAAGTGTGAGTCCCAAAAAGCTTAATGATGGAGATTAAGTGAAACATATAAAATATGTATTTTTAAAGTTCATAAGACACTTTAAGAAAATCTCATTGGTTACTAATTGGAGGTTACAAGGCATTCATTTATTCATCTGAGAATTGAAATATGGTAAAGAAACAAGTATTTTCCAGCCTATACAAACTGGATTTCAGGGTAATCCAATGGTTGATGAGAAAAAGTTCTTTATAGAAGCAGTCCATGTAATAAACGCAGGAAGAATGACAGAATTAGAAAACTGTCATTTTGCAACCCCTAATGATGCCCTTGGTAACACAGGAACAAGCTCAGGATACCTAACCTACTGATTAATCTCCGCTTCACTGAAAGAAGAACAATCCATCATTTTGTGCTTCATGCTGAGCTGCAAAAGGACATGCGGAGCACCACCTAGGAAGTATTCTTGCCTAAAAACATGAACACAGTCTAATCACTGCTCTAGACTAAATACCAAGCTACTGAAGGAGAAGTTGAACATTACCACAAGGATGCAAACAGTCAAGTTCGTAATACAGGCAAATGACGCAGTTTCTCACACAAATTAGGGACATCATTCAGGGAGGTGGGGACGGGTAGGAGAAGTGTTATAGAATAAAAGAGACATCAGTAACCCAACAACTCAATACATATTGTGTCTGGGCCTCATCTGGATTCTCACTTGAATAAAACCAACTACAAAAGGGCATATTAAGGAATTATTTGCTCATTTCATTAAGTGTGATGATGACATGGTATTTATGGAAAGGCAGAATATCTACGTCAGTTAAGAGATATACACTAAAGAATTTTCAGGTGAGGGGCGCCTGGGTGTCTCAGTGGGTTAAAGCCTCTGCCTTCGGCTCAGGTCATGATCCCGGGGTCTTGGGATCGAGCCCTGCATCGGGCTCTCTGCTCAGCGGGGAGCCTGCTTCCTCCAATCTCTCTTTCTGCCCGCCTCTCTGCCTACTTGTGATCTCTGTCTGTCAAAGAAATTAAAAAAGAAAAAAAAAAAAAGAATTTTCGGGTGAAATGACATTATATCCAGGATGTGCTTTAAAACACTCAAGCAAAAATAAAGAAAAAAGAAAGAGAAAGAAAATGGGGATAGATGAATTAAAATTGGTAAAATATTTAGAGTTACTACAGCTGGGTGATGTGGACATGGGCATTCATTTTGCTATTAGTTCTACTTTGATGTAGATTTGAAATTTTCCACAAAAAATTTTAAGGCACAAGCTTGGCGTCAGACAATGTTAGTTGACCAGTTCTTCTACTTCCAGCCATAGGACCTGAGGAGAGCACTACAGCCTGCACATTGCCATTCTTTGTCTCATCACACAGACAGGCATTTCTTCTAAATGTGCCCAATATTGTGTTTCTGGGATTTTCTTCCAAGCCACCAGCATCCATTCTGTGAGTTTTGTTGCTGACCCTTTGAATGTTCGTATATGTGCAAACCAAAACAATTGTGTCCCAACTGCCACCTACCTAGAGTGATTATAGGTGACCACCAACTATGAAATACATCCCAATTTCAAAGATTAAAAAAAAATATGAAAAAATATGCATTTAAAATTCTGTGAAGAGGGGTGTCTGAGTGGCACAGTCGGCTGAGCATCCAACTCTCGGTTTTCAGCTCAGGCCTGATCTCAGGGTCATGAGATCAAGCCCCTCATGGGGCTCTGCACTCAGTACAGAGTCTGTTTGGGTTTCTCTCTCCCTCTCCTTCTGCCCCTCCCCCCCTCTGCTCTCACTCTCTCTCTCTCTCTCTAAAATAAATAAGTCTTTAAAAAAATAAATTCTATGAAGAGACATAGAGAGCCTATGATAATAAAAATGCTGAAAACAATGAGATCTTCTAAATATTCATAAGGCATCCCTTACTTTGGCCCCGTAATTACCTTTATCTCCTATAATTCCTCGGTCATTCTTAGCTTACTTGTCTCACTGGCTAAAATACATACCTCCACTTCTGCACAAGTTAGGGCAACTGCCAATGGGTTTGCAAATGACAGGCCTCAAAAGGTTTTTGATGGATGTTTGTCGAGAAAATAGCAACGATGCAAATTTTAAGCCAGGAAAGAAATATAACGCACGAAAAAGGAAAGAGTCTGGGGGGTGGGTGCCCAAAGCCCTCTGTACAAAGTTCTGGAAGTTAATTTGACAAAATCTACCAAGGAGTTCTGTGTGACCATTTTTTCCCAAACAGAGTCAAAATTCCTGAGGCAGAGTGAAAGTCACACTGCATAGAATGATGACCAGGAATGTGCATCACCTCTATGAGGATGCTTTCAATACACAGGTTCTAGTAAATTCCATATATCATCAGAAGATATAAGATTGAGAACACCAGTAAGGATATAATCTTTGAGAAAAGACTTTTGTTGGAGCCTAAGTATGAAGTTTTCCTCTAAGTCCATGTTCTGAGAGAACTTTATATATCTAAGACCTAAATGAGGTTCTCACTGTATTTTGTTTCTTAAGATCCTGCAGATAAGATTAAAAGTCATACACAAATTTACTTAATAATAAATCATGATAAGCTGTGTTTATTCAGTTTTATTATGCTCCAGGCATTTCACTCAAGTTCTTGCCAGGGCTGCCAAATTTATCTGAATCAAAACCGTACAGCTTATTTATCACATCTCAATTAATCCTAGCCACAATGGGTTGTACCTTGTACTCAGACACAAGGTAAGTATAGTACCCTCTTAGCCCACGTTTCAGGACAGAGGATGAGGTTTACAGAGACTTGGTAACTGGCGACGTCAAATAGCCAGTAAATGGCATACTCGGAACTCGCACCCAAGAGCTATGAAGGGACTATGCTTGGGCTTGTGTTTTTAACCTAAACACACCATTGTTCTGCAAATGAACTGTGATGAAGGTTGTGGGTGTGGGGGGGTCCCAATCGGCCATAGATTAAATAGTTTTACACAGTACAATAAAACTAACTACTAGAAAAATGAAATCTTAAAGAAAGGTATTCATATTCAAACCCCAAATTTATTTTTATTAGATTCAACAGGCATATTTACTCTTCCTTGCACATCAGTATTTTCAATCCTTACTCTCAGTTTCTGCAATGGTTCTGTTGCACACTGTCAGCAGCACAAGGACAACCACTGGAGTAGGGCTGCACTACCCCATCCTGTTACAACTGTGCTCAGAACGAACGCTATTCATTTATATAGTTTTTTTTTTCTTTTTAAGATTTTATTTATTTACTTGTCAGAAAGAGAGAGAGAGTATAAACAGGCAGAGGGAGAAGCAGGCTTCCTGCTGAGCAAGGAGCCTGATGCAGGACTCAATTCCAGGACACTGGGATTGTGACCTGAGCCAAAGGCAGCCGCATAACCAATTGAGCCAACAAGGGGTCCTGAATGAACGCTATTTAAAACAAAGCCCCAAAGTTCTCCCATCGATTGAGAGGCTGACAATTCCTTTAGATGCCAGTTAATCTATTATTTTTTTTAAAACTAAGATGATTGTTAGCTTTTTCTTCTATCCTAAATATATTTGTCCTGATACTGGATATAATTTGCAACGTAAACAGGAACAGGGAACTTTCCAAATTTTGTGCTGCTTCATAATATAATTGCAACAGTATTTTGATAAATGTTAAGGGGAAAATGAGATAATATGAAGTACATTTCCTTGCCAAGGGAACACTGAATAATGGTGAAGACAGAGAAAAGAGGACCAGAAGCACTTCCTCCCACCCTCCACAGGGAAGGACTCTTTCAAATCCATCCTGGGAAGTGAGCAGCTGTTGGGAAAACAGCTGAAAAAGAAGTACAAAAGAGATCTCAAATTCTTCAACCTGCCATGTCTCTTGAGAAATTCTCTGTTAAATAACAAGAAGGACACCCACAATGTATTCACATGTGAAAATATGTCCTGGGAGGGAAAAAGGGATGTGGCAGGGGAGAGATTGGAGAGAAGCAGCTAAAGCTTGTTGGAAATTTCTTTTCATGTGCTCTGAAATTTTTAAGAAGTCACCATGTTGGGGCGCCTGGGTGGCTCAGTGGGTTAAAGCCTCTGCTTTCAGCTCAGGTCATGATCCCAGGGTCCTGGGATCGAGCCCCGCATCAGGCTCTCTGCTCAGCAGGGAGCCTGCTTCCCTTCCTCTCTCTCTCTGCCTGCCTCTCTGCCTACTTGTGATCTCTGTCTGTCAAATAAATTAAAAATAAATAAATAAATAAAAAGAAGTCACCATGTTTCTTGTGGCTCTGGTATGAATTGATGGTCACATACATGGCTTCTGAGGCCACTTAAGAAATGGCTAATTTCTAGGGGCACCTGGGTGGCTCAGTGGGTTAAAGCCTCTGCCTTCAGCTCGGTCATGATCTCAGGGTTCTGGGATCGAGCCCCACATGGGGCTCTCTGCTCAGCAGGGAGCCTGCTTCCCTTCCTCTCTCTCTGTCTGCCTCTCTGCCTACTTGTGATCTCTATCTGTCAAAT